>NW_015551046.1:9728-15168 GCF_001515605.1 Sinocyclocheilus anshuiensis
GCGCCCCCCAACACTGCACATTTTGTATGTCTCCCTTATCTGACACACCCATTTCAGGTCCTGGAGTTTCTTCTAATGAGCTCATGAGTTGAATCAGGTGTGTTTGATTAGGGAGACACACAAAATGTGCAGTGTTGGGGGGGCGCCCAGGACCAGGGTTGAGAAACACTGGTTTATGTGAACCACTTCCTAAAATGAAGAAAAACTCTGCGATATTAGCCAAGTTTCCATCCAGTTTTTGCGCTGTTTTGTTATCGACAAAGATAATATGCGTAAAAAAAACTTTGCGAAATTTGCTTTCCAGCCTGTTTCCATCCAACTGGCCTTTTACCGATAAAATGGTGTGCGTGATGACATCATCCCTAAAAAAAATGAATTGTCGCATAAGTTTTGGTGTATCGCAAAAAAAAATGCCCTTGAGCTGTTTCCATACATAATTTCAACTATTGCGCAAATTATATAGGCTAGTAGCCTGTTCTTTCATCCATTTGAAACAAAAAAACTTTATTATATAGCCTATTATTAAATGGTATAGGCCTACATAAAATTATTTTTATTAAGTTTCATGAGTTTTTTTTTTTTGTACTTTATTATAGAGTATTTAGTCTATAACATTAACATACTTGATCATCAAGCAATATTCATAAGCAGGCGCAGTTGTATTATTATTATTTTTCTGTTTCACTTTTATTAGAATGCATTGGAAATAGGAATGTTCATTTCGGTTATTTTATTTCTCCTAACCGACAACCGACGGTATATATATATATATTTTATATATATATATATAAAAGAAATAAATCGACCTATATGCGAAATATATTTTTCTAAATAATTAATAAATTAACAAAACGAAAGAAAGAAAACTGTGTAAGTAGCAGCCTATATGCAGAATTTCGGTTCATTTTTGTGATGCGCACTTGAGAAAGCAGAATCCTGTTTGTTTCCTTTATTTTACAAAAGCACAGTGTTTGTTTTTATTGTGGATGTACACAAATAAAAGAAATAATTAGAATAGTTTCGAATAATATCTTATTCTTATATGACCACAAATGAACAAGTTTGTTTCCACTTTTATAAGGAAAAAAAAAAATCAAGTGATTGTGCCGGCGCCTCGCGCACGCAGTTATAATATAAATATATTTAGCTATATAAACCTTGAAGTGCTCGCTTTTAAGTGTTTACGCTTTGCTGATTTGACATTTAATGCATTATATAAGTCACTTTGGAATATAAATCATAGCACGTTTCAGAAGACAAAAAACGCGAATTGCAGTCCGGAAAATATGGTATAGCAAATTATTTCGTGGACCCCCTGGCTTTGCGTCACGGACCCCAGTTTGAAAATCCCTGGTTTAATTTACATCAGCTGATTTATTATATTTATCATATAAATACTCTCTACGTTATGGAAAAAAAAGCTCTCAAAAACTAATCCTGGCAAATTCCTAATATATTGATTATATTCATGTCTCTCTATTAAAACAACAACACAAAAGCCTTTGTATTGTGGCTCGGGTGTTGCATAAGTGCATTTATTCAGCAAGATTCTAGATCCGTGTTTGGATTTAGTACAGTTTGTCAGGAGAAGGAATGATGGCAGATTTACGGCTATGTGAAGAAACACAGACTGGCCGTGTTAAGCTTTCATTTTGAGCAGAATATCTTATTGGAGATAGCTAAACTGCAGCTAACATGTTTGACTGTGTTTGCAGTTGACAGGTTAGAAGGATTAAGTGAAACACTAGTCAGAAAATGTATCCATTTAAAAGAAAAGCTCTGATTGGGGGATTTAAACTCTTGACATCTGGCAACCTTGTTACCAATGAAAACACAAATGTCATGATGATGATTGTGATCATTTTCCAGCTGTAGTTGTGGAGGAAACAATAAACAATTCAAGCCATCAGCAGCAGCAAAACATTATGCAGGTGACTGAGACTTAGATGTTACTGTTAAGTATTAAACATGCTGCAGTGCAATTGCGAACACAATACAGTAAGGCTGACATATAGAATTTTGGTATAGCATGTTTGTTGTCCTTATAATGCACCCTTACGTGACAAGCCTGGACACGTATTTGTGATAATTATTTGTGTATAGTGTAATGTTTAAAGGGTTAGTTCACCCAAAAATGAAAATTCTGTCATTAATTACTCACCCTCGTGTTGTTCCAAACCCGTAAAACCTTCGTTCATCTTTGGAACACAAATTAAGATATTTTTGATGAAATCTGAAGGCTCTTTGACCCTCCCATAGACAGCAAGGGAACTACCACGTTCAAGGTCCAGAAAAGTACCAAGATGATCGACAAAGTAGTCCATGTGACATCAGTGGTTCAACTGTAATGTTTTGAACACATACTGGGCCTGCGTGTAAATGATGCAACGACGCACTTTACTATAGAAGAATAAAATGCCATCAGCATGCGCTAGAAGTAAACAAAAAGAGTATGATAAATCACACTTTAGCAGTTGTAGTTTTTATGTGCGCTGAAAAATAGTGGAAGCAGCGAAAGAGGAAAGAATAAGCAGTTAGCAGTTTTATGTTTTAGCACAATGTTGCACTGATTTCATGTCGCATTTTTATTGGTTGGTCAGTAAACGTGGATCGTAGGCCAGTGGTTCCCAAACTGTGGTGCGCGACCCCTAGCGGGGGGCGCAGAGTTATGATAAGGGGGGCGTGGATTTTTTGCGCACTGTGTGAGGAAATGGGATCTGATCACACAGCAGTTTTGTTTCACAGCGAGTCCCGTTGGCTGTCGCATGGGAACGTTTTATCCAGGGTGTTTGAATGAGATGATTGGATGAGATCAGAATCTTCTTGAAAGAAGAGGGAAATGAAATTGCCAATAAGTTCAACAATAACAACTTTCTCATGAAACTTGCATACCTAAGCGATATGTTTCAGAAACTAAATGAACTAAATTTGCAGATGCAGGGCACCAACACCCGCCTTCCCCAGCTGGCAGATAAAATCACATCATTAACAAAAAAAATGGAGATGTGGGAGCAGAGAGTGAAAGAAGGGAATATAGACTCATTTGAGAACTTGAAATAATTCATTGAGGTCAACAAACTTAAGAACACAGTGATCCCATGCATGACAACTCATATCTCTGCCCTACAAAAACAAAACAAAAAGAGGTATTTCTCAGTGCAAGATCCTGCAAAATATGATTGGATTCGAGACCCCTTCAGTGCAACACCACCCACTGACTTCAGCACAGCAGAACAGGAACAGTTCATTGATGTCACCTCTGATTCAACAATGAGGCTTCAGTTTAAGTCCAAGGCATTGGCTGCATTTTGGTATATATACTGTATATATATCCAAAATGTCTCTTTTACATCAGGGGTGTTCAATCCTGCTCCTGGCTGGCCAGTGTCCTGCAGAGTTTAGCTCCAACCCCAGCTAAACACACCTGAACCAGGTTATCAATGTCTTACTAGGCATATTAGAAACTTCTAGGCAGGTGTGCTGAGTTAAGTTGGAGCTAAACTCTGCAGGACAATAGGGCCTTTCGTTCTGGAACTAAAGCGGTGCGAAAGGCCCTAATGACCCTCCAGCAGCAGGATTGGACACTCGTGCCTTACATAAACATGAAGGAAGCATTGTTAAAATTAGGCCTTATAATAATTTAATAATGGCATGATTTAATTCTGAAGCAACAGTGTTAACCTTCATCCTTCTCTTGGGTTATTTTGACCCAGATATTTTTTTTCATTATTATTATAATTTTTTTTTACATTGAGTGTTCATCTGAGTGGTACAAGACTTTATGACTTCTCTCACAGTTTATGTGGGTGTTAAAAAAAGGTAACATATCCGTCCCTCACGTCTCATTTTGACCCGCCACTGGAAAAGAATGGAATTTTACAAAAAAATTTGTCACAATTGAAAATGGATCACACAAACATGAACATGGATTCGAGGACTTTATATGGGTGTAAAAAAAAAAGTAACAAATCCTTCCCTCGCGGGTCAATCTGACCCACCATAGGAATGAATGGAATGTCGAAAAAAAACAAATACCAAATTTAACTGCAAGCAGTGATGTGGGGCCAAGCCCCTCTAAGGATTCTGTGACTTTTATAAGTAGCTTTAATACAACAGTGTCGCTACTGCAGCTTTTGTTGCTTGGCCCCTAGCGATAACAATAAACCAACTTACAAATAGCACTTTAACATTTTTGCATTTGGCAGATGTTTTTACCCAAATCAGTTTAGAGCATATCCAAATTATCCACTTTTATTTGTCAGTACATATGATCCCTTGGATCAAACCCATGACTATTGCATTGCTAACACAAAGTTCTACCAATTGAGCTACAGGAACATGAAACCTGTGCAACTGTGAACTTTGCAACTGTGAACCTGTGAAAGTGAAGCCATGTGACTGAACCAATGTGACTGTGTGATTGTGATTTAAGTCCACAATGGGTGACAAACTCCCCAGTTTACATATAGATTCATAAGTATCAGAATCAGAAGAGCTTTATTACCAAGCATGTTTACACCCACAAGGAATTTGACTTGACAAGTGGAGCTTCCAGTGCAGAAGAAAGTACAGACACAGAGCTGACATACATAGGATTAACACAGTAGGGATGGAATATAACAGAACAAAAAAACAGAAATTACATAATGTACTATATACAAAAATAGAAGTGTAGGGAAAAAATTTAATTGTTTAGATAAATGTACAGATATGTTATTAGTGTGCAGATATGTTATTTACAGTTTAACATAAATATGTCAGATAACTATGAGATATGTTATTTACAAAGTGTGCAGTTTACAAGTGTAAAAATTTTGTATTCTGTGTATAAATATGTCGGTTGGGATGGACGATGTATAATTATGAAAGTTTAATTGTTCAGGCTGAATATAGCCTGCGGGAAAAAACTGTTTTTGAGCCTGGCTGTTCTGGTGGTCAGTGCTCTGTAGCGCCAACCAGAAGGTAACAGTTCGAAAAGAGAGTGGGCTGGGTGTGAGGGGTCCAAAGTGATTTTCTTAGCCTTTTTCCTCACTCTGGAGATGTAAAGATTTTTGAGGTTGGGCAGAGGGGCACCGATAATCATCTCAGCAGTCCTGACTGTCCGTTGTAGTCTCTTGATGTCTGATTTGGTAGCTGAACCAAACCAGACAGTTATGTTCTCAAACCTCTCCATGAAGTACCCTCAGCACTGCACATTTTGTATATCTCCCTATATCTGACACACCCACTTTAGGTCTTGCAGTCTCCACTAATGAGTTGAATCAGGTGTGATAGATGAGGGAGACATACAAAATGTGCAGGGCTTGGGGTACTCCAGGACAGGTTTGAGAACCACTGGTCTAACTGATTGCTTTTAGACAGAGGTGGACAAAGTACTCAACTCCATTACTTGAGTGAAAGTACAGATACTGCTGGTCAAATATTACTCCATTACAAGTAA
>NW_015551046.1:15222-15668 GCF_001515605.1 Sinocyclocheilus anshuiensis
CCAGGGGCCGGTTGCACCAGCTAGACGTAAAAAAGCTGGGTGTAAGCCCTACGCTGGGCTTTGTAACATCCAGCTTTATGATAAATATTTACACCTGTTGCACCAACTGAAACTACGATCAGGCGCAACTACACCCGGCATAGACAATGCGTCCATGCCGACACATTCTTCCGCAGTTATAGATATAGCTGAGACGACGTTCACGCCGCAATGGCTATAACTACTAATATAGAACTGAATTGCTCAAGACACCATAACAAGTGAAGCCACCGCGCCATGATTTAATTGAGTAAACATTTCCTAACAAGTCCGCGTTTTTATATCTGAAGTCTCCCTGCACATTCCCAAGACAGATTTCATCAAGGTGTAGTGAATGTGATGTTGTGATATTTGGATCACGTGTCACTTAAGGTGTGGTTATGAGTACATCACATAAGAAAGATTGG
>NW_015551046.1:17191-22391 GCF_001515605.1 Sinocyclocheilus anshuiensis
TGTAGACAAGAATGACTCCTAAGCGATTGAGGTCTTCTGTTGTTGGATGTAATAATGAACATAGCAGTTTTCATTTACTCCCGACATCTGAGCCGCTGAAGACGCAGTGGATTATGTTTGTTTTTGAAGGGAATGCGCCCCCGATCTACATAAATGCGTCTATGTTCGCGCGAATCATTCGTGATCCAGCTTCACCTACAGAAGAAGTGAGTATAAGGTTTTTTTAACAAATCTTTGCAAATCACCTTTCCTACTAATATGCAAATTAGCAAGTTTCACGATGAATGCAGCAAAAGTAAACAGTCTCTCTGAGAGCGGCTCGGAAGAGAGGGTCGGGGTCAGCAGAGCTCATTAACATTGAAAGGAAAATACTACAAATCTGCATGCTCTGAAAAGAGCTGTTTTTGAAAGGGTAAAAAAGGTGTTTTTTTACACTACCATTGAGAAATTTTAACCAAACTATTTTACAGACTTTTCATTAAGACCCTAAAGAATCATATCAACTTGTGGAAAATGGGTATCCTTTCACCCCTTTAATTAAAGGAAGCCAGGAAACACTGGCTTCTAACAACGCCTTGGGGGGGAAAAACTATAGCAGTGCTTCAAAATACAACTAGTTATCTAATAAACTTGATGAAAAATTTTGAAACCGAAGAATATCTATGTATCCATTACCACAGGAACCTTACCGAAGAGACAGCCCAGATGCATGACAAATCTCAAAGTAAAAACTATTTCTGGCCTTTAAAAAGTGGTGAAATTCATGTTTTTGAATGTGCAGTAAGACTATTGATCAAGAGATCCTGGAGAATCTAATGTACATGAAAATAACAGGGGCCGGTTGCACCAGCCAGACGTAAAAACGCTGGGCTTTGCAACGTCCTGCTTTACGATAAATATTTACACCTGTTGCACCAACTGAAACTACTATCAGGCGCGACTACGCCCGGCGTAGACAATGCGCGTCCACGCCGACACATTCTCCCTCAGTTATAGATATAGCTGAGACGACGTTCACGCCGCAATGGCTACAACTACTAATATAGAACTGAATTGCTCAAGACATAATATAAGTGAAATCACCGCGCTATGATTTCATTGAGTAAACATTTCCTAACAAGTCCGCGTTTTTATATCTGAAGTCTCCCTGCACATTCCCAAGACAGATTTCATCAAGGTGTAGTGAATGTGATGTTGTGATATTTGGATCACGTGTCACTTAAGGTGTGGTTATGAGTACATCACATAAGAAAGATTGGTGGGGTCTCTAACTTGTAGAACCTTTCTGTATCATCAACACAAGGAAGACACAAGTGTAATAAAATAGATTTTATTAACAAAAGATAGACAAGATTGATCAACAACTGCTAAATTAATACCATAAACGAAAAAAGGAATAAAGTGCACAAGATGCATAAAATGCAAGTGATTCAGGTGGGTGTTGCTATGTCAGAGCTACATTATCTTATGGAAAGATAAACTGTTGCTACTCTGAAACAAATAAGGTGAAGAACCTTATTATGCATCAAACAAATAAATGAGCTATTATTTGTTATCAACGGCAATCAGCTATAGAATATCTAATGTGAATTAGAAAATCATATACTGATAATATCCAAACCTCTTCCAGAGACCTTGGCATTGTTGTATAAGTGATATTTACGTTCTCTGTGGTCGAGTGAGCAGTCCGATGGCGGTGACTTCTCTAGGATGGAGACTCAGGACGTACTGCATCTGTTGTTGTCTCGCTGGACAAAGACTCTGAATGAAGTCTGAACGTAGATTATCTCTTTCCTCGCAGGCTAGAGACTCAGAACGTGGTCGAATCTGTTGCTGCCTTGAAGCTGGAGACTCAGGACTTGGTATCTGTTATTGCCTCTTCCCTCACAAGCCAGAGGCTCAGAACGGTGGTGATCTGTTGCAGTCCTTTCCTTGACAGCAGATCAACCTCCGTTCTGAGTCCGAGTCCTATTGTCTCACCCTTGCAGGCAGGATACTCAGAATCAGATCTGTTAGTGTCCCTTCCCTTTCGGGACTCAAGACTCAGAACAGTGTATCTGGTAAAGTCTTTTTCATTGCAGTACTCCGACTCAGAACAAGGAGTGTCTTTTGGGAAGGTACCTTTATCTCTTTCCGATGAGGAGGAGATTGCAATCTGGCACTTCCACATTTCCAGGCTGTGATTGGCTGTTTCCATCCGAGGGGGGGACACAGTGTGGCCCACCCTTCTTTCCTCCAGTGGAACTTATTTGCATAGTCCAAACACAAAGTTAGAAAAGTGTCACTAATGTTTTACCAGTGCATTTTTCACATTCCATACCACAACCAGAATACATTTGGCAATGTTACGAGCACATTAAGTCCAAACATGATGGAAAAAGATTGAACTGTCATGCATGCATTCATTAGTCCATTAACAGCTGAGTTTGTGTAAGATGTTGCACTACACGTCGCTGTCACTGAGAATACTTATTTCTCTGAATAAGTATGAGATGTGTGTATTGCAGTTTGCACAGTTTAAGGTTTGAGAACATAGAGTTCCATCCAAATCCATGCATAACTGTGATCTCTCTCTCTTTGTTTTACCCACTGCTGCTGCATCCAGAGGTCCTGAGGAATTTTTATGGCGGTCACAGGCCAAAGCCTTAGGAATCAGTCTGTTGGTGGGTAAAGGGCAGAAACTGCATTTTGACCAATAGGAAGTCCTGTCCTTCCCAGGCTTTGTACCAAAGGTCTTCTTATTGCCCTCTAAGAGGTGTCTGGCTGTTGTCCTGGCATCTTTATCTGATGGCGTTGGACAGTTTGCTTATGTTAGTCCACCAAGATCCAATCAAAATGTAGCAAACCTTTGTCCACTATTGTGGTCAGAGAGGGGCCCCGCCATAAACTGGGCCCTGAAATGTGCTGTCCACTACACCGGATACAGCACTATATTCCTTTAGACACTTAAGTAATGGGGAAAATAATTAAGTTAAGAATAATAAGAGATCGTCTTCATATAGAGATAGTTTATGCTCATCTATGCCAAATGTTATACCAATAATTGATGGATCAGAGCAAATGGCTATAGCTAATTGTTCTATAGCAATTGCAAATAAACCAGGTGAGCTCGGGCATCCCTGCTTGCAACCTCTGGAAAGCGAGAAGGCATCCGACTAAACTCCATTAGTCAAAATTTGAGCCTTAGGGGCATTAAAGAGCGTTTTGATATATTGAATAAACGTATCCCTGAAATCCATCCTCAATGTGCATATGAGGAAATTTGGCTCTATTCTGTTGAACACCTTCTCAGCATCCATCGATACAATCATCATGGGATGTTCTCGTTTCTGAGCAGTATTAATTACATGGAACAATCTTCGAACATTCTCTGCTACCTGTCTGTTTTTGATAAAACCGGTTTGGTCTGAATGGATCATTTTTGGGATGACATTTTCTAGTCGCAAAGCAATTAATTTGGATAAGACCTTATAGTCAGAATTCAGTAAACTGAGAGGACTATAGGAGCCACATTCTTGCTGATCTTTTCCTGGTTTAAGTTGCAGTGTTATTGTCGCAACCTCCAGTGAATACAGTAATACTTGATTGTCTAGTGCTTCTCTGATCATGTTAGTTAAAAGGGTCAGCAGCTTTTTAGCGAATACTTTAAAGTATTGGATTGGAAATCCGTCCGGCCCCGGGTGCTTTATTATTCTGTAAAGAATTGATAGCACCGAGTACCTCCTCCTCAGATCTTCCAACATCAAGAAGATCTTTATCTACCTTATTAATTTTAGGGAGAGGTAGTCTATCCAAAAAGTGTTTTATTTCAGTATAAGTATTTTCATTATCAAAATAGCTTTTACACAGTGCTTGATAATATTTTTTAAATTCCAAATTTATGTCATTTGGATCTTCTAAACATCTACCATCCTCTGCCTTAATAGAATGGATATATTTTTCAGAATATTCTTTTTTAATTTGCCATGCAAGTAGTTTGCTTGTTTTATTGCCAAATTCATAATAGTGATCATTTGTCCTAGCCAAAGCTGCTTCAACCTTACTAGTGCATAGGTTATTATATAATACTCGTTTTTTAGTTAGAGCGTTATGAGACTCTGGGTTTTTTGTCAAGGAATGATCCTGCTCCAATATTCTGATGTCTTTTTCTAATTGGGATAATGCTTCTCTCCTTACCTTATTTTTATGTGCTACATGACATGATATGCCCTCTCATATAAGCCTTAAGGGCTTCCCAAATATTAGAATGAGAAGAGGAATTCAAGTTAGTTTCTAAGTATACATCAATGTGATTATTCATAAAAGTAATAAATTCTGGGTCTTTCAACAGATAGCCCCTGAATCTACATCTATAAGAAGCCGGTTCAGGTGGGCCTCACCTCTAGTTCCATCTTTATGGAATTATGCTCAGAAAGAGTAGCGGCTAAATGGGAGCAAGCTTTGACTTTTGACAAATTAATCTGTGGTGTCAGAAACATATCAATTCTCGAATAGGTGTTATGAACACTAGAATAAAATTAGTAATCTTTTTTATTTAGATGTAGTGATCGCCATGTATCACTTAAGCCTAGTTCTTTCATTCCTTGGTTAAGAGCTACTGCTGATTTAGATAATAAAAGAGATTTGGGTGAAGAACGGTCCATTGATGGATTTATAGAGTTTAACTTGAATCTCAGATTCTTGTTAATAAGCAATGCTACTTCTCTTGCCTTAGATGAAAATGAGGAATAAAAAACATGGCCCACCCAGTCCCTTCGTAACTTCATATGTTCAAGATCAGTGAGATGGGTCTCTTGAATAAATGCAATATTGGCAGATTGTCTCTTTAAGTATGTTATGACTTTCTCTTAATTGGGGAATTAATTCCTCTAACATTTAGTGAAATACAGTTTAATAGACCTGCCATATTGCTACTGCATAAGGGGCACACATATTTGTATTACATAGAGATTACACATATAAAAAACAACAACAAAAAAACCCCCCAGATAAATGGAAAAAAAAAAGTATTGATTCTGGACATTAATTGTGATATTACGATTACTGTGTTTGGTTAGACAAAAGCCCTATTCGCACGGGATTAGTATTGCCTGGTGACCTCCAGTCATTTGTAATAATTGCGGAGGTTGTCTGTGATCTTAAAGGGGTCATATGATGCGATTTCAAGTTTTCCTTTCTCTTTGGAGTGTTACAAGCTGAT
>NW_015551046.1:22544-22673 GCF_001515605.1 Sinocyclocheilus anshuiensis
TCTCGTGCGAATCGGCATCTCTGTGATTCGGCCAGCATTTGGCGGGTCGTATATCGTTTTTCGAGGTTTTTGTTTGCTGTGATTTTTTTTATCCATCTTTCGCGAAGAATGGAGCTGTGTTGGAGTGTT
>NW_015551047.1:0-4468 GCF_001515605.1 Sinocyclocheilus anshuiensis
TGGTAATCATGGTAAAAGTGTGTGATAGTCATTCTTTTTTGCTCAGAAAAAAACATCAAACAAATTAAAGGTCAAAATAAGTGAAAAAAATAAATCTAAAAAAATATTCTGAAAGTATACAAAATAATTTCTACTATTTCTGGCTCACTAATCAAATATGCGACATTTGAACTCATTTGTATAGATTTTTTGTTTTGTTGCTTCATTTGAAACAACAAACTTGTGGTTCATGTAGCTCAAGTGCTTTTGAAATTAAATCAGAAGGGGATAAAAGATGAAATACATGTTAATTTGTCAAACTGTTATGATGACCATATAATTTGTGGTGAAAAAAAGCACAATAAGCCTTAGATTTTCTGACCTTAATGTACATGTGTGACTAGAAACTAAACATACATACTGTACAGTCAATTTTTTAATTACTGTTTACTAATCTAAAAGATGGATGCTGACATGCCCTTGTTAAAAAAAACAATACATGCAAAAAATACATTATTTTTTTCTTCTGAATTTCAATGTTTAAATGTCAAAACAAATAATCACAAATTGCTCATTGGCATGCTTATGGACCTACACTTTTTAGACATTGAGTGTGTATCTGTGTGTGTGTGTTTGAGTGCGTATATGGACACAGACACACTTCCTCTGCAAAATTCCTCACATTCTGATCCCCTTAATACTTCCTTTTGTCCACAGATTTTCACAGTCTAATTTCTTCCTTCGCACAACACCGTCTAGTACTCTTAACAGCTCACGCAAACACTCTCCAGCGTGTCATACTTTTACTCAGTCTAATACTCTGACGTCTCCATGTAACGCTCTCACATCTCGCATAAAATCACTTCTCAGTCTGACGCTAGTCTCACTCATTTGTCAAATATTCTCCCTCGAAGACTTAATTTATGGCTTTTCTATTGAGTGAGACCTTGAGATGTTGAGTGACACAAATTAATGTCGAACATCGCTCACCGTTGATGCCGGGAGCATGGATGGTTTCATGCCGCTCTGAAATGTCGTAGGGTAAGCAGCACTGCCGGTGATTGTCGCGCCGTTTGATTGGTTCGCTGAGTGGAAAGATTTCCATTCTACTTTCGAAGGGTGTAATCAGTTTATAGTCAACACGAAGTGCTGTTTGCAACCCATTTTACATCTGTAATCAGATGTATTTCTGAGTGAAACAGGATGTTCGACAAAAAAAGTGTTGTAAAACTTCAAATCCTTCAGTAATTGATTTGATGGTGAACAGTGTATAGTATGACGGGGCACGTTGCAAGCCAGATTTGAATTTTTATTCCCACATGAGCATGGCTCAGAGAACATGAACTTGCTAACCACTGCACTACAGCACTGACAGAAACTTTTGCCTAGTATTTTTTGCTTGGCTGCCTATAATAGATGTCACAATGGATTTATTGATTTGGCAGTAGTGTTCAAGTATCACTCTCTGTAGCTTGTCCACTATCCACTCAAGAAACATAAATTAGACTTGGTACTCTAACACCACAGTCTAAAAAAATTATTTGTCAGATTTGTACTTGCTGCTTTGTCAAGACGTTCAAATGCAAAAAAAAAAAAAAAATGCAGTTTAACGTGTATCAACTGGTTAAACCAGCACCGTGAGCTGAACTACTTCTCCGAAGAAAGTGTATTCTGGCCTCAAAGTCTTTATCTTTTGATGACCATTTGAAAGTATCTGTGAAAGTATCAAAAAGATACAAAACTGCCACTGAAAGTTTTTTCAAACGCTAGTAATTTGTACTTTTAAGGTACCAATATGTGCCATTTAGGGGTAAATAAGGTTTAGCTTTCATACCTTAGGGTACCATCCATTTGTGCAAAAATATATAGTTAAAAAATGCATGAAGGTTCACCCCTAAACCTAATCTTGATGCATAAGCAGACCGAAAACGTTTAAAAACGTTTCGAGTTCATAAAATTTGCCACCAATTCTCGAAGCAGTAAAATACTTACAAATTGCTGTGCGTTTGTTTGTTGTTTTCAGTTGGAGGTGGAAGAACTCAGTGTTCCAAGAAGTCTGGAACGCAGAATGACTGAAATGCTTTGAAATTTAAACTCACAATGTTTTAGCCACATTGCTTTTATGGATGGCTCAGTTAATTAGCTACAAAACATAGCTGCAGAACTGAACACCCATGAGCAAAGATTGCAGATTTCAAATGATAGGTTCCTGTGGCACTCCACTGAGATGAATGGAATGCTAACAGATAGCTTTCTTCCTGTATAATACACCTCTTTGATCTGAACATTGGAAGATACCAGAGTGTTTGAGAAACCTGTTCGGAAACAACCATTATTTCTGCTATTCCACTTGGTGACTTTGGTGACTTCACAATCCATCTTTAAATAACCTCATTCAGCTCGGTTAGTGCAGTTCACTGTCACATTGCAGTACAGCACTTTATTCAGAATGTAGTTATGTCTCATCTGGAACATGTCTTAGATTCTGCCTGCAGACTCTCAAAGACACAGCAGCAGACACACACCCCTTGTAAACAAACAGCCAAAGTAGCTGCTTCCTGCGCTGCTTGCAAATGTGCAGATAGGCTGTGAAACAGCATTAGTGTTCTTTAATGGGGTGGTGTTCGGACCACTCATGGGTGCATGATGAAGTCTTGACATGGTGGTTACATTTAGTGCTTGTGTGTTTATTTATCTGTGTTTGTGTGTGTGATTGCAGCAGTGGGGCCCTCTGACTGCTCCAATCTGTCCTCATCTTACACACACTTAAGTCCTCACTTCATGGTCGCTCTTGTGGAAAGACTTGCGGTCCTGCAGTGCACGCATGCACACTTTTTCTCTCTTTTTCCTCCTCTTCTTGAGTTCTCATTCAGCTCTAGAGGACCAGCTGTTTTGCCATATTTTCCTCAGAGCTCTTTCCTGCCTGAATGTTTAATGAGAGAGGAATTTGTTTGGGCTGCATGGATGCAGCATTCATGAAGCAGTGAGGGTTGAATTTATACATGTATTGGCTGATTTTAATGCATAAATAAAGCAGCGGCTCTGCTGCTTAATCAGAACATGAATGCAGTTGGAAGGGGAGTCTTACTGTTTGCTCAATGTGTGTTGCTTTAAAAGAAAATCTGCGATGTTGATTTTAGTGTGCTGCTGTTGCTATGATTCACACTACTCTTGGGTCTCTCTTTAGCATATACACATAAAATTCACTCTTTTTCCCTCTAATTCCTTCCATCTCTCATCACATGTGCTTTTTTGTTGTTTCTCATCTTGTCTTCTCTTTTCATGTTGTCCGTCCTCATTTTGTCTTGTTTCCTCTTCCATTTCATATGTCATCTAATGTCATCTTTTTTTCCACATTTCCACATTTTGTATATTTTTGCATTCTTTTCTCATCATATTTCTCCTCTCCTCTCCTCTCCTCTCCTCTCCTCTCCTCTCCTCTCCTCTCCTCTCCTCTCCTCTCCTCTCCTCTCCTCTCCTCTCCTCTCCTCTCCTCTCCTCTCCTCTCCTCTCCTCTCCTCTCCTCTCCTCTCCTCTCCTCTCCTCTCCTCTCCTCTCCTCTCCTCTCCTCTACTCTACTCTACTCTCCTCTACTCTCCTCTACTCTCCTCTACTCTCCTCTACTCTCCTCTACTCTCCTCTACTCTCCTCTACTCTCCTCTACTCTCCTCTACTCTCCTCTACTCTCCTCTACTCTCCTCTACTCTCCTCTACTCTCCTCTACTCTCCTCTACTCTCCTCTACTCTCCTCTACTCTCCTCTACTCTCCTCTACTCTCCTCTACTCTCCTCTACTCTCCTCTACTCTCCTCTACTCTCCTCTACTCTACTCTACTCTCCTCTACTCTCCTCTACTCTACTCTACTCTACTCTACTCTACTCTCCTCTAGTCTACTCTACTCTACTCTACTCTCCTCTCCTCTACTCTACTCTACTCTACTCTGCTCTACTCTAATCTCCTCTCCTCTAGTCTACTCTACTCTACTCTACTATACTCTACTCTCCTCTCCTCTCCTCTACTCTACTCTCCTCTAGTCTACTCTACTCTAGTCTACTCTCCTCTACTCTACTCTACTCTACTCTACTCTACTCTACTCTCCTCTCCTCTAGTCTACTCTACTCTACTCTGCTCTACTCTACTCTCCTCTCCTCTAGTCTACTCTACTCTACTCTACTATACTCTACTCTCCTCTCCTCTCCTCTCCTCTACTCTACTCTACTCTACTCTCCTCTAGTCTACTCTACTCTACTCTCCTCTCCTCTCCTCTCCTCTACTCTCCTCTACTCTCCTCTACTCTCCTCTACTCTACTCTACTCTCCTCTACTCTCCTCTACTCTCGTTTCTCCTCTCCCTTCCTCCTTTTCCTTCCCTATCATCTTCTCCTCTCCTCTTATACTCCTCTAATTTTCTCCTCTCCTCTCCTCTCCTCTTATACTCCTCTCCTCTCCTCTTATACTCCTCTAATTTTCTCCTCTCCTCTCCTCCTCTT
>NW_015551047.1:7171-12368 GCF_001515605.1 Sinocyclocheilus anshuiensis
TTCGTCACGTGATAAAGGTTCGTTGACGATGATATTTAGTCATAATTTTCGTTGACGAAAGCAACACTACTCTTCTCTTGTATCTCCTCTCCTCTTTCCTCTACTCGTGTCTTGTTTTCTCCTGTCCTCTTGTCCTCCTCTCCTCTCCTCTCGTCTTTCTACTCATGCATTTTCTTTTCTCCTCTCCTTTCTTCTCCTCTTCTCTTGTATCTCCTCTCCTCTTTCCTCTACTCGTGTCTTGTTTTCTCCTGTCCTCTTGTCCTCCTCTCCTCTCCTCTCGTCGTTCTACTCATGCATTTTCTTTTCTCCTCTCCTTTCTTCTCCTCTTCTCTTGTATCTCCTCTCCTCTTTCCTCTACTCGTGTCTTGTTTTCTCCTGTCCTGTCCTCTCCTCTCCTCTCCTCTAATCTAGTTAATTATCCTCTCCTCTATTTGTGTCTTGTTTTCTCCTCTTTTCTGTACTTGTGTCCTCCTCTTCTCTCCTCTCCTTTAATCTAGTTAATACTCCTCTCCTCTCCTCTCCTCTCATCTAGTTAATTCTCCTCTCCTCTATTTGTGTCGTTTTCTCCTCTTTTCTGTACTTGTGTCCTCCTCTCCTCTCCTTTAATCTAGTTAATTCTCCTCTCCTCTATTTGTGTCTTGTTTTCTCCTCTTTTCTGTACTTGTGTCCTCCTCTCCTCTCCTTTAATCTAGTTAATTCTCCTCTCCTCTATTTGTGTCTTGTTTTCTCCTCTTTTCTGTACTTGTGTCCTCCTCTCCTCTCCTTTAATCTAGTTAATTCTCCTCTCCTCTATTTGTGTCTTGTTTTCTCCTCTTTTCTGTACTTGTGTCCTCCTCTCCTCTCCTCTCCTCTCCTCTCCTCTATTTGTCTCGTTTTCTCCTCTTTTCTGTACTTGTGTCCTCCTCTCCTCTCCTTTAATCTAGTTAATTCTCCTCTCCTCTATTTGTGTCTTGTTTTCTCCTCTTTTCTGTACTTGTGTCATCCTCTCCTCTCCTCTATTTGTCTTGTTTTCTCCTCTTTTCTGTACTTGTGTATTTTTCTCCTCTCCTCTCCTCTCTTGTGTCTTTTTCTCCTCTCCTCTCGTTTCACCTCCTCTCTTTTTTCTTCTCCTTTTGTCTCCTCTTGTCTTTCCTCTACTCCCGTCTTGTCCTCTCCTCATTTCCCCTTGTTTCTCCTCTCCCTTCCTCCTTTTCCTTCCCTATCATCTTCTCCTCTCCTCTTATACTCCTCTAATTCTCTCCTCTCCTCTTATACTCCTCTAATTCTCTCCTCTCCTCTTATACTCCTCTCCTCTCCTCTTATACTCCTCTAATTTTCCCTTTGAATATATATTGGGAGTGTGGGAGGAGGGGGCGAGCGAGAGTGGTGGCGGTGTGTTTTTTCAAATGGGCCTTTGAAGATGCTTCTCTCTCCTGTCTCTGTGTGTGTGTCTCCACTGATGAGAGACAGAGGCTGCGTCTGAAGCCCTGCATTATCTGCTGTCTGGTCTGCACATTTTCTTTTATTCGTTGTGTGTATGTGTGTGTGCGCACTGTGGGATGGCCATAATGGAGATGTCTGGTTTTCACACCAGTGTGTGAGTGTCATCACTTTGTTCTGGTATGTACTGATGTTGCATTTACACGTATGCTTGTGTCATGGAGCGTGTGTGTGTTCATGTTCTCTCTCACAATTTAATAATTATCACCTGTAGCCAAAGGCAGACAGACAGACAGACAGAGATTGATGTGGGGGTAGCATATAAAAAAGCAAAAACATAAATGTGGCCAAATAAGGGGACATAAAAACAGAAACACCCATCACCTCGAAGCACAGCTATTTGAGACCGGAGTAAACAAGAGACACTTTTGTGATAACAGGTAACACCATGATTGTTTGTGCAAGAGTACATTATCTGGTGCACGCAATTATCTTTTCACACTTCATAGGTGCAGGTGGTAAAATGGTTTTACCTAAAGAAGCGAATACTACTTTTGATGAGATATTTACTCTCATAAGATGACTTGAGTTATATTAGTGACCTATAAAATATGTTTTATTCTGTGTAAGGTTGGCTAGCAGATGCTACTGAATTTAACGTTGTAACCCATTACTGGACACTTATGGTTTCAGAAAAAAAATTAATAACGAGTGACAAGTACATATGTCTACAATGGCTTTGGTACTTTTAAAAAAATCACAGTAATTCAGTATGAAATCCAAGACCACTATTTGCCAAGCATTATCCAAAAATACTGTGTGCTATGTTAAGTGTCATATTTGTGTACAAATATCCAATTGTAGAGTTTATTCTGCATCAAAGAACCCAGAAAATCTAATGGTTTCAATGGGAATGGTGCCTCACAATGACAAGGAGGAAAAATTTGCAGAGATCTGTGAAAGTAAAATAATTGTCATCTAGTCATAATGCTATCTGGGCACTAGCCAGATTATAATGACTGCATACTGATTGTATGAATGTTGAATGTTTGATACAAACATTTGCCAAAGGCTTTCGTTTGGGTTTTACATGAAGATTAAAATTTATTTTGCATAGACTTCCTTAAAAAAGAGATTTATATTCATTTTAGTCATAAAAGTTACAAAAAAACATCTGCCGAGTGACATTCCCACAATACACAGAGAACATTTTATAAATTTCTTGTGGATTTCACTCTAAAAATGACAACATGTGGATGAAAACAGAAGCATCAAATAGACGATGAGCCATTGTGCTTCTGCTATCAGGTTTAGAGAGTGAAGAAACAACTCGATTTAAGGACAAGGATCTGAAAAATCCATCAAAACGGTCTTACTTTGTTTCTCCTTGACTTACGCACTCCACTCTCCCCTCTTGGCCTACTTGCTCCCTCCCTCTCCTCTTTTTGATTAGGGAAGGCAGTATTGAGTTTCCATTTATATCCGTTTATAATGCGGCTGCCATTAGCTTATGACAGGCTGGACTAACCGAAGTCTCTAGTGGCATTATGCCGCTGGTTTTATCCTTTGCCCTATGAAGTAGTTTTATTACCTCTACGCAAATGAAATCACAGGACTCGGAGACTGTAGCATGCCCTGAATTACTTTCTCTCTCTCTCTCTGGCTATATTTCACAATATGGGGGCAGGAACAGAGAATGGATAAAACACTGACGCACTGGTCTCAGGAAGGCTTTAGTCTCAAGGTGAGACATTGTTTGGGGTAAATGTGTTAACACAAGGTAAGTGTGATGGGTCGGTCACGTTGCGCGAGTCACATCCTGTCCTCAACAGGAAGTGCATGGCACTCTGTGTGGCCGGTCCCAGCTCATTAGTCTCTCGCTCTGACCGAGTCCTAATCTTAATCCTAGTGGTCCCAGTTCTCTCTGGCCCGGCCCGGCCATGAGGCTGACGGAGGGTGCGGAGACACGGAGTGTGGGATGTGATGTGTCGCACCGGGAGAGGCGTGTGGTGTGATGTGGACACATGGGTGTGTGTGTGAGTGAGACGTGGGATGCAGTGCTGGGCTGTAATTGGGTTCGGTGCGGGTGGTTGTGATAGCCTGAGAGCTGGGGACAGACTGTAGAGAGAGAGACCGGCGACACTTGGGGAAGAGAGACACAAAGTGACCTTCAGCCTTTTCCACTGAAGGTAAAAGTGTTTTTGTTTTTAAGTCTGTTTTCTCAGCTTCTCTCACTCGGTTTCACTATTTCCATCTCAGTTTGAGCAGATTTAATGTGTGTGCATGTGCCTCTGGTACTCTTTGACTTTCTTTTCATGTGTTTGAGCATTTGCCTTTTGATAGACAGGAAACTATTTTTTTTCTCTAGAAATTGTGAGTAGTGCTTTTTTTTCTGCAAAACTCACTTCCAAGATGCTGGGATGGTTGCCAGGTAGTTGCTTTGTAGCTCGTCCTCTTTACAAAATATTTTAACTCTTTGATGCGTATGATTATTTGATGTATAGGATATTCATAGTGTCACATGATCAACTGCTAAAATCTGCTTTCGCACTTTGACTGGCAGAGCCAGCGAGATACTCATTCAAAACTTATATCAAAACTATTCAGTGTTTTCAACTGCAAAAAAGTTTCAGATATTTAAATACACTTAAGCATAGGCGCCTCCCCGCCTCCCCATCATGCCACTGCTGCTGCCATCGAAAACTCACATGCAAATGTCTACATAAATTCTTTGTTTCAGCTAGCCATAAGCAAATAATAACTTTAAATATTTGATCAAACTTGCAACAAACAAGCCATCTTGCTCAGGATCTTAAGTTACAATATATACATAAAAAAATCCTAGAAAACTTCTTGAGAGCTTTTGTAGCCTAAATATTGTATTCTGTAAATATTGCAATATTGTTCATTAACGATTGACATGACAAACTTTTATTTATTTTCAGTTCTTCAGTTACAGAAACTGAGCTATAGACACAATAAATTCACATGAAACATACTGACATCTTCAACAGTCGGCTGAATAAAAATATTATGAACGCTTAGCGTGTTTACCTACGGTTTGGTTAGAAACACACCTTTTAATTGTTTTTTAAATTAATCTCTACATGAACAAATAATGACTTAAACATAATATTCTCACTTAACAATTAGCTAAAATAGAACAAATAATTATATTGCTCCAGATCTTTAGTTACAAACACGGACACAGACACACACACAAAACAAAATCATATAAAACATATTGACAGCTTCTAAGAAAAATATTATGTATACTAAGCTTTTAATAGGGCTGGGTATCATTCAAAAATTTTCGATACCGATACCTTGACTTCGATACCGGTTCCTGAACGATACTTTTTTCGATACCAATTTTATGAAATCAATTTGAACAAGATTACATTATCTAAAAAAAAAAAACTTTGGTTTTATTTTTCAGCTTGTTGATGTTTATACAATCTCAAAGACTCATCTCCTGAGCCACTGCACAAAGGAACAAAATGTAACCAACACAATAAATCAGTGCAAATAGTTTTAATAAAGCTCAAATAGACTTCAGTTTACACATCTGTTAGGCTACATTTACACTAGTGCGTGTTCGTTTTAAAATGCATAGCTCGTCTTATGTAGCATGATGCTACAGTTTGCATGAATGGCCACATGACTACTCTCCATTGGAAATTAATGACTGAATGACTGGTCTGTCATTTGTCGGAGATAGTGGAAAGCCGGCTTGAAACGCAGTGGAAACGCCAGTATGACGAGGAACGATTTCATT
>NW_015551047.1:12902-20687 GCF_001515605.1 Sinocyclocheilus anshuiensis
TTTTCATTTTAAAACATAAACGCACCAGTGTAAATGTAGCCTTACATCTAAGGGGGCTGGGACGCATTAGCACTACAGCCTCACGTGTGCGCCACATCTCTGAGTGTAACCGGTGTAAACTAGTAGGTGTGTTCGACTTGACGTGGACGGACTGTGCAGACCGATCGGTGTATTACAGTACCATGAGAGCTAAAGAGAGCAGACTGCTCCGTGCGCTTTCAAATCGCTCTCGCGGATGTCAAACACTGATCGTTCTGCGCCAAACCTCTTTTAGTCGAACACACCGGCTAGTGCTGCAGGCTTAAGGCCAAAGTATACTTCAGCCATCCGCGTCCGCATTACGTCATTTTCGTCATCAAGAGGGCTCGCGGACAGCCGCGCACCCCGTCCGCGGGCAGGCAATTTTTTGAGACCGCGTGGACAGTCCGCGTACAACAGCGCATGCGCGAGGTGAAAGTTGAGACAGAGCGCAAGTCAAACTGCGCCTGTGTCGAGCTCATCCGTCTGCACTCATCCACGGTTGAGTATACTATGAAAGCTGTGCGGACGCGGCTGAGCGCGAGACGAAATGGAAAGCAGAAAGTGAAGTATACCCGGGCCTTTATTGGCTCACTGCTCAACCCTCTACATTGCGAGTAAATCACTCGCATATGCGACTAAATCTTACTCTGGGCGACTAAATAACGTCTAACATTAGCCATTGGCTAATAAATTCTTAGATTTTACACGCCAGTATGTAAATGAGAGGTGTTCAACACAGATTTTCACTCGATAAACACGCTGACTGAGCGCTTGAGAGTTTCGCTCTCCGTCAAGCGATCTGTATACAAAAGTTCTATCATTAAATAATATTGATTATCATATTATAATGCTTGACTGACTGATGTTAAGAGTGTACTTTCAGATATTTATAAAACTGTGCCATTTTACAAACATATATATATATATATAAATATATATATATATATATATTTATCAGTCTGGCGAGTAAACAAAAAAATGTACTAGCCAATGGCGATTCAATTGCCAGGTGTTCGTAGAGGGCTGCTGATGAGATTAACCCCTTAAGTATCGAAATTTGGTACCGAACGATGATACGTTTTTCGATACTCGATGGTATAAAGGCAATTCGGTTGGTGCCTAAAAAGTATCGAACTCTATACCCATAAATAATACAAAGTTTAAACATTATTAAAGACAAGTGACAGCCAGTAAATAAAAACAAATGAACAAATTACAAGTAATAGCACAATTAAATATAGGCCTATAGCACAACGATAGAAATGAAATGATGCTTTAGGTTGTTTAAAAATCATACATAAAGTAACATTTGCATATTCTTCACTCTGTGTTGCACCTTGATTTTTCATAACCATTTGAAATTAGAAGCAGCTACTGCATTTTAATCATGAATTGGAGAAAAAAAAAATACATGTGCAATGTTCGATTTTTATTAGACTGTATAATTACAAACTACATTTACTCCACACCTGTTTCACATATACTCCGTTTGCAGTGCGTGTTTTTTTCCTTTTCCATGTTGAGCATTCACGGAAAAATCACACATAAAATAACATTTGCATATTCTTCACTCTGTGTTGCACCTTGATTTTTCATAACCATTTGAAATTAGAAGCAGCTACTGCATTTTAATCATGAATTGGAGAAAAAACAATACATGTGCAATGTTTGATTTTTATTAGACTGTATAATTTCCAAATCTGAAGCAAAAACAGAGTGGTGTAACTTTAGCTTTGTGGAATTATGCTACATAAAAAATCTGCATGAACACAGAAACAGTAGACGGGCTGAATAAGACACAGATTCACTCTCTGACAGCAGGCGGCGCTTATGGAACAGTGATACAGCATTTCCTTGGTTACCGCTGTAAACACAGCAGCGCTAATTTAAATGCATTATACAGAGTCAAAGATGACGCCATTTCTAAAAACAGCCAGTTCCCCTCAGAAACACATTCATATAAAATTCAATGTTTGGATTTCCTTCCTATATTTCGGCCTATGACTATGTGAGCCTTGGCTACCACGCCGACCGAATTAACAATAGTGGCCTATGGCTATGTGAGCCTTGGCTACCACGCCGACCGGCTTACCAATAGTGGGCTATGACTATGTGAGCCTGGGCTACCACGCCGACTGGCTTAACTCTAATTAGATGCGCACTATGTGTAATGTTTAATTAACAAAATGGATATACGTTGCAATCCGATAGATAAGACCCAGAAAATATCAAAATTTAGTCATTTGATAACTGCTGTTACTTTCTACACTTCATCAGTACCAGCGGCAGCATAACAGCTTGTTAATTCAATTCGGACTGTGCTTTTTACTCTGTATTTAAACACACACATGAACTAATCAAGGTCTTCAGGACCTCTGCCCCACCCGAGCAAATATCATAATTTAATCATTTGATAACTGCTGTTACTTTCTCCTCTTCATCAGTCCCAGCGGCAGTGTATCAGCTTGTTAATTCATGTTTGTGCAATGATGAGACAGACAAAGTTAGCCAATGCATGCCCTTTTACTCTCTTGGGCAGATAAATGTTGTCAAAGTTACAGTGCACATAAACCCCTGGGTGGACTGACCTGAATGAACTGAAATAAAAGCAGAATATAAATGTTCTTTCTCTGTTTTCTGAATTACACAGCACAGCGAGAGCACACGTCGCACAAGCACATTTCTCAGAACTACACTACCCATAATGCATTTCACTCGGCAATAACTGTTACAGCCGTAGATAGTGATCTTCAGTGTCTCCCGCAACACTGTCATTGATATGACTGCAATAAGCGCGTGCTTCTGACGCTGCGTGTAGCTGAAATCAACCACACACCAATCACAATGAAAACATCGACCTTAGAAATAACGAACGTGAACACTGGGATAATCGCCTGTGTATATGGTGAACCCCCGTTGAAATGCATACACAAGAATGCTTATTTCATTTAACCTGTTTCATGTCCGTTACTATCGGCGTGTCCTCAGAGAGATTACATATGCTCTAAACTGCATTTTGCTCTGGCTTTATAAACACAGATGCTAAATGCTGCTGCTAATATGCTTAATATTCACTCCTGCATACAATGCAAACTGCAAACATGACACTTAGTTTACACTTGATTATGGTTGCTCATTTTTTAATTCAATTAGGCAGACCACGCAATACACACAGCGATATAGATTAGAAGAGCATTCACTTATCTTAGATGTTGATTTCGCTGTTCTAAAGCAAGCTGCAACTGTTACGGCAAGCACTAGTCATATATTTGAATGTTGAGCAGCGAGAGAACCAATCAGCTGTGCCATGTGATGCGAGCTCATTGGCTACCGATACAGGAGATAACCAATCAGCTGTGCCATGGGATAATGATGTCATTAGGTCAGATTGAGTTAGACCTATCGGACTGCGCCATCTAGAGTTTCATGTATTATAGCCTATTATATATTTTAATAAATAAAAAAAGACATTCAAAAAAGACATTCTAATCTTACTGGTTAACGATCGACTAATGAGCTTCATTTGACGGTCAGGAAAATAAAAATGAACAAAATGCTGTCATTCTAGAATTCTCCACCATATTAAGTTCAGGTAACTCAAAAACTTGCGTACAGGAGCTGAGACCAGACGTGACATTTCATCGTAGCCACCGCTCATGTCCATATTGTTAAATTCCAAGTTTTGTGTTGAAACAACCGTACGCCCAATTTTCTGTCGTACGTTCGTTTCGTAAATGAGGCCCATTGTGTATGTAAAGTATAAACTTTATTCTTCTCCCAGTTCATTGGCCACTTACTATAGTATCTTACATCATATCGGACGTCATCGCCAAAAGGGAAAAGGAATGGGATCAGTGTGTGAACAACAAACTGTACGAAATATATAAATGTGGATAGGACATTCAAGAATCACACACAATTCATAATGTCAAAGGAAGGTCCACCGATGTTATTCATGCCAGATTGCAGTATCTGTTAAACATATATTACTAAATTGTGCTGGTTTAGCTTCACTTAAGAAATATTAATCCACAAAAACCTTTGAAAATATAAACAGAGTCAACCTTGAAGCTTTTACCTTTAAAAATCTTAGGTTTCTGAAGTGCCCTTTTATATTGCTATTTCATCTTGTTATTCGACCTGAAAATATCCAAGAAAGCTGGCATGGTGTTAAAACAATAACCAACCACTCAACCAACCTTGCCACTTAATTTCATGTCTTTGCATGTTGTAAATCTGACAGTGCTGAACAGTCACCTTAAAAAAACTCAAACCAGGGCTCTGCTAGAATATTTTAAACTTGTGAGTTATCATGTAAAATTGATCTCAAACCAATGGCACTGTATGTTGAAAGCATGTTAGGAAAAGAGTGATGTTACTAATAAATGTACGCCTGATAAAGACATGCTGTGATAGTACGCACTTATATCTGAAGTCAAACTCAATTAAATGAGTCAAACTCAATTTAGATCGACAAACTCGCTTAAATGTATCACTGTGGACTGTAGATCAGTGATCTAAACAGTGAAGTTTATGTTCAGTGATATTCAGTGGCATAATAATATATCTTCAATTATTCATATGGGGGCAATTGTATTCATATGGATATGTGATTGATTGCACATTTTGATTTATTAATCAGAATATCATGTAAGTCATTTGCTTTAAATTTGTAATTGATGGCCCTAATATTGAATATTAAAGTGATTGCTGTATTTGCTACAATCTTGGAGTAGTTTGTCACTGAATGCTCGACTGGAAGGAATATTGCATACACAAATCTCTTATTCGGCCATTTAAACAGACTTGCAAGAACTAGACTAATAAGAATTGTTTGATCATATACAACTAAATTTTCGAGAGGCCAAACCTGCTGACACGTGGGCCCCTCTTTGAACCATACACATCAGTGTAGTGCTGGCGTGGCAGTCATGCAGGCTCTAATGGTGCTGGTTTCCAAAGCTTGTACTGTGTGCTAATGAGGAACTGAGCGATTAAGTGGTGCCTGGAGATGCACTGAAAGAGGAAGAAGAAGCTGATGGCATCCACACTCAACCGGTCCGCAGTATCTTTATCTCTCACAACCTGCCTTACAGACCTGTCTCTCACTATTAGAGCTTCTAATTGCTTAATCAATCATGGCTTCATTAATTGATAGGCAGCTCTGATAATCAGGTATTTTAAGCTCAATTCAATTGATTGACTTTAATATTTTTTTACAGCTTTAGTAGTCTGTCGGCAGATGAATTATTTAGTGGTAATCATTCCTTGTCATAGTGCACAGCATAGAGAACTCAAGTGACACGTGACAAATGAATGATCTGTGTAGGTGAGCGCTAATGTATCACACTTAATTAGAAGAATCTTTCTTATTCCTCTATGGAATTTTCTTTCATTTAAAGGTTAGGCAGTTTTGTTGTTGTTGTTGTTTTAAGTAACACATTATTTCCCTACAAAGATTAATGTACTTATTAATTTAAATGTAATATTGTTTATGAATTTTAGTTAAAAAAATACAAATGTTATCGTAGAGAGAACTCCTGCCTACTTTCCTACTACTGTATATTGTAGTATAATAAATATAATATAATATAAATATAATATTGTATAATAAAATTATGGCAAAAAAAAATTTCTACTTTGTTTGGCCTTCCAAAAGAGGACAATATCCGTTTCGTCATGCCTGGAGCTGATCCTTGTTGGTCGCTGAGGAAATACATCAACTTCTCGCTGTGGATCGCCGGATCAGCTTTCACCGTGGACGAAGCGGATTTCAGCACGGGGTCGTCACATGTGGTTGCCGCAAGCCTGCCGGCTCGGCGGATTCGTCGAATTTTTTGTTTGGCCTTTGTTTGGCCTTCCAAAAGAGGACATGACTAGCGATCAGTGGTTAAGTTGTATTTACAACACTGTTCCAGGACAGTTTAAGCAACGAGGTGGCACTGTTTTTGAAGTAATTAATTGTTTGTAGAGAGAGAAGCACAGACTCAGCAGGTAAAGCACACACAACTGTCATCACTCTCTTTCTCTCTCTCTCTCGATCGATCGATAATTAATTGAAATAAATGCTATAATTCATTCAAATAAATGTGATCTTACTGCACTATTTCAACTATTATGTTTTGCAACCATGCCACAAATGCAATAGTGCTGATAGTGATTCTCTTTTCCCCCCTCATTTTCTATTGGCTCTTGAGTAATGGTGAAGCTCTTGGAATAGTGTTGGATTCCTGTGGACCTTTAATGAGCCAATCAATGCCATATTTTACCATCTACAACACTAGATACGAGTGTCTCCATTTCTTTCCCCTCGCTGAGTTCATTGTACCCTTCTTTTCAACTGTCTCAACCCATTTGCGTCTTGCCTGTCTTGTCTACCTCTGTCTGTGTCCTTGTCTGTCTGAGCCAGTCAGTGTGTGTGTATGTGTGTGTGCATTCAAGGCTGAGGGCACGGCCTTTCTACTCCACTCTCTAAACCACCCCAGGCTTTAATTACTTCATTTGGATAATGAGTCAAATCCAATCACTCTTCTCCACTGTTCTGAATTAGTATACAGCTCTTATTATGGCAGCACCAGCCCCAGTTTCCTCACACCAGCTGCCCCGCAGTGACACGTCTTCATTCCTCGCCCCTTGTTCTTTCACTTCACTTAGAGAAAGGCAGAGGATGGGGGGGGCGGACGAGAAGAGCAGAAACACGATAGAAAAATCATCCAAGGGGGAAAATATGAATATGGAGCAGAAAGACCTGTTGATAGGGGGGAAGAAAAAGGTTACACGCAATGTCTATGCATAGATACTTTTTGAATGAAAGGTGGTGATATTGAAATGACATTTCCATATTGTGCTGTGTATTACATTTATAAAGTCAAGGAGGCTGTTTTGAAACTGTCGCCTTTTAAACAAGCTATTCATCTTTTAAAGTAGTCAGATTACACAAAGCCTTATGATGAGTAGGTAGCTGCATGACTAGTTACAATGAAACGGTAGAAACATTTCTTTAATACAATTACTTGGAAACCCTTGTGAAATAGAAGTGTGCTGTATTGAATAAGCACTTGAGGTGTTCTTCGGGTCTTCAAAAAAATTGTAAAACTGTACTTGTGGATAATATAAAATTAATTAAATAAAAGGTCACTTAAAGGTGCAGTAGGAGATCTTGGAAAATGCTAACTTTCGCCTGATAGCACTGAAAGCAAACGTCCCACCCTCCCTGCAATCGCCGTCCAAAGCCACGCCCCCTGAACGCATAAACGCTCACAGACCAGAATACCAGAGACAACATTACTACAGTAGGCTACATCAGCGGATCCCAATTCCAGTCCTCGCGAGCGTATATGTTCCATACAAAGGGCATTAAAGTGTGCGAGACGTAAATTTAAATAGTATTTATTTACAGAGGTATATTATGTCACACTTCACACTTCTCTAGTAAGTTTCGTCTGTGTGTGAAGACGCTGCACAGCACAAATCTGTGAATGAATGTTCTGAAGTGAAGTAAACTTCAATGGATTTCCCCTGCTCAGGGAGTAGGGAGCAATGAACACTGTGTAGGGATCATATCGATCGGAACACAGTTCATGCATGTCTACGTCATGATGTGGGATGATTTGCATAACACCGCCCAAATGTTCACTCAAAGAAAGAAGGCATAACTTTTATTCTCGCTGTAGTATTGTTGCTGCCGCCATGTCGTGAAGGCGCTGTGTGTTTCGTTGTGAATGCGAAACTACTTTGTTTGGCCTTCCAAAAGAGGACGATATC
>NW_015551047.1:21195-27023 GCF_001515605.1 Sinocyclocheilus anshuiensis
CGATAAGCTTTGTAAAAATTGACGCGTTTCAGAAAGGCGGGGCATAGAGGAGAAACATTAATGTACAGTATGTGGAACATAATGTGTTTTTTGAACCTTAAACCGCATAAACACATTTCATTACACAAAATACACAAAATAATGTTCTTTTTAGCAACATCATATGACCCCTTTAAAGAAGGCACACTTTACTTGTATGTGTTAACTAACATACTTAAACATGTAAATGACTTGATTATAATTTTAACTGTATTGTGTTATTTGATATTGTAATTTAAGTATTTAAAATATACTAAATTACAAATTCATCATTACAAATGTGTAATTACAATATATATTTAAATACATGACATACAAGATTCAATAGAAATGACATTAAAGTATATTTTAGTTTACCATAAATGCTTGACAGTACATTCAACAGTTCACTTTAGCCATATTTCAAATATAGTAGAAGTAATTAAGTCCTACTCAAGTGAGTAAAAAAAAAAAAGTTCAAATAATTGCAATTAATATATATTTAAACTATATTGCATTTTCATTTAATGGTAAATAACATGCAATTAAGTTTTGAACATATATATAATTATATTATTATATTAATATTATTATTATTATTATTTGTAATAAGTACATATGTGCTATATGCTAAAATGTGCTTCTCTTTCACAAGGGAAGTTTTGCAACAACAGGCATTAAACATTAAAAATAAAACAAATTTAAAATAAATAAAAAATATTAATAATAATAGAACAGTCAAAATAAATGAAATAATCTGGGGGAAAAAAGTGACTTTTACATACCGAATACGGTATGAGAGAGTGAGGACTGTTTTGGAGAGTGTGTTTGATTTACCTCAGTTAGCTCAGTTATCAAGCTGCCCACACAATATAATATGACTTTAAAAACCTGTGTTGTAGCGTTATGCCAGCCTACACCGTTACTCTGGAAATAGCTTGTTAATGGCTGCTTGCTAAAGTGACAGTATGTTGGAACCTGCAAAGCTGCTGTCACACTACTGAAAAATGTGGTTAAGTTAGTATCGCTGCTTGTAGTTACTCTTCATCATTGATGAGGCACAGTGCTCATGGAGGCAATGCCAGTTTGACTTTGGCTTGCCTCATTGCCCGCTTCCATTTCTTCCAGTAATTTCTACACGTTTGGGGATAAATAAAAATGGCACAACCAAATTAAAATGTCTGTAAGCATAAAGTTGTCAGTTCGTACAGAGACTATCACTGTCTGTGCAGCAAGTTGCAAAACTGTAGAGCCAGAGGACCAGTGATCAATCTGATAAAATCACATATCAAACTATGAATACATGCTCCATTTCATCCCACAAGCACATACATAGATGTTGGGCTGAGTTGTCAATTAGTTCTACAACTATCCCATACTTGTGCAGTCTAGTCCCAGATCACGTGTGATTGTTCAGTGGTACTGGCGACAGCAGGAGGAAAATTCCTTCATCCACAAACTGTGTCACGGTTTATTTGCTTCTCATTTGTTTTGAATGCCATCCTGTTACGACCAAATCTATTTGTAATTATGAGAAAATACAGTGAGCAATTTGCATTCACAAAGCATGTTTTAAGCAAACTGCATGGCGAACTTCTGAGATAATCTGTGTTTGATTAGTGTGGGAGAAAATAATTAAATGTAGTGACTAACCTAACTACATTCAGCACATCACTTCAGTTGTGTGGGACCCCGGATACTGCACGCGTGTCGTTTACACTAGGTAAACATTTATTTATTGGCTAGTAGTCAACTGTTTTTTTGGAAAACTAGACAACTACTAAAATTAAGTAGTCATACAAGTCCTAAAACACATTTGGTTTGGTTACTCCAACCTTCACCCTAGATTAACTTCAATCCTTTTGATAATGAATAATGCTATGTTTCACAACTACCCTTGCCTTGCGGTAGGACCTCGAAATTACCCAATGGGAGTTTCAAACTCTGGTAACCTATCCGCCATCTCCGACCCAAATTCATTCCAATTACACATTCCAATCACTTTCCAAAAACTGACCCTGAACAAAGATTTCCAGATAATTCTCTTCCAGATATTTACTTACCCAAGGTCATTTTCCTAATCATCTGCGGACCTGCTTATATCAAAAAGACAAAATGAAAATATAACTATCCTATCTTTTAAATGGGTTCCATCCTTTAGCTAGAGACTTTCCAGCATTTTAATTCGGATTACGAAGATTATTCCCCTCAGTCCAATTTACCCTTCTGATTGGAGATAATGTCTGTGGGAGCAGAATACACTCATAAATGAGGGAATGAGCCTATTAATCCAGTAGCCGTAGTCATGTTTGGGAGATAACTGGGTGGTTACAGTCGGAGATACGGGCAGATAAAGAGGCTGAGAGAAAGGCAGAAATGATTGGGCTGACGTATTTGGCGTAATTTGTGGGATGGCAACATACAGTGTGGGACGTACCGGCTTGCTGAAGCTATATGAACATGCTTGCTGAAACTATATGAACATGTGGGTGGGTGACTGGTTGGCCGTGTGATTGGCCTCCTGTGGCGAGGCAGTGCCGAGCCCAGAGTAATGGTTTAATCAGTGACCAGCAGTATGGAGCTATGTGTTTGCTCCACGGGAATGCTGCGGACACAAGACTCCATGCTGGCACACTCTAATCCCACTTCGCCTCTTTATATGTGTGTGTGTGTGTCATGTAGGCACAAGGGAATGTGTCTGTTAGAATGCACACCAGAACAGCCTTGTATGAAGCATGTTTACCTCAGCAAATCTCCCAATCATCTAAACAGACCTGAACCCTTAAATCTACACATTTATGGCAAGATTACGTCATCCATCCCCGCGCTGATGTTGCCACGCTTGCTTGCTGTAGTGAGCCTGTGTGACAGCTACACGACTGTGTGATGTATGATGCAGTTACATATGTCCACATTCCATGGCGGCCACTAAGTGCTCAGGGTGTAAGAGAACAGGACAAGGATTACAAAACCGTTGAGTGGGAAACCAGCTTAGAGAGTCACAAGCATGTTGTTAAGTGCACTGGGATGAATGGTTGACATTAGCAGACAAAAGGAGCATGCTTTTAGACCCTGTTCTGAGTAACGTCTGACTTTCACATTGACCTTGGAGTGAAAAGGGGTGGCTCAGAATCAGAGAAATTTACATTGTGGTCCTTCATCTCTCAAGCAAAGCAATGGAAAGGCAATTTTGTGTCCGAAGCTGAATGTATGTACTTGTTCCATTTGCCCATGTAACAGAGTCTGCACATTACTGTTACTTACAGAAGCGTGCAACTACTAAGCAGGTTTTTGAATTGTCGGCTATTTCATGAAAAAAGTTCCCTCCGTTTGATTGCAAAGTCTTTGAAGCTGCAAGAGCTGAAGGAATGAATTTCAGGAGTACTGAGTGCTTCATTGATCAGTTTTTCCTGTGCATGGAACTCTGTGGGTCAGATCCACCCCCTCATCTTTCAGCACAATGGACAGCTCCACAGGTTCCCCCTCTCTATTTGTCAGCACCATGGAGAGCTCCACTGCCTGGTTTTTGTCCTTCTGTGAGTGGAGGCGGCTGGCGGCCATTTTACGTGGCTGGATCTTCAAACTCTTTGAAAGCTCTTGTTCAGATAAAGTATGCCACTCTGTGCCACTCTCAGGCCCTCTCAGCCAGGCACAATGATTAACCCTACGGCACCTACAGCCCTCTTAATGTGTCTCTCTCTCTCTCTTAAATTGAGTGTAAATGGCAGACGCCACGTGTGGGCAGAAAGGGCCGGCGGTGGGTCTAGGGTCGGATCTCTCCTCTAGGTGCTGGTTCTGCTCAGGTGTTTGGTTATTGGCTCCCGAAGCGATTTGGACACATGGTAGCTGATTTTCTATTCTGGAGCCTTGCGTTCGGGTGGTGGATGGCACCCGGCGGAGAGCTGTGTGAAGGAGTGGGAGGATGTTAGCAGAGTGTGTACGTAACTCTCACAGTTTGTTTGAGCGAGAGGGTAAATAGTTTGTTCCTCAGGACTACGAAGGCTGAAAATATGATCACTGGCTGTGAAAAACCCTTGTCCAGTTGTCTAATTATTTCTTTCTTTTCCCTTTAAAGGTTTTTTTGTGGGTCATAAAAGTGTGCTGTAATAAACAGCTCCCTATGCTGTAAGAGTTATTCTTAATTAGCAGGTTTCTTCACGACCTGCTTATTACATCAGTAATCTATGCAAGTGCTAGGCTCATTTTAAAATAAACATGTAGTCAAATTTGACCCTGTTTATTTTATTAACAAGTTACTGAACTTATTGTGCACGATTCATCACTTGTTATTTTCTGCCTCTCTTTCTTTGTAAACCCCAACTTTCTATCCTCCTATGTAAAATCCACACTTAATAATTTAGTCAATTCATATGTATAAAATCAGGTCCCACTCCCACAAAATATCCTGTTTCACTCAGAATTATGCTAAATTACAGTAGTAAATTGGGTTGTGAAGAGTTCATGCTAAATGTGTTTCTCTTTCTTCATGCAGCGTTAAGTCGCTCTGCAATGCCATTTGGTCTGATGCGGAGGGAGTTGGCATGCGAGGGTTACCCCATCGAGCTCCGCTGCCCCGGCAGTGATGTCATCATGATCGAGACAGCCAACTACGGTCGCACGGATGACAAGATCTGTGATGCCGACCCCTTTCAGATGGAGAATGTACAGTGCTATCTGCCAGATGCCTTCAAGATCATGTCACAAAGGTACATCGGAACAGTGTTCCTTTTTCTGTGTCTATTTTAGTCATAGTTTTTGTCTTTTGATGATCAAAGTTCCTTTAAATTTAAACAACATTTAAACATGCATTTTAGTTGGTTTTTTTTTCCCCCTCTGAATAGTGGCAGCCAAAAAAGATGACATTTTAGCTGATAATAATGAGTAAAATGTGTCAAACTAACAGAGCAAACAAATTTTCAAGCATTTTGAAAAAAAAAAATGTATATTCTATTTTAATCAAATTATCACACTTCTATTCAACATATTATTGGGGTTAGTATATGTGTACAGTATATTATATTTGCATGAAATTAATACTTTTATTCAGTGATAAATTAATCAAAAATGACAGACAAAAAAAATACTGGATTCGTATTCCAGATAAATGTTGTTATTTTGTAGTTTCCATTCACCAAAAAAAAAAGAAAAAAAAAGAAATGAAAACATATATAGACATACATACAGAAATAAGTAAGTAAATAAATAAATACATGCATATATACATACTGAAAAGAATGTATCATGGTTTCCACAATAATAATAATTAAATATTAAACTGTTATCAACATTGATAATAATAATAAATGTTTATTGAGCATTTATTGAGCAATCATGTGACACTGAAGACTGGTGTAATGATGCTGAAAATTCAGCTTTGCATCAGGAATAAATTACATTTTAAAAAATATCAAAATAGAAAATATTTTAAAATATTTCACAATATTGATGTACTTACATTAAAAATTTAATAAATTAACAGTAAAGGTGTATTGTAATCAACATTACATTTTAATTAAAACCTTTCTGATTATCATCATGATACATATTTTTGGTCTTGTCTTCATTATGGGGGGTTTTCAACATTAACAGTGCATAGGAGTGAAAGGGTGGTATAAATGTTACAAATGACTCTGACTGTTCATGTCACTGTTTTGTTTTGCGTGCACTGTGTATTCCAGAGTGTATTGATACGGTTGAGTGGTTAAGTGACTGTTTAGTGTGTGTGTTTGAATAATGTGTGTATAACTGTCTCTGTGTGTGTGTGTGTGTGTGTGTGTGTGTGTGTGTGTGTGTGTGTGTGTGCCCCCCCC
>NW_015551047.1:27111-34611 GCF_001515605.1 Sinocyclocheilus anshuiensis
GAGAGAGAAGGAACCGAGGAGGCATGTGGGAGGGATGAGTAGATTGAGAGAGGGATTGGACTGGGAATGACGCTGCACTAGTAGAGAGATGATGAGGGGATATATAGAAAGAGGGATTTGAAAAGAGAAGTGTCTCTGCATCTGTTTGAGGCAGAATAAATCTTTACTGTGCTTGATCTGTGTTCGCATTTTATACCAATAACAGCCCTGCATTCATACATTTATCTGCTTTAGTCGGAGGCAATAGCTCTAAGTAGGTTTGAGCTGGAGGAATAGTCTGCTGCCTCCGCACCCCTCCGACTGACGCTATCTGTCACATGATCACACCGGGTGAGAAATTATTACCGTGCTTGCCAAGGCTCATGCTTAGGACCAGAAATTTTACAAACCCCTAACCTTGAGTGTTACATTTTCGACATGCGGCCTGTGCCACAGCATTTGTGCTACAAACCTGAATCATAATTGGAGCCATGTGTCTTTTTGAGGAGAGTTTGATATTACTTTTCTAAGCTATCAGAATTTTGATCGGTTTTAGACTAAGACAGTAGGTGCATCCGAAATCGCATACTGTCTGAGTAGGTATTACATTTGAATTTGAAATTACTTCACGACCATTACAAAAGTACATTCTATATAGTATGAATATGGGTAGCATGAATGAATTGATGTTACTGTCACATTACCTACAATCATCAGTTGCGTCACTTCACTTTCATTCATAAATCCGCTCCCATTCCCTCATTCCGACTACTCTTTTTTTGAATACTATGAATTTGGACATACTACTCGTCTCGCATGCTGTTTTTCATATACTATAAAGTAGGGAAGTATGCGATTTTAGACACAGCGAGTGACTTCAACAGCGTACAATCACCTAGAATCATGCTACAAAAAACACTCAACATATCAGCATACTAATAGCATAGCAATCGTTTAAGTAGTGGTCAAGCGGTATGTAAAGATTTAATCCTACAAACCTTGCAAACTTCCAGTTATTTGATCTCCTGAAATGTGGAGAAAAAAAAGTATGCGAATCTGTGCATCTCTGACTTACTAATGTTGTGTAACGGTCCGTCTGTGCAAAGGCCACATGAATGGGAAATGGTCAAGAGAGCAACTTTAAATCCTAAATATTAAACCATTCTGAATTATTTCTGATTGGCTGCTACTGTATGTCGTAATAATATGTTCTCTTTGTATAAATAGTGTTACATGGGGTTTATTTAATAAAATGTCCTTACAGTGTTTACATTGCTTTTCTATCTTTATTGAGTTATGATTTTATGATTTTATTTATTGAATTATGATTTTATAATGTATTTTTTATGTAATATATTCCTGTGTTGGCAAAGCTGAATTTTCAGCATTATTACTCCAGTCTTCAGTGTGACATGATCTTTCAGAAATCATTCTAATATACTGATTTGGCGCTCAAGAGACATTTCTAATTATTATCAATGTTGAAAACAGTTGTGCTGCTTAATATTTTTGTGGAAACCACAATACATTTGTTTTCAGGATTGCTTGATGAACAGAAATGTCAAACTAACAGCATTTATTTGAAACAGAAATATTTTGTAAGATTAAAAATGTCTTTACTGTCAACTTCTATCAGTATGTTTTCCAGTGTTAGGGTCAACTGCTATAGAATTAGAACCTGAATGTGGTAGAAAGAGAAAAACCGGCTACCATTGAAATACGTCAACGTTAAATGTGTCTCACTTTGAAGGCTGTGCACTCGGGAGGTAGCATTTTTTGGCCACTTACATCACTGAGGCTGTCTAATTTCAGAAAAGTAACCATTATAAAATTGATAGTTATTCCTTGTAAGGCGTAAATTATTGTAATTTGTTCATACTTTGGAATGTATTGGTTACTTTTCTGAAATGAGACAGCCTTAATGATATATGCAGCCCACAAATGTGACCTCAGGAGGGCGCAGCCTTCAAAATGAGACACAGTGAATGACTGCGATACAAAAGACCTCAGTAGGAGGCAACACAAACAGAAATAAATGAGGAAAAAACGTCATTGTGGTTTAGAGAAAAGTGACTTGTGCAGGTGTAGTGCGCAAACTCAGAATACCTCAGTTAAAATGATGTATGTGTGTGTGTGTTTTAGGGATGTTTAGATAACTATAAAAAGTGTATCGAAATTATTGAATAGATCTGTTTAAATACTTGTTTAGTTTGATATATTATTATATTATATGATATTACTACTGCCATCCACACACACAAACAGACTCACTCACTCACACACACACACACACTCACGAGTGCATTCTCTCCTTCACGCACACGCTCTCTCTCTTTCTAACACTCACACACACACACTCTATCTCACACTTTAAACCGTTTTTTTCCATCGACAGTGCGACGTTCCAGAGGCTGAGGGAGATTTTCACATCGGGGAGGTGCTCCGTACACAAACAAACACACGAACGTGGGGCAGATAAGCATTCAATATCCCCAGCGCTGTGCAGACTCAGCCTTTATTGGCGATCGTAAGCACACAAACACACTCCTGCACAGCCTTACACAGTAACAAAATGACCCCGAGGGTGCTTTATCTGGCATTAAACACCTTTACCTCCCCTCTGACAGACAATCAAAATGAAAATTGGGCCGCGGCGAGGCTGCGAGAGCGAGGCGGCAAGCCACGTGCGTGCGTTGCACAATGGGAATGTTGACACAAACCTCAAATTTATTTCAGACTGCACGACCCAAAGTCGCACACATGCTAATATTCCCATGGCAACGCTCGGCTTTCCGCGTCGCTCGCGAATGAGAGGCAAGGTGTGAATTTCCAGCGAGTTCGGGAGCCGGGCTCATGTGAAAATCTCCCGTCAGACAGTACCCCCTCCTCCCCCTCATGAGCGCCGACTTTATGTGTGCAGGTGGTCCAGACGGGGCCGTGACTCAGCGGAGGGTGGGTCTGTGGGGCTTTAGGAGGGTAGTTTGGTGCTGGGGGGGAAGTTAATGGGTTTTACTGTGAGCGGGAAGGGAGTTATTAACTCTAATCTATAATCCTGGGGTCAGTTTCTCTGCTCTTCCCACAGGAAATAAAGAGGATGGACTACAACCCGCCAGTCCGCTCTGCCCACTAATCCTCCTTTCTCTTTTTTCTGCGTTCTGCTTTCTTCGTGTGCTCTTCTCATTCGCAATCAGTCTTCTGACATTTGTATTTCTCATCCAGTCCTTTGTTTTTACACACTTGTGTTTTTGTTCTTTGTTTCTCTTTTGATTCACCTGCTGAATTCTCCTTTTCTTTGTCTCACACGTGCACATGGTCTTTAGCCTTCATCTCTTTTCTTTTCCCTTTGACATGCTTTTATTCGATCTCCACCATCACTTCCACTTTTTTTCTGTCTCTTTCTCTTTCTTTTGCAGGTTTTGGGAGGCGTCCAGAAGACTTGAGCGTTTATCTTTAAAGCTCTCCAACTCTTTCTCTCTCTCACACACACGTACACACACACACACTTGTACAAAATGAACGAGACTCTTCAGCCCACACTCTTTGACCACCTTTGCTCAGCGGCCGTAATCCTCAAACCGCTTCCACACAAACACATCAAAACACACAGTGCAAATACTATTCCTCGCTTTCCTCTTTCGGGTGCTTAGCGAGACTCAGATTTACTTCAGAGGCAGCGGCTAGTCTCTCCCTCTCTCTCAAAGACTCAATGTCTTTTTTTGTTATTTCGTATTTTAATAGTATTCTGTTGTTTTGTCTGTGTTGGCAGAATTTCATCTATTTTGCTTCATTATTTTGACAATATTTAGTTTGTTATTTTAACAGTGTTTTATTATCTTGTCTTTTGTTTTCTATATTTGTTGTTTGTCACAACTTGTGTTTATTTTGTTTCATGTTTTGACAATATTTATTGGTAGTTTTGTTTGTTTTGACAATTTTGTTATTTGAACTTTTTTTCATTATTTTGTCTTTGTTAGTTGGTTGAAACATTATTTTGTCTCTCTTTTGATTGCTTTTTTAAATTTGTTTTGTCTTCACCTCATTTAATTTTTGATATAGTAGCTTATGTTTTAGTTTTTTTTTGATATTTCAACAATATTTTAATGATTTCATCTTTGTTTTTCAGTATTACTAAATTATTGTTTTTCATTATTATTTTAGCAATATTTAGCTATTTTGTATTCATTAAAACATTTCTTCATTATTCTGACCGTATTTATTTTCAGTATGTATTTTATTATTATTATTATTATTATTATTGTTATTGTTATTGTTATTGTTATGTTGTAGTTGTTTTTGTCAGACAGGAGCGAAATGACTTAAAACCAACACTGGCTTGACTTCGGTTATCTCATGTTTACTTGAGCATATGCATATACAGTATATTAGATTCTCTCCAACAGGTTGTATTTCTAATGGAGTACAGTAAGCATATAGGGCAGGCTAGTTTGCAGCTGCTAAATCGGTACGTTAGCATGACATATGTTGGCGAGCGGCAGGCGAGTCACAGCTGAAACTCTTGCACGCCTCACCACTCTGCTCACCGCTTCATTTAGCCTGTCGCAGTTATTTTCCTCTTTTTTTTTCTTCCTCCCCAGTCTTCATCTCTAGCATGTTGGTTTGAAATAGCTCCGTGCGAGGTGAGAGGATGCATGATTAACTAGCTGCTGACTTGCAGTTTATCTCCTATTTTTAAAAACTTTGTTTATGGTGTTTGAGGAATAGAGAGGTGAGGAAAATTGGGACCTGATTCCTCCATGATGAAAAGTTCTCGCTGTCTGAAGTGACAAAGAAGAGCCAATTATTGGAATCCTCCGTCAGTCGCATCTCCCCTGAGGGACTGTGGGCACGGAAGGGACATGCTCCTCTCCAGGCTCCACATGTTGTTGGCTAGCGTGCCGGAATAAATAGAAACCTGCCTCAATTATATCCAGACATCACGCCCCTCGAACGCCGAACCAATTCGGCCATTTTTAATTACCGGGGGATGGTGGCATCGCTCGGGCCTCTGTGGAGATTTGTCGAGATTAATTGAATTTACTGCGCCTAATTGCTCTGATAATGCCCCATCTTTCACGGCTGCTGGAGAACACGTTCCGCGCCGTTATTGGTGTGTTTACCACTGACATATGTCCATTTGTTTGTTTATTTAATATGTAAGGATGGAGGAATAAGGGCTACTACATTTCAGGACGTAGCTTGGCTTGCGGCGCTTCTGACAGACTCCTGTTTGTGCGCAAGCCTCCATGATAACAGCCACACGAGACAGAACGGCCACAGATTCAGCCAAACTGTCTTACACGCACACATACACTTAAAGACAGAGTCAGTATGCCTGCCAACACACACACACATACACACACTCGTTTGCGCATGATAGCAGCCAACATGTCAAAGTCGGGTGCTGATTGCCAGCAGGAGTCAAACTTTCTGGCCCTCATATCCACAGAGCTCACTGTCTCTGAAGAAATGACAAACAGGCAGCTCTGCTCCAAACAGCGGCCCATAAAGACAAACAGCAGTGCCTGACTCAGTCAGCGGAGACTCGCTCGAACTCCATACAGCCTGAGGCCATGTTGGCCAAGAAGTATTAATGCATCCACGACCTCTGTAAGACGTCCTCATTTGCTCTTGTGGCACAAATCTGTTTAGTCCAGTCGGTTGGCATCTCTCCTCGGTGTCCGGTGTCGTTTTGCATTATATAACAAGACCGCACGCACTTGATACTTGCACTAGCTTATCTGATAACCTTAGCCAGGTCAAGAAAAGTCAATTAGATGCATTTAAAGGAACGTCGTCTTAGGTTAGTCTTCACAATAGGCGACTTATGGGCTCAAATGGAGCAGCGGCCAATCAAACTGTCTAGTGCCTTGGTACTTTAAGAGTAGTGTTGTGGTCACATCATGCCAGAATTACAGTAATTTCCAGATGACAATTAATCTGTGCTGTTCACGTCCTCAGAATCAGACGTTATTCATTTCTATGGCAAAGCACTTCCTGACAAAATGTGGAGTGGGTGGCTAGTCAGCTCTTTTATGCTAAAATAAACCATATTTAATGTATGCGATGTATTTATTTATTTATTTATTTATTTGTAAACTTTGCATTATTATATTATTTATAGTAATTATAATTAAATAGATTAATTAAAAACAGAATTATGTAGAAAGAAGTACATACTCAACTCTTTAATGCACAAAGTAAATCATTTAATATCTGCAATTTATTATTATTATTATTTTAAACTTTTCATTATTATATTATTTATATTAATTATAATTAATGATATTACTTAAAAGCAGAATTATGTAGAAAGAACTACATAGTCAACTATTTTATGCTGAAAGTAAACTATATTTAATTATTATATTAAATTGTATTTAATTATATTTAATTTATCTTTAGCCAACTTTGCATTATTATTATTAGTAGTAGTAGTAGTAGTATTAACATTACAGTTGAATTATATTAATTATAACTATAATTATGTAGAAAGAACTACAGTCAACTCTTTTTTGTGATAAGTAAAGCTTATTTAATATATTTTAGCAAATTTTGCATTATTATTATTATTACTGTTACTATTATTATTAGTATTAGCACTAGCTTATCTGATAACCTTAGCCAGGTCAAGAAAAGTCAATTAGATGCATTTAAAGGAACGTCGTTTTAGGTTAGTCTTCACAATAGGCGACTTATGGGCTCAAATGGAGCAGCGGCCAATCAAACTGTCTAGTGCCTTGGTACTTTAAGAGTAGTGTTGTGGTCACATCATGCCAGAATTACAGTAATTTCCAGATGACAATTAATCTGTGCTGTTCACGTCCTCAGAATCAGACGTTATTCATTTCTATGGCAAAGCACTTCCTGACAAAATGTGGAGTGGGTGGCTAGTCAGCTCTTTTATGCTAAAATAAACCATATTTAATGTATGCGATGTATTTATTTATTTATTTATTTATATTATTTATAGTAATTATAATTAAATAGATTAATTAAAAACAGAATTATGTAGAAAGAAGTACATACTCAACTCTTTAATGCACAAAGTAAATCATTTAATATCTGCAATTTATTATTATTATTATTTTAAACTTTTCATTATTATATTATTTATATTAATTATAATTAATGATATTACTTAAAAGCAGAATTATGTAGAAAGAACTACATAGTCAACTATTTTATGCTGAAAGTAAACTATATTTAATTATTATATTAAATTGTATTTAATTATATTTAATTTATCTTTAGCCAACTTTGCATTATTATTATTAGTAGTAGTAGTAGTAGTATTAACATTACAGTTGAATTATATTAATTATAACTATAATTATGTAGAAAGAACTACAGTCAACTCTTTTTTGTGATAAGTAAAGCTTATTTAATATATTTTAGCAAATTTTGCATTATTATTATTATTACTGTTACTATTATTATTAGTATTACTGTTCAATTATATTAACTACATGAACTTGGCAATGTGCATTTGTAAGACTGTAAGTTTGTAAAAAATAATTATGT
>NW_015551047.1:39611-53616 GCF_001515605.1 Sinocyclocheilus anshuiensis
TTATGTGCTTTGTCCTGCTTGGGATTTCTGAATTGCCTAAAATGTCCTGTTTTTCTGTTGACAAGCTCTCTAAAGTTCTCATACAGTATATGTATATCTGTTTGCATTGCTTTGACCACAATTGATTGATTATGTACAATGCCTGCACGCTATTGCTCAAACTGCTTTTCAGTCGATACTTTCAGCAAGTATGAAAAGAATAGGAAAACAAAGTCGAAACCCAGACATTTTAGGCAATTTAGAAATCCCAGCCAGGACATGTCCGGGAATAAGAGGCTACAAGCTGGTGGGGCTGAGGTGTGCGAATTGTTTGTCAAAAGTCTCAAAAACAGTCTATGCAAGAGTTTCTTTCTCCTGTTTTAGATAAACCCAACCCTGTTTGTTATGTAAAAACAAATCAAACTGCTATTAGTCGCCTTATATGTCATTCAAATAATTTCTTTCTGTATGATGATGTGGTCACATGTACACAGTTTCTTGAGTGATATTCAGTCGTTTCAATAAGAATCCATGCAATCTGGAATATCGTATGAGGGCGAAAAATTTTCCCTAGCAGATTTCGCAACAGGTCCAAGTTGGTTGTGCGGATTTGCTGTAGTGACCAACAAAAAGCCGCTTGGTATGAAAATGAAACTTGTGTGAGCAGTGACCATAAACAATAAACAGTGGACCTTTTCATGAAAATTTGCTAAGGTTATCGCATCTTAAGTAGGCAGTTCCTGGTTATAGTATGATGCAGTGTGGAGCAGTCTTTACTCTGATAGTCAAACTGCTGCTATATGAGACTAGCACAAGGTCGACCTGGCAAGCTGGTTAGAGTGGGTAAACCGTCTTAGCTTACCGGCAGCAAACCGTCTACCATGTTCCCAAAATCAGAATGACCACCTCAAACTTGTACTTCAAACTTGGTTTTTCCAGCAGGCAGTGGAAACGAAATGTTCCTCTGTTCTGCCGACCTCTCTCTCTCTCTACTTTTTTTTTTCTCTCCAACTTTTTCCTTACTATGATGGCCTCTCTCCTCCTCTCAGCCTGTTTCTGGCTCTCAAAAATGTACCTCAGCCAATCCACATGGTCCCACAGACCACAATCAGTGATTGGCAGCTGGATCTTGATGGATTCAGTAAGTAGAAGCGATAAGTGGTCAAGCTCTGTAAGAGAGAAAGTACAGCTCGCTCGCCTGATCCCAGCCGAGCCAGAACCAGCCCCTTCAGGTTCAGAGAGAAATCAGCCTTTCCATCACCTCTCTTCTATCTCTCTCTCTCTCACTCCTCTACATCACTGCATCAATCTGTCTCTTTGTTAACCCTTTTTTCCTCCTCACAGCTGCAGAAGACTCCAACGCACCTGGAAATATATTCGAAATGGCATACTAGCATATATCTTACTACAAAGCATATACTGTATAGGCCTATTTATTTAGTTATTTGCATACTAAAAGGTTTTACATTCACATGCTTGTGCATTGTACATTTTGGGCCTAAGAAATGGCCATAACACAACCTTGTGGCAATGCTAAGAACTTGCATTGCACTAAAATTGTGGCCTGACACATTTCTCAAAGCATTAGACATGAAATATATTTTGCGTAGTAAAAGATTTTACATTCGCATACTTGTGCATTGTACAATAGGCCTAAAATATATGTGCTAACCTTGTGTCGATATTAAGAACTTGCATTGCATTATTAATTGCCACCTGGCACATTTCGCAATTTGCAACAATTTAAATAGAACTTGCATACTTGAAACATTTGCGTTCACATACTTATGCAATGTACAATTTGGGCCTAAAGTTGTTCACAATAGCAACTTTGTGGCAATTCTAAGAACTTGCGTTGTATTATGAATTGCAACCTGGCATATTTCGCAATGCGCGACAATTTAAATAGAACTTGCATACTTGAAACATTTGCATTCACATACTTGTGCTTTGTACAATTTGGGCCTCAAATTGTTCGCTATAACACAACCTTGTGGCAATGCTAAGAACTTGCGGTGTGTTTGCGAATTGTGGCCAGTGCATCACAAATGAAATAGAACTTGCATACTAAAAGCATTTGCATCCACATACCTAAGCATTTGACACATTTTGGGCCTGAAAATGTTCACTATAGCAGCCTTGTAGCAATGCTAAAAAGTTGCATTGTGTTTCATTATGAATTGCAGCCTGACACATTTCGCAATGCATGACAAATAAGATAGAACTTGCATATTAGAAGCATTTGCCTTCACATTCCTCTTCATTGTACATTTTGGGGCCTAAAAAATGTTCGCTATAATACAACCTTGCGGCAATGCTAAGAACTTGCGTTGCATTATGAATTGCAACCAGATGCGTGCTATGCCATTTCGAACATGCATCATGCTCTCTCTCTCACAGCAGCCCAAAGATGCAGAAGCGTGGTAAGAGGAATGACAGACGGATGGAGGGGAGAGGGGGCGAAGTGGAGGGGGCGGAGTGCGTGTGACTGAGGGAAGTGTACGTGTGTCATGTGACAGGAAGAATGGAAGGGGTTTTGCGAAACTTTGTGAAAGCAGTTGAGGCCATTCTCCCCTCTCATTACTCACTCGAGTCATCCTCTCTGTAAAGAGCCTACATCACACTGACAGAATGACGTGATTTGAGAAAGGATAGCCTTTTATTTAATCTCAATTTTCTCTTTTTTCCTGCACCTGTTTTTTCTTTCATTATCTTCACTCTCTTTCGCTCTTTCTTTTGCTCTCTCTGTCTTCTCTCTCTTTTTTCCGATGCTTGAATAGAAGTGGACCAAAAAGGTAAAGACCACAATGAACATAAAAACCACAGCTCGCCCCGCCCACCCTCCTCCTCCTCCCCTTCCTCTTCCGTTTCCTTCCCTCATCCCCCTCTCCTAACCCAGCACCTTGTGTAGTGCTCATGTTTGATGTTTATATCCCTCCTTCTCTGTTTCTTTCTCTCTCTCTCACTTGTTTTCTCTCTTCCTTTCTCTGGCTTATAACCGAACCTCCTTCCAGATTTGGTTCTTGTTTCAGATAACACCGACACGCGCCATCATACATATGGTCCTGCATCCACACACTAATCCCTGTGCACAGAAGACCTCATGCATGCATATCGAACGCGCACACACGCACGCAACTCTCACTTAAGGAAAAACAGCAGATCTCCACCAGCTGTCCTGCTAAAAGTTCCAATTGAGTCTATTTGAGAAATTAATAACCATCCTTTAATCTGATCACTTCTACCCCAAGGGAAACACGCTCGCCGACTAAATGCGGCACATGCACGCTCTCTATTCTTTCTCTCTCACGCACACTCGCATTAGCCACTTTACTCCGAGCGCTCCTCCGCTCTACTTTTCTGTTGGACAGGAAGTCATTTCTCCCACTAAACCCATATCCTCCGCCCATCTGTGCAATTCCACCCTCTTTCATGAGCCATCATTTATTCATTTCTCTATTGTTTGTGATTAATTTTGTATCTGTCCTTCCAGATCCAAAATGACCCTCCATACTGTTTGAGACCTTTTTTTTTTCTTTCAGACCCTTTTTTGTTTACGCCTTCCTTCCTTCCTACCTACCTTCCTTCTTTCAGGATAACCCCTATGTTTTCTCTGTACGTTATTTTGGATTAGAGTAACGATTTGTAGAGCTGGTAACTGCCCGACCCCTTGCCAAATGCTCTCTCTCATTTCCAGGTGCTTCAATGTCTCTCTTTACAAGCTATCTGTTTTTCGCCACGTCACATTCTCTCTCTTTTTCATCTGTTTCCTTTGCTCTCAGTTGAAATTCTTCCAAATTCTCATGTGTTCCTCAAAAGCAGCCGCAGGTTTTCTGAGCCTACCTCAGATCCCCCTCCACACACTACCACTGGTCCCTCCTCTCTAGTTTGTCATCTGCCAGTGGCGTCATTCTTCTTTTCAATCCCTTCTGTTTTGTTGTCTGTTTTGGACGCTGCTCAGTGGCGTCTGTAGCAGTCGCTCCCTCCCCGTGGTGTGTCCGCACATGTCCAAAGGGGAGGGTACGGTGGCAGTTGACGTCTCTGTGAGATGGCTGCTTTGTTAGGCAGAGCTGGTTCCACTCACACAGCCTCGCTCCGTGGTGCCAATCAGCTCGCAGCCTGATTCGGTTCAGCCAGCCAATCACAGATATCCGGGGCTGCCGTACTTAATCCTCTTGCTAGTCTCTTGAGTATTCAGTTTCAAACTTTTGCAAGATTTGAACTGAGCTTGAACCAGGCATAATTCAGCCTCATATCGTCTATAGCTGGCTATATGATTTGAACGATCTGTTCCAAACCCTAGTGAGCTGTCTCGTTGATACTGTCTAAATAGGCAGCTATCTGCCGAGGCAGATTTGACAGATTTGAATTGTCCTCTACGTAGGCAGCGACTATAGTGAGAATGTGGCCATACTAGGCCTTAAAGATGCCATGAAATGGTTTAAAAGTGCAATTTTCTTTCCAGCGTTGACACATTTCCTGTTAAAACAAGAATTTAGGGCAGGGCATATGCAAGGGCTCATCGCTTATTTTAAATAGCCAGTAGCCTTGACATTACATCACAGCCATGAACATGATGCTTACTATTGTAAGTCAGTGGAATGATGGACAAAAATGAGAATACAATGACACAGCTCTGCCCACATGGCTCTTGCTGTCTTTGGGTCGTTATATTTCTAACAGATTTCTGCTTCTAAATCAGATACAGATAAAGTAGCACAGTAAAGATTGCATTCATATGAATGCATTGGTGAGAGCGATTGTGTGTGTGAATTAATTCTACCTGGCAGCATCTCTCTACTAGTACTGAAGCTTAAGAAATATATGGTTGAACTTTTCAGTTTCTACTACTGTCTGAAGTATGGAAGCCCGTTTCCGCCACTGGATAAAAAAATTAAAAAAGGTTATTGCGAATTTTATCTCACAATTCTGACTTTTTTTCACAGAATTGTGTGATATAAACTCGCAATTGCGAGTTATAATGTCAGAATTGGGGGGGGGGACTGATCTGTTCTCAGAATTGCGAGTTTATATCACAAAATTCTGAGAAAAAAAAGTCAGAATTGTGAGTTTGTATAAGGCAATTATGAGAATAAAAGTCAGAATTGTGAGATAAAAAGTCGCAATTACCTTTTTTTTTTTTCAGTGGCGGAAACGGGCTTCCATACTGAAGCCTATGTGTGTGCGTTACAGTGCAGCGGCACATTAGATTGGAACGGCGATGAACTTACCTGTACAATAAGCTGTTTAAAACGTGCATTCTCCCCTTCAATTTCAAGCATCCAGTAATATAATCGCACATGTCTTGTGGAGTAATTTCAGAGTATGCATTTATTTGTCATTTTAACTGTTTGGAAACGGAGCGTAAATGTGGAAGTCCTTCAAAGATTTCTTATCCTGTTGCGCCCTCTGTAGGACCAGCGACTAGTCGACGTCAAGCTTAAAGCGTCATGGCAAAGCATTGAAGTCAACTAGTCAATTAGTCGCAACCCCTAACACTATTAAATCGAAGCTAACAAACATAGACTAAAAGCTACAGAAGACCTTAAATATGCTAAATTATTTCAGACCCCACAATGAATACGGCCAACAGGGTGTAATGTCATGCTCTCGGGCTTCTGTTTTAAATAAATTATAAATTGCAAATAATATAAAATTCAAAAAGTTAAAATATTCCCCACTTTCACATTACTATTCAACTTTGAAGTTTGTATTCTGTGTATTGAGCCAAGAGGTCAATTTGTGTCTTAAGATCCTCTACTGGTTAAACGCCTTTTTGTTATACGAATTGGCTGATCAGAGGTTAAGAAACTTGAACTTTGGTTCAAAGCAAACCTCCTTTGCATTTGATAGCATTCCTGCTCACCCACGTACACATGGATATGAATGGAAATGAACACAATGTCCAATGTGGTAGTACATTAACACTCACTCACACAAACCATGCAAATATCGCTTGAAAAATTCAGACAAAGTTTACCGTTAGTATTTTTGCTAAGCTAGTTACTCTAATGAACAAAAAATGCAGATATTGAAAACTTTTCAGTTCTAAATAAACTCTCTGTAATACTCAACTCTGATTGGTCAATTGTGATATTCTGCAGTCAAATATTTTTGTATAATGATGCTAAACTGAATAATTGACTATTTCCCAAGGCAACTGATTTGACTTCTCGTAGCACTTCGTAGTCAATACTTAACGTCCATTTATTGATGTATTTGGTAAGTAGCAGTGTTACAAGCTGAATAATGTACAGTAAGCCGATCATTATCACAAAATAAACCCTGACACGATGATCAGGACCCTAACACAATTGACATTTCTCTCATAGAGCCCATTGCTATGGATTCTGACAGAAAACGCTTCGTAAAATGTCGTCTAGATAGGCAGCTCGCCTAGAGGTTGGAACAGAGCAAATCTGTCACTTACTGCCCATACTCTTCTCATGAGTATTTCCTGACTGCACCATTCAGAATCACATGTGTGTGTTTGTGCAGCCTGTTCTGTCTCTGTTTTTTGTGGAAATGTCTTGTGGGAATGAGTACTAAACCTGTTGTGAGACCTGCACCTCAGTGTGAATCTTCCACTCCGCTGATACTGACATCAGTTTACACATCCTCGATGTCGGTCCTCCATTTTGTTTCCTCCCCATGGTGCTGTTGGCGAGTGTTGTGAGAGTTCTGCCCTACATTTCAGAGTGTTCTTACCTGCAATCATGCCACAGCGGACAGCCGGCCCCCCTCCCTTCCCCTCTTCCGCCGCTTTATCTGTCCTCTCGCTCTCCTGCTAATTATTTCCTCTATCCTCTATCTATTTCATTAACAGTTAACAATTATTTTCATTAACAACATTGTCTTGACCACCCACCCACCCAGTCTTTGTTTATTACCACTCGTTGGTTTAAGGATCGATTAATTGTCTGATTATGGAATCCTGGGAAGTGCCTCAATGCTGTTGTGCTCAGGGTTTGTGTTTGTTTGAGACACACCACACACACATATACACACTGTTTTTCACCCCTGGGCCAGTATTAAAGGGATAGTTCAGCTAAAAATAAAAAAGGAGTTATCTAGCAGAATGTCCAAGCTTCTCTTCCCCAAATGATACTGAATAGTAACCACAGTTTTACACTTTTTCACTTTCATTGTATGGAAAAAAAAAGCAGCTTGGACATTTTACTACACATTTTCTTTTGTGTTGCACACAAAAACGTCAGACATGTTTTGATTTTTGTTATTTTAGCTTTATTTATATACTATTATAGCATCAATGTTTTGAATTAGCTTTATATTTACAGTTTTTATTTAAATTGTAGTTGTTTTAATAATTTTGCTATGTGCTTTTGTCAGTTTTATTACTTTTTACATTTCTATTTAACTTAAATGTGTTTAATTGTCAATAATTTATATACTGTTATAGTATTAATTAATATTTTGAATTTGCTTTATTTTTTCAGTGTTAATTTTAATTTTAGCCTGTTTTTGGTAATTATGTTTGGCGCTTTTGTGAATTTTATTAGTTTTTTAATAATTATTTTTAGCTTTATTTTTATTTCAGTTTTAATAAGTCTAATACTGCAACGTAACCTTATTTGTTTAATTGTCAAGGCAGTTATTTATAAACTATTATAGTAATAATTAATATTTCGAATATATATTTAAATTTTAGTCTTTGTGTTTTTTTTGTGGTTTTAATTTTGTTTTTAATTTTAATATTGCAACCTAAACTTATTACTTTCTATTTAAATTTAATTTAAGTTGTTCATGCAATGTAAATTTTATTTAGCTTTATTTCAGTTACCGGAAATGTTTTTTTAATCATTTCAGTTTTAGTTAAAGACAACAACACTGGTTTCGACATGAATGTGATTAAATGATGACAGAGTTTTCGTTTTTGGATGAACTGTCCTTCTAAAACATGGCAACATATCAAGTATAATCCACACGCACACACATTGTCACATGACCTGGGCAGCCGCTCGGCTGGGCAGTAAGAGAGATAGGAGACTGTGTGCGTGTGTGCGTATTGTTAAAGCTAAAGAGCCGAAGCGTGTGCAGGTGGTCACAAATTTCAATGAGGGTGTAATGTGATGTAATTCAGACACAGATAGATTGTTCTGGACAGACAGCGCGGCTGGGAGAGCAGGCCCAAGGGACAGAACGTGATCGAGAGAGAGCACAGAAAAGAAAAATGTATCTGTACGTCGTCATTGTGCTTTTCAGTACACATCCCTCAGGTGTATAGTTGCTATGACAGCCACACAAAGTCCTAATGCAACTCAAGGTATTTTTAAACTCACAGATTCACACATAATCAAATGCACACATGCTAGTGGCATCCATGGCTGTTTTTATGCTAAAGCAAACATCCCCAGTTTTATTGCACATATTTAGGGGTTAATGGGATAGATTATCCAAAAATGAACGTTTTGTCATCATTTACTCACCCTCATGTTGTTCCAAACTTGTATGAGATTCTTTCTTATGTTGAACATAAAAGAAGAAATTTTAAAGAATGCTGGTAATCAAACAGTTGATGATCCCCACTGACTTCCATAGTGTTTCTTTCCCTACTATGGAAGTCAATGGGGACCAACAACTGTTTTGCTCTTCAAAATATCTTCTTTTGTGATCAACACAAGAAAGAAAACGTGTACAAGTTTGGAACGACATGAGGGTGAGTAAATAATGACAAAATTTGTTGGGTGAACTATTCTTTTAAATCAGGTGAAAATGTCACATAGACAAGATAAGTTATTTTTAGGGACCATAAAAGCCTACCCATTTACTGTCATCATTTACTCCCACTCATATGTTTTTCCAAACCCTTACAATTTTCTTTCTACTCCAGAACACAAAGGAATATACTTGAAAAAGGGGCATCATTGACTTCCATTGTATGTCCATAAAGACACGGTGACCTTTTTCAAAATAACCTAATTTATGTTCCACAGAAGAAAGCCATGAGGGGGAGTGAATGATGACAGAATATTCATTTTAGTTGAACTAAGCCAGTAGGAAACCACCCAGAATAACTCAGCAACCGTGTAGTAAAGTGCTAAAAGCATCTCCGAACACCCTAGCAACTGTTTAGCAATGGTTTGACGTATTTATGGGATCAAAAATGTCCTCATAATGTAGATGTATTCAGATTTCAGTAACCCTGCATTATGAGGATATCACAAGTGTCCTAATGATTCAGATAGCTAAATACACATAATAAACAATATTTTATATAAATTAATACAAATGCAAAATGTCTTCTGTGAGGGAGAATGATAATGATAGGAGTAGCAACATTTGTGTGTCCTGGAAATTATGAGTGTTGAAATATAGGAAGGCTTTTTGTACAGTAAGCCTATGTATTTGTGTGTGAATTTGGATGCAGTATGTGTTTTTGAAGGATGTGGATGTTATTGAGGTGAGTCTTATCTGTGTGTTTGCGTGTATGTGTACGTGGAATAAACATAGCACATGTTTCTGTCTTGCTGCTAACCCCTTGCTGTCCAGGACACAATCTGGGAGCCCTTCTAGTCTTTATCAGATTAACTCAATCCTAATTCTCATTTCACAGGAATAACCTTTGATCCTTCGCCTTTTTCATCCCTCTCTCTGCTTCTAAGCACACAGCAACACTTCCAACAATCTTTAACTGTCTTTCTCTCTTTCTTGCTTGCATTCAGATGCACAAAACAGCAGTATTTTACACCTACCTTTCTGTCTACATCTGTCTCTCTCTCTCTCTCTTAAAAACACACTGACGCTCATCCACATGCTTAACACGCTCGCTGACGTAAATAAGCACACAATGAGCCATTCAGCTTTGAAGAGGATGCCCAGTGCCACACAGAGCTCTGCCCCCTGTTGGCAGCACTTTGTACCTGCCAGTAACAGGTGTAGGATTCAATTAAGCAGCATGTTCTCAGCAGTGAGGCCAGACAGTTAGACGCCACAGCGTGACGGCCTGGAGGAGCCCTGACTCTTACACAAACACACACACCTGACTACACGCAGTAGTGGATGTAGTTCATTTTCCTCCTTCATTTCTAGATTCTGCTTTGGCCAAAGCTGCTTTTCACTCTATTTTTTTTTTTTTGTTTCAAATATTGCCTATAAAGATTGTGAATAATTATTTATGAGTTTAATAATTCATATATCAGAGGCTGGCCATCCTGCTCAGAGTGCTGCAGAGATTTCTGAGTAATGTGACAGTAGCATTGCCTCAGATGTTTCTCCTTAGTTTCAGAAAGAACATTTGAGAAAATTAGTGTTTAGATATATGACATTAGTGTATAATGCTTAGCTTAGAATTTTTTTTTTTTCATGTTGAGGGCATATATCTGATTTGGGATCGCAGACTTTGCTGTCTTCCGAGAGGAACATTTACAGCTCAGATGGTTTTGTTTTTCCATGCCTCAGGAGACTTAATTGAGTTCTCTGATTTATATCAACTTGTCTTGAATGTTTCTACTGAAATTGGAAGCGGAGGTATTGAGAAATATTGGAGTTGATATTGAGTTTGTACCTGATTGCTATATCTGATATTGCAGACAGAGGAAAGTCACTTTTTCATAGCTCAGGAGACTGATTAGGGATAGTTTACCCAAAACTGAAACTGGGATATGGATAGTTACAAAAATGTATGACTAACTTTAATCTGTGTAACATTAAAGAAGATAATTTGAGATTTGTATGTATTTTTTAAATACAGTAGAAGTTAATGGTCACCAAAATGTTTGGTGTCCAACATCATTCTGGGTATCTTATTTTTGTTCCATGGAAGAAAGAAAGGCATACAGGTTTGGAATGACATGAGGGTGAATAAATGATGATAAGTTGAAAATTATAAGTTTCAGTTAGGAATCCATTTTCTTTTAGATATTTCTCCTAGAATTCCTTAGGAGAAACAAACAGACGTAAATGAGACAATTATTTATAAACAGTATCAGTATAAAGTTAAAAATGAATGTGGATAACTTTGAGGTATTAGATGAGAAATGTTTGAATTGTTTTGACTTTGTGAGATTTCTGAGGTATTTTGTTCAAGTGAAAAGTTGAAACCCTGAACAGATGTTTACATTTTATCTAATTGCTTTCTAGGAGATGCAAGTGAGACACAAGACACGAGAGATGTTTATTTCCTGAGGGTAGTTAAAGGAAACAGTAATAGCAATTATGAAACAAGTGCAATTTGAATTAAAGTTCTGTGTGTAGTTAAATATTTGAGTGATTTAGCGCTATGAATGGAAGCACATGGAAGCCCAGCCTGGTTGGGTTTATTTAGTGTTTCATGGAGGTGGAGGTGCTAATTCACTTCTTACTCTGGGTTTAAAAACAGTAGGGAGTTGGATTCAGTCCTGGGTAAGTGTGACTTACCAGGACATTGTTTTTGCAGTGAACACCTTAAGATATCAGGGTGAGAGTGGTTTAGTGACCTCAGCCTGGTGTAGATTGACAAGGATAATTGCACACTGTATGTTGGCCATTTTTCCAACAGTTTGGTAGTACTGTGTTATAAAAAATCTTGTTTTAGAAAGAGAACGAGTTGCAGCCCAGTACACAGTAGGGAACTGAGCTGCAAGAGAGCACAGGTCAGGTTTAATGAATTCTCCCAGGTCACACTGTGTGCGTGGGAGTGTGTTTCTGTGGAATGAAAAGTCCCACACATATGCTCATTCCTATCTCGAGCCTCTGTAATTATCATATTCATTATAATAAGCCCTTCTTTACAGCCCTAATAGCATCAGGAAATAGAGAGCTCTAGTCTACAAGGACTTTGAGAGACAGAGCCATAGTCTTGTGGACAGCAATCGCTTGAGCGTTGACATCAAAGCAGCTGGGGTCGGTGCTGCCTTTGTGTGTGTTTGTGGGCGAGCTGCTTATATCGCCCTCCATGCAGTTGATCAGACACTTGGATGGGCTTCCAGGGGCTTTTCTAACGGTAACCTAGATTACAGCTCCTTGCATTAATACTGCATAAAGAAAGCTTTAACCCTGTGACACGATGTGGAGTTTTCAGTCCGGGGTGCGAGACTCATACGTTGCTTCCTCCACGGACTTACGCTCTATAGGAATGACCCGTCCTAGCCTGTTCTGTTCAGTGAACGTATGTGTGACTGTTTGGGGAAAGTGTGTGCTCGTGTGTGTCTGGTGGTGTGTTGCGTTTGTCCCAATTTCTTTTGAAATTCAGGGTGCTCATTCTTTGTTTTATGGGTCACCCATATAGAACGGGTCAATACAGTGTGTTGCCGTTCCTCTCAGGAAGGCACTGCCTCCCTGTTCTTAGATGAGTCTATTAATATTCTTTAGCTCAGAGATGGTGTTTGTCATTGCATGATGGGAGATTTGTTTATTCCTCTTCATACTTTTTTTCAGTGACAAATGGTATAAGTAGTCTAAATGAGTATGTAAGAGGATTGTCTTTGTACCTGTTGAGAAATTGTCTGACTGAGTCTCTCATAACCAAACATGTAGAGAAACATTGGAATTTATACTACTTTGCTGCCCAAAGTAAGCTTGTTTATGCTGGTTAGTGCTAGTGTTAAGATAAGCATAGTCATACTGTTTAACAGCATAACTTTGCTGGTGGAGCTAGATGACCATTATGATCTTAATTGGTAAAATGGTTACTAAAACAGACCATACACACTTAAGGTGGTCAATTTGTTTTGTGTAACATGAAACTAATTGTCATGCTACAAAAATCAGCTTGACCACCAAAGATCGAAGGATGTTTATAGTCTTGACCAACATAGTCTACCAGGGCTAGGGTTGCAAAGGGGTGGAAAATTTCCGTAAACTTTCCAAAAATCCCTTGAAAAAGTTTCCAAAATTTCTGGAATATTTCTGAAATTTACTGGAAATTTTCCACCTTTTTGCAACCCTAACCAGGGCTACAGCAGGTCTTCCAACTGGTGGTCGAGCTAATTAACCAAATCTAGCTTGACTAGCTATCTAAACCAGTGATTCACAACCCTGTTCCTGGAGGCACACCAGCAGCATACATTTTCAAACTGTTCCTAATCAAACATACCCAGTTTAACTCATCAGCTCTTTAGAGACTCCAAGACATGAAGTGGATGGGTCAGATTAAGGAAGCATTCAAAATGTGTGCTGTTGGTTCAGCTCTAAGAGTAGGCTTGGGAAACACTCATCTAAACTACCTTGACTAGCTTGGACCATAGTAGGAGTGGGAATCACCAGAGGCCTCACGGTATGATATTATCACGATACTTGTGTCACGATACAATATTATTGCGATTTTAAATCTATTGCGATATTCTGCGATATATTGCAATTTATTACCTTTTTCCAACTTCAAATTATGTCCCCAAAGGAACACTTTGACATCATCTGTTTTAACTAACAATAAACATTTCTCAGTTTGTTTATCTCACTTCAGTTTTATTGTTGCAGTGCAAAATGGGATTGTCAAGCAGACAAACTGACCAACACTTTCATGAAAACCTGTCATAAATGTTGTATGCACCTGGCAAACTCAACTATTTGTATTACAGTCTAATCTAGTCCACCTTAATTAAATGTAAACAGGTATGCACTGCTGTGCTACTACAGGTATTTTGAACAGTGCAACTTGAAATTGTACTAAAAAGTTGTGCAGACCCTTCAGCAATTGGGGCATTTGAAAGTAAATTACTGTTAAATTTAAATTAAATTAAATAAAACATGTAGTCTTACATCTAGGGATGCACCGAAATGAAAATTCTGGGCCGAAACAGAAACCGAAAATTCTGGATGCACTTGGCCGAAAACCGAACCCGAAAATGCTTTGTAATTATTATTTATTATTTTATTAAATAATATAAAGTAATTTTGTAAGACTTTTTAAATTTAACTCAATTTTAATGATACTGAATTAAAAAAAAAACACAAGCCAATAAAATAACCACACTTTTACTGAAAGTAACACAATAAAACTGGACAGAATTTATATTAATATTGGTAACACTTTACAATAAGGTTCATTAGGTAACTACTTTAGTTAATGAACTAAGAATGAACAATA
>NW_015551047.1:53674-54000 GCF_001515605.1 Sinocyclocheilus anshuiensis
GTGCGCTGTTGGTTCAGCTCTAAGAGTAGGCTTGGGAAACACTCATCTAAACTACCTTGACTAGCTTGGACCATAGTAGGAGTGGGAATCACCAGAGGCCTCACGGTATGATATTATCACGATACTTGTGTCACGATACAATATTATTGCGATTTTAAATCTATTGCGATATTCTGCGATATATTGCAATTTATTACCTTTTTCCAACTTCAAATTATGTCCCCAAAGGAACACTTTGACATCATCTGTTTTAACTAACAATAAACATTTCTCAGTTTGTTTATCTCACTTCAGTTTTATTGTTGCAGTGCAAAATGGGATTGTCA
>NW_015551047.1:54292-62881 GCF_001515605.1 Sinocyclocheilus anshuiensis
TTTTTTTTTTGACTAATTATCCAAATAATGTATAGTCTTACAAAGCTATTATTATCAGAGCATATGAGCAGAGCATAGCGTCACTGAAGGTAGCATTATTTTACCAGCGTTGCCCAGTACAGCTGAACTAGCCTACACCATGTTACAGCACAGTAGCGCTACTGCAAACCAGAACAAGTAGGCCTATACTGCATAGAAATTTCCTGTCAGCGCATTATTTTAGCGGACATTGCTTTTCCGATGAGCATGAGCGATACACGAGCGGAAAGCACATTCATAGATCAGAATATTGAGCGGAGCGTCAAGCCGCGCAGTGACGAGGAGAGTGAAACATGCGCGCTGAACACTGCCAGTCGGGCTTTTTCCCCCACCCCTAGACCATAGCCATGCATTTTACCAGTTGGTGAGAATCTTCAAACAACATGATCTTTCTAGTGAATCCAACTGACCAAGATAGTAATGCTGGTCCAGTTCATTTGAAAGCATTGTGGGATTAGTAGTACACCAGCATCCTTTACTGAGAGTAGCATCCAAGAGATATGCTGGTGAAGTTATACTGGTTTTCTCTGTAGGGCATTTATAGGAAGAGTTGGTGCTTATTTCTTCTACTTTATTATGAAGGAATTTTTACAGCTCCTTCAGGATGAAGACTGCACTTGATAGGTTCATAGGTTCATCAAGGGATTTCTATAGCTATCGACCAAATTGTAACAATTATCTGTAATATGGTGTTCATAGATGTGTGTGTATCATTTACTGATTACAAAAAGCTTTGGCTTCATTCATTTTTGGCGTATATGTGTGTGTATGTAGCAACAGTAAGTATTGGCTGTCTGAGACACACATAGCCTATGGCAGGAAAACCCCACTAGTGCTCCCTTTCCCCATACCCCCAGCAGTAGATATATTCTCTCAGGTCCCCATGCCCTCTCAGTCTGGGAGTGAGAAACCGCGTCAGCCAACTAATTCACACCAATCCCAGGTGAACGACCTCCTTCAGAGTACAGAGATAGAGATTGGTGTGTGTATGAGTGTGTTTCTTGATCAAGTACTCCTAGCAGATAAAAGTTGAGCACTGCAGTTGTTTTCGTACATGACTGGCATCCTAACATTCGTGCTTATTCAACATTAAACACAAAAACAAATTTTTACATTACAGCAGTGCTTTGTGGTGGAACAAATACCAACTTTATATAGAGACCCTGTCTCAAATGGCACACTGATTGTGGACTCGTGGTATTGTGGCCCTCATGAGTTTCCTAGAGATAATAGGGTATCCCATTGGTCATTTTAAATTTCAAAAGGGTCATCGTAAGTGCTCCCCTTGTGGTAGATAGGTGCCCTCAATACATACATTTGCAGAGCCTGCATGTGCTGATGTGTACTTCCCAGTGGACTATTACCCAACAGCCCATCTGTTCATGTGTATACTCGAAGGAGGACAGCGGGTACCATTTGGGACAGGGCCGTTGATGTAAGAAAACCCTGCTGGAAATTCAGTTCCATGCCAGCTAAAGGTGGTCAAGCTGGTTTGTTGCTGAAATAAAATGGTCTACCACAGGGGTGCAAAACTCTGCAGAGTTTAGTTCCAACCCTGCTCCAACACGTGTAGTTTTCAAATAACCCTGAAGGACTTGATTTGCTGGATCAGGTGTGTTTAATTAAGGTTAAAGCTAAACTTTGCAGGCCTGTGGCCCTCCAGGAACTGAGTTTTGCTCCCCTGGTCTACTATGTGTAACTTGCTTGGCTGAGATAGTCTTCTAATTTGAAACCAGGTCCATTAAGATGATGGTGCATTTGTTAAATCACTCTTTCCCAAATCTGGTCCTAGTGTACCTCTAATACTGCACATTTTTTTATGTCTCTACAGTCCAATACACCTAATTTAACTCATCAGCTTGTTATCAGAGACTCCAAGACCTAAAATGGGTGTGTTAGATAAGGGAGACAGACAAAATGCATACGGTTGGGGATACTCCAGAACTAGGGTTGGGAAATGTTGTCCTGAATATCTAGACCTGTTTCGACCAACTTGGTCCAGCTTGAACAACATGAAATCAGTTAGCATTAAAACCTGGTTTCCCTGCTGGTTTGAGGAACATTGTAACTGGCTTTCTGCAATTCCAAAGTGGTCTACCAGCTCTGACCAACTTGACCAAGATGCTTAAACCAGGTACATCAGTTGGAAGTCCAGCTGACAAACAGTCTATGCCAGCTCAGTGCAGTTAATTACCATAAATGATCGGTCAATCTAGAAACAATGTAAAATCAGCTAGCATCAGAAGCTAGAGTTTTTCCAGCAGGGAAGTTGAAGTGGGGCAGGGTATAAAAAATTATTCCCAGCAATATATAAGCACCAGCAGCCAGGATTGTGTCATCTCCCCTCACCAGCCTCTAGTCCAGTGTGCAGATACTTGACTAATGAACATTAACACTCTTTCATTAGAAGAATGGTCATTTATCTCATGTCCTCTTTCCCATTTCTCTCTCCCTCTCTCTTCCTCTTTCTTGCTGCCACATTCTCTTTCATGTTATCATCCCTCACGGCCTCCCACCAATTCCCCTTCTTTCTTTATCCTCCATCTCTCCATTTGTCTTCCCGTCAAATTTATCCTCTTTTTAATCCTATCACACCATCATTCTGTGCATTCTTGCTGTCCCCTCCTTGTTATTTCATCTCTCCCTCTTTTTATCTCTTTTTCTCTTTCTTTCTCTCTCTTTATCCCACATCTCCAGTCTTTGTATGTCCTGGGACTCTATTAAGGGTGCAGGCAGCAAGTTTGCTGCAGGAGGCGGAGCATCAGTCGGGGGCATGGTGTAAGGATCCCCTCCAGTCTGGTGACCGTCTTTACGTCATGCCCTGGACTCCGTACCGCACAGACATGCTGTACGAGTATGCTTCATGGGAAGACTTCAAGCAGAATCGAGCCACGACCACTTACAAGTGAGTGAGGACTACAGCTTGGGTCTAGAACCAGTAACCATCCCTGTGTACAATCTACAAGATAATAATTTATCAAAACTTAGATTTAGCAGTTTTTTGTATATGCTTCTTGAGTTCTCAGGAAGGGTTCTTGAGTTTCTTCTTAATGTTAAATTAAAGATTCTGCAGATTAACATACTGATTCTAGGTATCACTATCAGGTATATAAGAGTGTAGAATCCTGATTTAGTTTCAGATCATAATATTTCTAAAATATAGCTGAAATTACATTTATAGCAAGTCATCTCAAGTATCCCACTCTTCTCCCACAGGTTGCCAAATCGTGTGGATGGAACAGGCTTTGTCGTGTATGATGGTGCTGTTTTTTACAACAAGGAACGCACACGCAATATTGTGAAATACGACTTGCGCACACGTATCAAGAGTGGAGAAGCAATAGTCAATAATGCCAACTATCATGACACCTCACCGTACCGCTGGGGGGGCAAGTCTGATATTGACCTTGCAGTGGATGAAAACGGTTTATGGGTCATCTACGCTACCGAGGCCAACAATGGACGACTTGTGGTCAGCCAGGTCAGTGTCACTGAAAAGTGCAATTTAAAGCTATTGTATTTCAGCTGAGATCGGATTGGAATTATGGTTACATTTTAAGGATCTCCATTTTCCAGAACTGTGGAGTAATCAAGTTATTTTGGTGTATCATATGAACACAACCGAAATCCGAACCCTTTACTCTCGCTGTCTTTTAGGTTAACCCCTACACTCTGCGCTTCGAGGGAACCTGGGAGACGAGCTTTGATAAGCGACTGGCGTCCAATGCTTTTATGGCGTGTGGTGTTCTATATGCTGTCCGCTCTGTTTATCAGGATGACGACAGCGAAGCAGGTGGAGATCTGGTGCTGTATGCGTACAACACCAACCGAGCACGGGAAGAGCCCGTTCACATCCCATTCCCCAACCCCTACCAGTATGTGTCCTCTGTGGATTACAACCCACGAGACAATCAACTTTATGTCTGGAATAACTACAATGTGCTGCGCTACCCCCTAGAGTTTGGCCCACTGGATCCCACTGCTGGTAAGTGACAGAGAAAGAGCGAGATCAGCGGGAGGCGGAGGCGGAGGCTAACAGACAGTTTGATCTGTTAAGTGTCAACGTTCTGTTAGTGTTCCCCTCTGTGTCTTCAATACATTGTCTTTATGGTTTAATTAGCAGTGGTCATTAGCGTTTTGTCAGGTCAGAAAAAGATTTCTAATCAATTATTCATTCTCATCTTCTTGCCATGAACATTCTCTGTCTGTCTGTCTCTCTCTCTCTTTCTCCTCCTGTGTTTCGCTCTATCCAGTTCTCAGGGGGACTGTGGGAACGTATAATCATGCATTAAAGACTAGCAAATGCTCCTGCTGCTTTAGTTATCTTCTTACCAACTTTCCCATATTCCTTTTGCAAGATACATCAAACGTTTAGGTTTTCCTTTCTTCTGTTTTGTCTTCTTTTTTTCATCTTCGTCAAACATCCGCCGACATTCTCGCTGACTCTGTAGGTGTTCTGATTCTGCTTCTCTACCTCTTATGCACTTGTTGCCTCGGTTTCAATTTTCTTTGCATTCCTGTCTGTCCTTCTCTCTTGCTCTCAGGTCCATTCGGCCCCACTCAGATGAGCAGCAGCACCACCACCGCAGCCGGACCTGTCACTTCTAGCTCCATCCCCTCAACCATGCGACCTCTGCCCCCAACTGCTCACCCAATAGGGGCCATCAACAAGGCACCAGACTTGCGACCTATCACCGCCACTGTGCCAGTGACTCGCAGACCCCTGCGTGTCCCACCACAGGGTCCCGAGCTCCAAGTGTGTGAAGCCAGAGTAGCCCGAGGGGTGCAGTGGCCTGCCACCCAGAGGGGGGAGACTGTAGACAGGCCGTGCCCTAAAGGATCACTGGGTGAGTGATGATAATGGTGTGACTTTAATGAAAATATTATAGATACTTTCAAATAATGATTTTGACTTGAGAAATTCAATAAAAAAAATCCTGTCTACTGATAGCTGCACAGATATCTACCGGGGTGTAAAGATTATAGCAAATTGTATCAGTGCTGCTTGACATTTTAGTGTGTTGCGCTTAAGGTTGCAAAATTCCATGAATTTTCAAGACTGGAAACTTTCCATGGGAATTAACGGGAATATATGGGAATTAATGGAAATAAACTGGAAATTTGCAAAATTGCAAGAACTGGGAACTTATATGTAGTTGAGAAAAAATCTTGCAGCATAATTTTGGTTAAAACAACCAGATTTAATGCAATTTCAGTTGAATTTCCACCCTACACATTGCTCAATAACATGCACACAGCACACTGCTTACTGTAGGGCTATTGAGACCACACCCCCTACATGCACTGTGCTTTCCTCCATAACATGAACAGATCATTTCTTAAATCGTGCACACAAAATATCAAAATGTCCATCTTGGTTAGTATTCATGTAAATTATTTGAATATTACAAAATATGTGTGTAAAACTTCCTTGTGCTGTGTGTAATATACTGAGCAACTACATTAGGCTATACCATTGTAAAAACAAATACACCAACATAAACATTTAGGTGAGATGATAATAATAAAACAAAAGTCTAAAAATGACCCTCCCCCACACACAATCCCCCTTAGTCACCTAAGAGGGGGATTCCCCTCCATTTTCTCTGAAGCCACACTTGCTGCATTTGAGCCCAAAGACTACATCTAAGTTTTGATAATCTAAATATATTTGACCTATGGGATTCAAGTTTAACTAGTAAATACCAAAATGTGTTTATACAGTAGTTAGCTAGCCAGTAAATCAAGATGAAAAATCTAAGCAAGTTAGCACTGACAATTTGACAATTTATGAGGTATGTGCTAGCTAGCTCAAGCTGTGATGCTCTTTCTGCTAGCCAGTTTTCTATTATCATACAGAAGTACAGTACTGGTCAAAAGTTTGGACACATTACTATTTTTAATGTTTTTAAACATTGCATCTCTTTTGCTCATCAAGCCTTCATTTATTTGATCAAAAATACTGAACAAAACAGTAATATTGCGCAGTATTACCAATATTACAATTTAAAACAATGGTTTTCTGTTTTAATATACTTTAAAATATAATGCATTTCTTTTTTTAATAAATAAAATATAATGTATTTCTGTGATGCAAAGCTGAATTTTGAACATCATTACTCCAGTCTTTAGTTTCACATGATTCTTCAGAAATCATTCTAATATGCTGATTTATTATAAATTTTTGGAAACAGTTGTGCTGCTTAATTTATTTATTTTTATTACCTGTGATTCTTTTTTCAGGATTCTTTGTATGAATAAATAGTTTAAAAAAAAGAACAGCATTTATTTAAAATAAAAATCCTTTTTTAACAATTCACTACCATTCAAAAGTTGGGGTCAGTATTTTTTTCTCTTTTTTTAAAAGAAATTAACACTTTTATTCAAGTTTGTATTCATCAATAAATCCTGAAAAAGCATCACAGATTTCCCCCCAAAAAATCAAAAACCTATGATCAAACAAAATGTTTATATTTATGTTTGTATATGATTCAGTTTTATCAATTTCCCCAAATTTCCAATCAATTCCCAAAAAATCCTGTAAATTCCCATAAATTCCTGGTAAGTTTCCAACTTGGAATATTGCCAAAATTCCCCAGACGAAGTTCCCATGGAAAGTGTCTGGAAAATTTCCAGAAATTGACTGGAAATGTTCCGCCCTTTTGCAACCCTAGTTGCGCTTGATTACAGCATGATGTAGTGGCAGAGGGAATCACAACTTTACAGGAAGGAAGGGTGCGTGATGTTTATGACATAAAGGTCACACAATGTTTGTTGAGACAGCTTTTCATAGAATTGTTTGTTGTGTTTGGTCTACCTGTGTTGTGTATGCCACTGGGTTCATGTACACATTTATGTGTATATACCCATTTCTTTGTGTGGAGAGCTTGCTTCCTTTTCCTCCTTATCTCTATATTCTCTCCAGCTGGCAGGTCCTCTTGGGAGTCATAGATAAAAGGCAGTCTTTTGCAAATGAAGGAGTGATCTTCAAACTCAGCATGGGTTAGCCCTGCAAAACTGCCGAATTAAAAAAAATGAGCCACTAGACAGTCTACAAATGACAACATCCCCCCCTCCCCATTTCTCCATACAACCGCCTCATCAAATGCCTCTTTCTTGTCATGGGAGAAAAGCGATCGCTCCCTCTGTTAGCATCTCTCTCTCCCAGCCACTGACAAAACATTGTCTTTCTTCTGTCACCTTTTTCCGTCACTGAAATGACAGACAAGTTAAATTAGCAGCGGCTTTAATTGGTGAATCCTGGCAGATCCTTCAAAGCCAATCTATTGTGGATGAAGGAGTGGAGAGGAGAGAAAAGCAGACAGCGGCTGAGAGAGAGAGAGTGTGTAAGGGAAGGAAATCTCCGGGTGGCTCTGATCTCGCTGTAGCTGCTGTAGTGCTGCTTCACTCCTCTATTGCTTTTCCTCTCTCTCTCTGTCACTCTTTTCCCCTCTCTTCTTTGGAGCTATTTGTGTTGTGGTTGCTGAAAAGGCCTGCCGTTTGTTTGATCCCAGCATGCTGTCCTCTCTGTGAACTCGGCTAACTAAACAGCCCAACTTATCTGAAAATGAGGAGTGGCAGAAGGTGTCTCCCTCGAGGTGTTTTCTCAGCGTTCAGAGGTGCCGATGGGATGGCCGTGCCTGGTGTGTGATCTTACACAAGTGTGTGCAAGAGTGTGCGATGGCGTGTGTCAGCAAACTCAGTTCCACTGAAAAAAAAGTGTTTTCCGTGGAAGGTTTCACAGCGAAGCTCCGAGCAGCCCTGTTCTTTCTTTCTTATTCTATAGCACTCTAGAGTTGAGAATAAATTCAGTCAGTTGGTTTTTGGTATATTTGCTATGAATTTATTTTTGTGTACTAGTGTTTGTACTTATATATCAGGATTTTGTTTTCTCTAAGGAGGTAAGGGAGACAGTACGTCCACAGAAAATTCAAATCAGAAAAAAATGGAGCATTTTTTTCTGCAAAATTGTACATATTATTATAGATACTATTTATTATTCATATTATAGATAAAATCATTATATAATCTGATATTTAAATTAGATGTGATATATATATTATATATATGTGAATGAATGACTTTTTTATATTCTATCAGTCAAAAGTTTTGTCAACTCATTCTTTAGTATTTTTTTTTTAGTAAAACTCGTGTAAAAATACTGAAAACTATGAAATACAGAAATGGAGGCAAGGGAATTATGTAGTGCCCCAAAAAAGGAGAAATAAATCAGAACTGACTTAATTTGTGCTTCTTCAGTGTCGCCTCACTTCGCCTTGATTACAGCATTAGTTATTCTCAACCACCTTAATGAGATGCATCCTGGGATGGTTATTAAAGAGTATTGAAGTTCACAAGTAGTCTGGACATCTGTTGGCTGTATTTCCTCCACTTGCCACTGTAACTCCATTTTTTTCCACAAAAAAAGGTACAAAAAATAAATAAATAAATATATAAAAAGATTGTAAAGATTTATATGTAGTATGTAAACCCAATTATAAGCTTGTGTGAGTGGTTTTTGTGTGGGTGTGCTGACTGTTAGTGTAAACA
>NW_015551047.1:62891-66382 GCF_001515605.1 Sinocyclocheilus anshuiensis
TGGGATGGGGGGGATTTTCCCCCCTCTGGTCTAGGCATCCCTGCCTCTGCTGAATTATTTTTAGAAAAACATCCCATGAACCCGCTCCGATGTCCCGATCTTAATCAAATGATTTGCGATACGCGCTTTGAAGTCCTGATCTGAATGAAATGATTCGCGATACGCAATCCAATTGGAGCGTTTTGAAACAGTGAATCGTTTTGCGACGCAATGGTTTAACTGATTCTGAGTTTCAAAAAGCTCCGTTGATGCTGTGTTCTTTGCTCACTTTCTCTATATAACCTATTCGTTGTTTGAATAACTGTGGAAATGAAATCATTACGATTAATAGGCCTAACTTGCAATGTTTTATTAAATTGTGATCACGTTAAATACAGTTTCCGTCATATTAAAAACATTTCATGACATGTCACCTATTATCTACTTGCCTAAAAAGACGGGTCAGCCTCTGCCTATGGAGTTTTATATGCCTATAAAAAGTTTTCAAAAACATCCCCCCCTCTTGTTTTTTTCACAAATCGTACCCTGTATATATATACACACACACACACACACACACACACACACACACAAAAGACTTTAAAACCCAAGGTCACTTTCTGTCTGTCCCTCCTAATATCTCATCTTCTGTTTTCAGGCATCGCATCCTTTCAGTGCCTGTCCTCTCCTGTGCTGTGGAGTCCTCGCGGCCCTGATCTCAGTAACTGCACCTCGCCGTGGGTCAACCAGGTGGCCCAGAAGGTGAGACCACTAAAAGGTTGCTTTTTACTTGCTCTGACCCCCGTTCCCTGTCCTGCTCTGTTTGCTATCTCAGCTATTATCATTCTGGCCGCAGCTCACATTACCGCACGTAGGTCATTCTTTTGACATGATTTGGAACAAAATCTCTCTATTCTATCTATTTCTAAGAGAGAGTTTAAAAGCATCTCAGGTTAAAGTCACACTGAACTTACACATCAAGGACAGTTTGTTCTGATTTTCACATGTATTACAAAGCTTTTTCATTTTACAAAGCACTTTTTAGGCATCATATCACTTTTTTTGGGGGGGCGGGGGGGGGGGGTTTCACTATCGTTGAACTTTTGACAGAAAAAGAGTTAAAATTTCAATTTTAGTCTCCCTCTCTTTGATCCTTCAGAATAAGTGGACTTTAAGACTTTTATATAAACTTTGTCTTTGCTAATGAATAAATTAGCTCCATGTTCTGTCTGATGCCTAAAATAGTTTGCACTTCCCTTTATTCCAGTAACAAACAGTGACAGATTCACAACACAGTCCAACTCAGACTGTTAAGATCAGACTGGAATGATCAGAGACTTGTTAAAAATAATTTCCAGCCCCTCTTTCCTAACAACCTTGGAAAGAATGTGCAGGATATGCAGAGTAGGTTTATTATTATCCTTATCTCTGAGTAAATAAAAAAAATGCTAATTGAAATAAAACTGAAATAAAATAAAATGTATATATTAGATGAAAAGCTTAGCTCAGTTAGTTGGCAAGGCAACATTTTAACTGTCGTTCAGTTTAAGTTAAAATTACTAACTGGAAATAAAAAGTAAAACTGTAAAATGCTAAATAGTAATGTTTGAAAAGCAAAAAAAGTAAACTAAAATTAAATGTATAATAAAAATAATATAACAATAAAAGCTAATTAAAAATCTAATAAAAATTCTAGTAGTATTTAAATAATACTAAAATAGAACTGAATCTGAGGAGATGTTTCCAAGATATATCATTTTGTGTGCAAACATTCAAGTTCTACCCCTTAAATGCAGGCTAGGTAATGCTGGTTAAACGTCTCTTCACATCCCGATAGCAATCACTAAGTTAAGTGGTCTAAATGAATTTATATGTATTTATATCATCTGTGGAAGGCATAGGACATTAAAATGTTCATCCAATCATATCCCTCGGTCCGAGGGCTACAATAGGCTCTCCAACCTGCCTGTCAGCGTATGTATTTGCATACCTCTGCGCACTCTCTTCACGCAGACATGATACGTCATCAGCGCGCTCCGTTACGCTGTTGCAGACCGAGTGAGAATGCAAGTGTCATTATTGTAATATTATGTGCTTTGTACTATAATGTTTTCTCACCGTTGAATGAGACATGAGTTAATCTGGCAGCGTTACATTCAATCCTCCATAAACCGTCTGTCGTCGTGTCGCTGGTTAGCCTCTGGTCTGCCTGTGTGTGTTCATGTGTTTTGGAGGAGGCGTTGCTTTGGAGAGTGATTACCTTCGGTGGGTAGGATTTCGGTGGGCCAGTGGTGCAATGGATAACGCGTCTGACTACGGATCAGAAGATTCTAGGTTCGACTCCTGGCTGGCTCGCTCTGTGTTTACTTCTGGGAAGTCGTGGCCTAATGGTTAGAGAGTCGGACTCGTAAAGGGAGGGTGAGATCTTGTGCTTTCAAAGCTAGGTTATATCGCTAGCCTCTCTCCGAAATCGCCTGTCCTACATTTAAGTTGTGATGATTGACATGGAGAGATCAACACAGCAACATTTTGACTTCTCAGACTACAAACATGGTTGGCAACAGTTTTACCCCATTGTTGGGGCTGTTGTTAACCAAAGTAATGTTGGCAATCACATATGTACAGTATTGTATCACATATGTATCATCCTGAACTTATTAGCAAACCATGTTTTGTTTAATAGTTCCATACACATGCAGATTTAATATAAATGTGGTTGTCACTATTGTAAATTAGTGAACTCTTTCTTCATAGAACATAATTAAGGACTCAAAAGAGAACTGTCAACTGTAAAAGGCCTTAGTAAATAAATGGCATTCTTCAAAGGTTAAAAAATCAAAAGATTCACATTCAATTAAAATGTTCAGTTACAGAGTTGGCATTAATGTGTGTGTGTGTGTGTGTGTGTGTGTGTGTATGTGTGTGTACAGGTTTATATATCCTGGTGGGGACTTAAACCTGACTACACACAGACTCATGGGGACTCGTGTCACGGTGGGGACCTAAATTGTGGTCCCCACGGGTACAAAAGCTTATAAATAATCATACAGAATTAAGTCTTTTGAAAATCTAAAAATGCAGAAAGTTTCCTGTGAGGGGTAGGTTTAGGTGTAGGGTTGGTAGAATATACGGTCTGTACAGTAGAAAAACCATTATGCCTATGGAGAGTCCCCACAAGGATAGCTGACCAAACATGTGTGTGTGTGTGTGTGTGCGTGCGCATTTTTGTGACAAATGAGGACATAAATTTGTATAATGACAAGGGTATGACATAGGTATTACAAGGAGAAGGTGACTTTTCAGGACATTACCCCATGTCCCCACTTTTCAAAACGCATATAAATCACACAGAATGGGGTGTATTGAAAATCTGAAATAGCACAAAGTTTCCTGTAAGGCGTAGGTTTAGGGGTAGGGTTGGTGTAGGGCAATAGAATATACGGTCTGTACAGTAGAAAAACCATTACGCCTATGGAGAGTCCCCACAAGGATAGCTGACCAGACTGAGTGAG
>NW_015551047.1:66548-68358 GCF_001515605.1 Sinocyclocheilus anshuiensis
GTGTGTGTGTGTGTGTGTGTGTGTGTGTGTGTGTGTGTGTGTGTGTTTTTATATACTATTCTAACAGCATTGTTTCTGAACACCACAAAGAGTGGTTACACCATAGCACACTTTGATGTACCTTTGAGTACCTTAAACACAGTGGTCTGGTTTTTTTTTTCTTTTCTTTTTCTTTTTTTTCTAAGCGTCAAGTGACACATTTGCTTCAGGGAAATTACAAGCTATGTGTCTGCTTTCAAATAAAGTGAGTAATTTTATCACGTTTCGCGCTTTCGTTTTTCCTTTTTTTTTTTTTTTTGTAATAGCTTGGTTTAGAGAGTCATTAAAGATTTGCTGTCTTTTGTCTGTGCGTCTAGCAGCATAAACCCAGAAACCCCCAGCTCACACCCCCACAGCGCACAGCAGGGGATTGAGCTTTAGAGACAGACTGTGTGTGTGTGCATTCACTGTTTAGATAAAAAGCGGAGAGAATGCTGCAAACATCGCTGCTGAGCTGGTGAACCACACGCAGGGCCGCATTCACGCCGGTGATGTCAGTTCCTCTGTCAGACTCATCGAGCAGCTATTGGATATATTAGACGCACAGCTGCAAGCACTCAGACCCGGGAATAAGGAATCGGCAGCCAGGAACTACAATAAGGTGACACATGCATGCACACACACTCACACACATTTGCCCTTTAAACAAACCCTTCATGTTTTGTTTGCTGCCACATCAGTGTGCACAGGAATACCCTCTAAACTCACAGCCTTGACATGAATCACATGAATGCAGGATCTGCATATACCTATTTTTCTGAGCGGTTGCAATTCTGGCTTAGTTTTTCCCCATTTTAATGTGTTAGTAGCTAATTTTTCGAGATGTTACAAATGGGGGGGAAATAATCAATAATAATACATTGCAAAACATTAATAATTAAAAAGTTAGTATAAAAAATTATATTACATGTTATATGATTAATTGTAAAGTTATTATTTTTTTTATGTTTAATATATCATATATTTCACACATTTTTGTTGGATGGAAAGAAGCTAGATGGCTTCTGCAACAATATTTAACCTTTTTTAATATACCAATTATTATTATTATTATTATGTAAGATTCATTTGAAATTGACTGAACATCTATTTGAATGGGCATGATTCTTCTGCATACACTTTTTTGAGTGGTTGCAGTTTTGGCTTTTATTGTTTTAGTAGCTCATTTTATAGATTTTATAGATAGACAGACAGACAGATACACACACACATACACACACACACACACAGACAGACAGACAGATATAGATAGATAGATAGAGAGAGAGAGAGAGAGAGAGAGAGAGAGAGAGAGAGAGAGAGAGAGAGAGAGAGAGAGAGAGAGAGAGAGAGAGAGAGAGAGAGAGAGAGAGAGAGAGAGAGAGAGAGAGAGAGAGAGAGAGAGAGAGAGAGAGAGAGAGAGAGAGAGAGAGAGAGAGAGAGAGAGAGAGAGAGAGAGAGAGAGAGAGAGAGAGAGAGAGAGAGAGAGAGAGAGAGAGAGAGAGAGAGAGAGAGAGAGAGAGAGAGAGAGAGAGAGAGAGAGAGAGAGAGAGAGAGAGAGAGAGAGAGAGAGAGAGAGAGAGAGAGAGAGAGAGAGAGAGAGAGAGAGAGAGAGAGAGAGAGAGAGAGACAGACAGACAGATATAGATAGATAGATAGAGAGTATATAATTATATATTTTAATTATTAGTATATAATTATCAAAAAGTTATAAATTATATTACAGTTTTATATAGTTGTATAGAGTTGAGAGAGAGAGAGAGAGAGAGAGAGAGACAGACAGACAGACAGA
>NW_015551047.1:68517-83068 GCF_001515605.1 Sinocyclocheilus anshuiensis
GACACACACATAGATAGATAGATAGATAGATAGATAGATAGATAGATAGATAGATAGATAGATAGAGAGTATATAATTATATATTTTAATTATTAGTATATAATTATAAAAAAGTTATAAATTATATTACAGTTTTATATAGTTGTATGTAATTAATTGTAAAATCAATTTTAAAAAGTATTACAAAGTGTGTGTATACACACAATTTATATAATATATAAATAAAACCAATAATGTTATTTCACGTAATATGTTCTTTCAATTGAAGCAAAATTGAATCTGAACTTGACAGCATGAATTTTTGATGGATGGAAAATAACTTTTAACACCATTCTTTAAGTATGCAAGTTAATTATAATAAATGCATAGTAGTAGTAGTATTTTTGTAAGTTGCATTTGATATTGACTCAAAATCAGTTTGAATGGGCAAGACTCTTCTTCATGTATGTGTGTATCTGAAAGTAGTTTCATTGTGTCTTGCAGTGGCAGAAGAGAGAGAGGACCTGCCGGGCTTATGTTCAGGTATTGTGCAGCGTTATCTGTATGAGTTCACAGACACACTTCACCTCTCGTATCTCTTCTTATCCTCCGTATCACTGCGCACACATACCGGTGCTTGATTCCTATCCCGCACTCGACTGTGAGCATTTTTCTACAAAACATTCTAGGGAGCCTGTATATAAAATGCATTATAAAGATATTAAAATACAGTCAGAATTTCCTTATAATACACCTGCACTGTTCAGTGCTGGTCTTGAAGGGCCACTAGACTAAAATACTGCAAAGAAACAAAGGGAAATAGATACGAAAGTATTGTGCATTAACATCAATTAACACAATTTGCTACTTTCTAGTTTGTTTTAGGTGGTATTACGTCTCATTCTTGAGAAAATTTGATAAATTGACAGAAATCTGTGGTGCAACTCAAGTCATCTATATTTTTGGCCCAATTTCCTTTAAGAGTGTGTACATTTTTAATTCATATAGACCACTGTTTGGGGTCAGTATATTTTTAAAGACAATTAAAACTTGAATTCAGCAAGGATGCATTCATTTGATCAAACGTGACCGTAAAGACAAAATTTAGCAAAATATTTATATTTCAAATAAATGCTGTTCTTTCAAACTTTCTATTTATCAAAGAACCCTGAAGAACATGTCACGGTTACTTTGGGGACCAATTCTCGCTATTAACTAACTATTAACTACCACTTTTGCCCCGATAAACTCCCAATTTGCTGCTTATTAATAATAAGGTAGTTGTTAAGTAAGGGGTAGGATTTAGGGATCTAAAATATGGTCATTAAGGGATCTAATATAAGGCATTAATATGTGCTTTATAAGTACTAATAAACAGCCAATATGCTAGTAATATGCATGCTAATAAGCAACTAGTTAATAGTGAGAATTGGTCCCTAAACTAAAGTTACCTAATTAATAATAATAAATGTTTCTTGACTGCTAAATCAGCATTTTAGGACTGACACTGAAGACTGGTTTAATAAACTTTGCCATCAAGGGGATAAATACATTTTCTTAAATATATATTAAAATAAAAAACTCTCGTTTTGATTTGATGAGGTCTTTTAACATAGTACCATGAAGTATTATATTACATTATATTGGTGGTTACTTTTAATGAAAAGATATAATGCATTACAGTATGGCATTATGACTGCATTCATTATGCATAACATATACAGGCGTCATAGAAAGTGCCATCCATATTTTTTATTGCATATGCCTACCTTTATTGCATATGCCTACCTTTTATTGCATATGCTTACCAATTTTAACTGCAGCTGGTTTGTTGTGTGTCTGTTGGGTGTGTGAGAGAGAGAGAGTGAGAAAGGGAGACTTCTAGCAATCTTGCCCAAGGCTTTCTTTTAGCACTCTTCTAATTTACAATAGCCTATAAGATGTTGCTCCTTAGAAATAAATTTCAAGCGTTACGTAAGATTCACAGATGTGACATTCACAGAGAGTCGTATTTTCTCATCTTTGATGTCGAGTGTAATTATGATGAAGTGTAAGTGTATTTGTTTGTGCATGTGTGCGCAGGCGGTTGTGCAGACTGTGGATAATCTTTTGCGTGCCGAAGCTTTAGAGTCATGGCAGGACATGAACAGTACGGAGCAAGCGCACACCGCCACCATGCTACTGGACGTCATGGAGAAAGGAGCCTTCCTGTTGGCCAATAACATGTACAATAATCACTTCTCAGACCATGCTGCCAATGTCGGTGAGTTTGTGTTGACGAGAAACTAACTGGCTTTGTGTTCCTAGTAAAAATGAAGGTTTCAAAAGAGGGTTTTCACACTGATGCCATAGAAGAACTATTTTGGGTTCTCCACAGAATCTTTGAGTGAAATGTTCTTAAGAGAACCATCTTTTGTGCAATGAAAAGGTTTCATGGATGTTAAAGATTGTTCATGGAACCATACCTCTAAAAAATGCTGGGTTAAAAACAACCCAAGTTGGGTTAAATATGGACAAACCCAGCGACTGGGCAGTTTTATTTAACTCAACTATTGTTTAAAAATGACTCTATGTCTGGCTTAAAATGAATCCAAAACAGGTTGGAAATTAACAGTCAGACACTTTTTTTACTAGAGGCATTAGTAATAATCAAAAGGTGAACATTTATTAATAAGTGTTTAATAAATGTTTAGTATTTCATTATTTATTAAACGTATTAATAAATGTTCGTTTATTAAATATATTAAAACGTGTTAATATCCAACCTATTTGGGGTTCATTTTAAGCAAGAATATATAGTAATTTTTATACAAAGACAACTACCCAGGCGGTTGGGTTAAACATTTAACCCAACCGCTGGGTAAAAACAACCCAATCACTGGGTTTGTCCATATATAAACCTTGTTTAATAGTTATTTTTGATTTTTACTTTATTTTTGTATTCAGTGTTCAAAACTTTAATGTTTTTGAAATAAATCTTGTTTAATAAGTCTTGTAATGATTAAAAATACAGTAAATATTGTGAAATGTTATTACAGTTTATAATAGCTGTTTCATATTTGAATATATTTTAAAAAGTAATTTATTCCTGTGATGACAAATTTTCAGTGTTTAAAACTGTGCTGCTTGATATTTTTTGGAAACTGATACATTTTTGGAGGCAATCTTTGATGAAGGCAAAGTTCAAAAGAACAGCATTTATTTGAAATAGAAATATTTTGTAACATTATAAATGTCTTTACTCTCACTTTTGATCAATCTGATCAATTTGTGTCCTTGCTGAATAAAATTATTCATTTCTATATAAAAAAATAAGTCTTACTGACTTTTTAATAGTAGTTTATAATGTACAGAATACAAAATAAATGAAGTTTATAGTGCCCAGTTAAATAACTCTTTGTAGCTTTTGACTACTACTTCAAAATGAGTAACTTTTATTGTAACCTTTCAGGGCTTTTTTTGCTGTGTTATTACAGTTCAAACTCTCACAGTGTGTGTTTTTGTGTGTCTTCAGATCTAGAGGTGCGCGTGTTGAACACAGAGACAGAGTCTCAGGATTTGTCGTTCCCTCAGAACGGTCCCAGTGACAGCAGCATCCAGCTCTCGGCCTCCACCTTCAAACAGTACAGCCGCAACGGTCAGTCACAGCTCTCTCTCTCTCTCTCTCTCTTCTTGCCCCTTCCATCTCGATGTGCGACTTGCCCCCGTGCAGTTTCACTGAAGCTTAGCGAAATTTCCACTTCGGTTTACCCCGTTATTGGTTGATAATAATAAACCTAATCAGATTAACAAAAGCGCTGAGACCATTTCTTCCCTGATGGTTTCTTAACGGAGCTCTTAATCGAACAGCCCGAGAGGCGACTAGATTACTATCATTTTCAGGCTGACAGAGCAATCTCGGCACTCTTTTCTTTTCTCCTGCTTCTCTCCTTCCTGTCCCCTCCATCTCTTAGCCATCTTATCCCGCCATCAGCTCTCCTACTCCTCGCTTTTTCCACCATTCCCGCGTTTACCCTCTTTTTGAAGCCACGTCGTCGTTCTCGTTCTCGCTGCTTCTCATCGGGGACAGGTTGGGCGGGGGGATGTGAGATTAGTATGATTGAAACAAACGCACATGAAATATTCATACGGAAGAAACGGAGTGAGTGAGTGCTGAAGGGATGAATGTTCCGTTGCCCTCCATATTAAAATTCTTTCATCCCCCGATCACTCACTCACCCCCTCCCAGCCCAAATCATTTTAACCTTCACTCAACTCACTCTACCGCTCCCTTTTTCCTCTTAGTTGTTATTCATATCCTTCCGCCACTCAGTAACTCTCTCTTTCTTTCTTGTGCTGTGTTTCTCTGTACAGGCCAGGTAAAAGTGGTCTTTGTGCTCTATAAGAATCTGGGTTCGTTCCTGTCCACTGAAAACGCCACCGTGAAAATGGAAATGGAGGCGGGGCCTGGTGGGCGGGGCCTGGCAGTGAATTCACACGTCATCGCAGCGTCGATCAATAAAGAGTCCAGTCGAGTGTTTCTGACCGAGCCTGTGGTGTTCACACTTAGACATTTACAGGTACATAAAACTCACACAGTCACACACAAGCAAACAATTACTTTAGAATTTCATTACATTACATTTAGTAAACAAGCAAGAAAACATTAGTTACTTTCACGCATGGGGTTACATTCGCGAAACATAAACACATTTCTGTGTAAATTATCATTTTTTTGCATTATGATTATTTCATTATCCCTCACTTCCCCTAAAATCACCTTTCCTCAGACCTCAGTACTTCATGTACACTACTGTTCAATATTGTAAAAACATTTACATTGTCTTACAATTCAAATAAATGTTGTTCTTTTGAACTATATATTCATCCAAGAATTGAAACAACTGTTTTCAACATATACAAAACGTTTCTTGAGCAGAAAAGCAGCAAATCAGATGAATATAGAATGATTTCTGAAGGATCATGTGAGACTGAAGACTAGATTAATGATGCTGAAAATGCAGCTTTGCATCAAAGGAATAAATTACATTTAAATGTATATTTATTTTATTTTATTTTATGTATATATATATATATATATATATACACTGTTGAACAGCATATAAATAAAGCATTGAACAGCATATAAATCTAAACTTCATAATGTTACCGAATGGAATGTCGATCCAGTATGGAACCAATCTATTCCATTTTTTTTTATTATTATTGTTCTGAATCGGATCTAGACATAGTATTTTACAAAAGCACAATGTTTTGTTAAAAATGTTGCTTTTTTTCATTAAACTTACCCATATTCAAGTGTTAATAAAAAAGATTGCACAAAGCTCGAATAAAACGTTTTGTTGTTGTTGTTGCAGAGGCTCTGTTTGTTCAGATATTCATACAACTAAATATTCAGGGGGCCATTAAACATCTGTGAAAATGATAAAAAATGCAGGCAGTGGCTGACAACTTAAAAATTATAAATAAATAAAAACACTGACGAGGAAATATTTAAGTGGCTAGCAACACCACAAAAAAGCTCTTCATTTAATACATGTGTGTTTTGCAAATTACCGTTATTTTGTCAACACTGCAAGCAGAAGATCAGTTTGAGACCATCATCCTGTAGTGTCAATGCATTCATCAGCGTGACTGCTACAGTACATGTATCTGCATATTTATAATGAATATTTGCTGTGACAGAACTGCACACATTTGTGAGCAAATGGAAGCAGCAGGAAATTGCTCGTGCCCCTTAATATATATATATATATATACACTGTTGAACAGCATATAAATAAAGCATTGAACAGCATATAAATCTAAACTTCATAATGTTACCGAATGGAATGTCGATCCAGTATGGAACCAATCTATTCCATTTTTTTTTATTATTATTGTTCTGAATCGGATCTAGACATAGTATTTTACAAAAGCACAATGTTTTGTTAAAAATGTTGCTTTTTTTCATTAAACTTACCCATATTCAAGTGTTAATAAAAAAGATTGCACAAAGCTCGAATAAAACGTTTTGTTGTTGTTGTTGCAGAGGCTCTGTTTGTTCAGATATTCATACAACTAAATATTCAGGGGGCCATTAAACATCTGTGAAAATGATAAAAAATGCAGGCAGTGGCTGACAACTTAAAAATTATAAATAAATAAAAACACTGACGAGGAAATATTTAAGTGGCTAGCAACACCACAAAAAAGCTCTTCATTTAATACATGTGTGTTTTGCAAATTACCGTTATTTTGTCAACACTGCAAGCAGAAGATCAGTTTGAGACCATCATCCTGTAGTGTCAATGCATTCATCAGCGTGACTGCTACAGTACATGTATCTGCATATTTATAATGAATATTTGCTGTGACAGAACTGCACACATTTGTGAGCAAATGGAAGCAGCAGGAAATTGCTCGTGCCCCTTAAACGTGAATTCTTCTCAACATGTTGGAACAGACAAATCCAAACATAATTCCTTTTGTCGCTTCTGTAACACGTCTCGGTACTCAAGAATCAATGAGAGATTTATTGTTTATAATTCACTCTAATTGTGCTGCCTTTGCAGAAACTGCTATTTCAGACAATAAAGTGAAAATCAATTTGGAAGTGCTAGATGGTCCCTGACCATGAAGGCTTCGCACATGTCTCCTAAACAGAAAACATTATGTGTGAAAACCAATCTTTTCCGGTCTCTCTGTTGGTTCTTCTTTGCAGCTGGAGAATCATTTCAGCCCAAACTGTTCATTCTGGAACTACTCCGAGCGTTCGATGACGGGCCAGTGGTCATCTCAGGGCTGCAGGCTGATGGAAACCAACAGCACACACACAACTTGTTCTTGTAGCCATCTAACCAACTTCGCCGTGCTCATGGTACACCACGAAACTGCCGTAAGACAGATTCCTTCTTTACATTCATCACCTGCTTGCAAACAAATCTGAATATAGCTCTCATGCACATAAACAACTTTTCCGTTTGCACACAGTCTGTACGACAAACACACATATCTGTACACATAAGAGCAAAATACACAAACAAACACACTGCAATTTCAGCTTGACATTTCCTGGATTTTCATAAGTCACTCTCCCTTAGGCAGCCTATCCGTTTATACCATATCCCTTATCCATCTCTCGGTCTCTCTCAGTATCCAGGCAGGATGCATGAGTTGATCCTCTTTGTGATCACATGGGTGGGTATCGTCATTTCGCTGGTGTGTCTCGCCATCTGTATCTCCACCTTCTGCTTCCTGCGAGGCCTGCAGACTGACCGCAACACCATCCACAAGAACCTGTGCATCAACCTCTTCATCGCCGAGCTCCTCTTCCTCATCGGCATCGACAAGACGCAGTACCACGTGAGTGGATTCGTGATCTATATTAAGAGGAGAATGCACTAGGAATGAATTTCACCCACTGATTGTAGTGTTTATGTGCACCCACTGATAGAACATGCTGTCTGCATTGTTTTAGCATCTGATTAACTGAAGGAATTAAATGCAAACTGCATTAAGTGCAGGTAATTTGCATTCATTTGCATGCCACGGTTCAGATGAGTTCTTGTTCTGAGTGCTCGGTTGTGGAGGATGCAGCAGACTATCACAATCTGACGTACTTTACTGGGGTTTCATTCCCCATGTTCTTGCTCTCTGATCTAAATGAATACTTTCATTCAGCAAGGATCCATTCAAATAATCAAAAGTGACATTAAAGACTGTCAATTAAAGACTGAAAATCCTGAAAAAGCAGCACAGCTGTTTTTAACATTGCTAATAATAATAAATGTTTCTTGAGCAGCAAATCAGCATATTAGAAGGATTTCTGAAGGAGCATGAGACACTGAATACTGGAGTAATGATGCTGAAAATTCAGCTTTGATCACAGGAATAACTTACATTTTAAAGTATATTAGAAGTAGAAGTCCGTTATTTTCATTTGTAATTATAGTTCATAATATTACTGTTTTTACTGTGTTTTTATCAAATAAAAGCATCCTTTGTGAGCATAAGAGACTTCTTTCAAAAACATTAAAAAATCTTAATGACTCCAAACTAAGTGAATGGTAAAGTATATAAAACAATACATTTCAGAAACACAAACATTACACTTGTAGCGTGTTATTCACATGATGGAACATTTTTGGAGCTAGTGAAAACACTTTCAGGATCAGAATCAGAATCAGAATGAGCTTTATTGCCAGGTATGTTTTCACATACGAGGAATTTGTTTTCATGACAGAAGCTTCCGCAGTGCAACAGAATGACAGCGACAGAACAAAAACACAGATAATAAAAGAAGAATAAAAAAATAAAAAATAGAACAAGTAAATAAGGAATAACAATATATAAATTGACAATTGTATGTGCACTCTCACTCTGACTTTCTAAAAAATTGCCTCCAGGCAACATTATGCAACTCTGCTGTATTATATGTTGATTATGCATTTACTGCGCATTTAAGCTGCTCCTCTGTTGATTCTTTGGGGTGTAATTTTTACTTTGAAGCAAGCAACATTAATTAGATGAGTTTTAAGGTTATTGTTTTAAATTGTTGATTGTCAGACTTTCCGAACATCCCAGCAATAGGCCGTGTCGCACTATGAGATCTCTGTTGTCATTAGTATCAGACTGCATGACAGTAAAAACAAGAAGATTCATCTTCAGTGCTCCTGTTGGTTTTTCATTTGATGGTCATAGAAGAAGCCACACTGCAGGACTGTGCCTCAAAACTTCTGACATTGATAGAACCCCATTGAAGGAAAATGTAATCAGTTGTCTGCGAATATGTCAAACTAGCGATCTAAGAATACAGATATCGGCCTAGGATCAGAGGAATCTTAGGATTTTCTAAATTTGTCTCAGGCGGCCAAATTGTGGACAAAATAGCACAATGTATACCCGGCTTAAGTTGGTTTCTTCTCTACTCCTGCTTTAACTGAAGTGTCATGTCTTGTCAGGGATGGGGTCATCTTTTTTTTTATTTTTTTGGTTGGCCAATTAAAACAGAGTTTTACATTGACCGCTGAAAGCATATCTGCTGACAGTTGGTGTTGATGAGGTTTGTGTTTTAGTCAGCCAACCAAAAACGAAAACCCTACTGAAACAACACTTCTGAGGAGAAGAACAACCAATTAAAACATTAAACACTGTGAACGATTTAAAGCTGCTGAGTTCACATCGAAAATTATACCCTAAATTATCAGCTCTGCTATGTTTTCTGATTCAAGAGCAGCTGATTGAATGCAGAATCAATATATCATACAGCAATCTTCAGAAATGAAAATGAGCATGGACACGTTTTAAGATGATTAGGATATTGTGACTTATTAGTTTCATGATCATACAAATTGTGATGCCTTTCACATCAGTCTATTGACATCGAAAGTTCCCTGTTGAAAGCAGTGGTGTCATCTGATTGGCTGATTTAATGCATCTCTTCCAGAGTTCAGGCTGCATTAGTATGCTGGCAATCGAAATCATTTTACAAGGTGCCAAGGTTGCTACAATGAGCTCTTCAGAAGAAGAACTTGTAGCTGGATAACGTTTGCAGGTTTTTTTTTTTCTTTTCTTTTTCAGAAGATATCGTTTTTTATGAGGCACTTAACAAGTAAATGATAAATCCATGAGCAGATCTGTATCTTCCGCTTTGCAGGGGCGTAGAAACAATATGTAAAGTGTGGGGGCTGCATTATGAATCTCATCAGCCTCTCTTTGCAAGTATGGTTGCCAAGTTGCTGTGGATACATTTATACAAGATATGATTTGAAAGCTTAAAAGCCAAACTTTCCAGACACGTCAGTCACTATAAAATATACACAAGTCATAAAAATGTCATTATTAAGCCGAAAACTTGCGGCAACTACGAATATAAATTTTTTTTTTTTTTTTTTGTCGAAGACTACTTCTCTTCTGTTGTTCACTTCTTCTCTCTTAAGAAATTTACTTCCTGTCAGGCTCAGCGCACAAACTGTGCCAAGCACGACTTGAGTCATGCATATTAATAATGTTATGTGACGTTCGCACTAAGTGATTTGCTGAAAGGTGGATGTTTTTAGGTGAGTGCACTTGCAATAGTGGGATCACTGTTTGCCGCCTGCACATTCGTTCAACCAGTCGATTGGCAGATGCTTCTGCTGGGAGTCCTTTTATGTGCCGGCTACATTTTCTTTTACTTCACACTGCAGCCCAGCAAAATAAATCCCTTTTAAATATGATTATCATCTGAAAACAGAGGAGGGATGATGCATTTATTATGTTTTTTTAAAGTGTTGGAGGACAGAGTTTTATGCTAAAAGTCACTTAAAAACAACATGTAATTCACATCAGAGGGTCTCAGAAGTAGGTGCTTCTGGACCAAAATAAAGTGCAATGTGGATCAGACTTAATGGGATAGTCCCCCCAAAAATGACTGAACATGAAAGAAGATATTTTAAAGAATGTTGGTAACCAAACAGTTTCGGTTCCCATTGACTTCCATTGTATTATTTGTGCAAAACGTTGAAGTCAGTGGTCATCAAGCCTGTTTAGCTACTCACATTCTTCCAAATATCTTCTTTTATGTTCCACAGAAGAAAGAAAGTCATACAGGTTTAAAAAAAAAAAAAACACGAAGGGGAGTAAATGATCATTTTTGGATGGACTGTTCCATTTATGTTCATAGTCACTATGCACTATACTTTGTCTGATATTTTTCTCACTAACCTCCTTTTCCCTCTTTTTTGTCCAAATACAGATTGCATGCCCCATTTTTGCGGGCCTGCTGCATTTCTTCTTCCTGGCTGCGTTCTCCTGGATGTGTCTGGAGGGAATTCAGCTGTATCTGATGCTGGTGGAGGTCTTTGAGAGCGAATACTCCCGAAAGAAATACTACTACCTGTGCGGCTACTGCTTTCCTGCCCTGGTGGTGGGCATCTCGGCAGCCATTGACTACCGCAGCTACGGGACTAAGAAAGCGTACGTGTGAAGCAGTCTATTCGCACTCGGCCATACAAGGGCCACTGGTTTTTGAGCAGGGGACACGACCCCCTCTTTAAACCATTTGTTTCATTTAAATGGATTCCAGCAAAATGGCTCTCTGGGAGTTGAAATTCCATATAGTGCAGTATCATCTTTCACTAGGAAACATACACTGGTATTATGTAGTTTGGAGTTCAGTTGGATGATTGGCCGCTGACATGTGATCCTAGCCTAACCAAGGTCATCATGTGAATTATAAATTAAGCCAGTTAAAGATGTTGCAAGCACCTTTTTTTGGAATAGCATGCATAAATCTGACAGATCCTGCCCTGATAATTCACTTTACAAGAACACATCTCAAAGCTGCATCTCACATTATTTTTAACATTACATCAGAAAACTAATCTTATGTAGGGTTTTGACGGTCATGGAAACCTTGGAAATATTAGGGTAGTGTTGTCACAGTACCAAAATTTCAGTATTCGGTACCGATACCAGTGAAAATCCACGGTTCTCGGTACCAATTTCGGTACCAAAGCAAAACACAAAAACATGCTAATTGAACAACATTTTTATTAATAACGTTAAACAAAAATTAAATGTACAAAACCAATGCGAGCGGATCTGACACGCATCATATTTTCTCTCAACTATTTTTACCTTTTCTGACCCACTTTAGGTCTTAAAGTCTCCATTAATGAGCTGACGAGTTAAATCAGGTGTGTTAGATGAGTGAGACAGTGCTGGGCTGCTCTAGGACAGTTTTGAAAACCATTTCAGAGACATGTTCTTGAATGTGACTCATATAAAATATATTACATACATGCACAGTTTTAAGGCAGATTTAATCGCCTTTTGGTAACTTCATGACTTAACTAACCATGACATTGCATGCATGTAGTTTATTTCTTGCTTTGATATGAAAGGATACAGGCTCGTTTGACTCGCGGCTGCGAGCACAGTACCGTTTCCACGCTCGTTTGACTCACGCCTGGCGCTAAAGTGAAGTGGAGCGCGCGTTTGAAACGTCGTTCTGCGACTGAATAAATGCACTTCTTGTCAAGAGAAAAAGTGACAGAAGCAGCAGTTGTGAGTGGCGTGGCCAATATATATATATACAGATTTTGTTTTAAAATGCTTAAAGTAATACTAATGACAATTTTTATTGTTAAATCTTGACTATTCACAAACAACTAGAAAAAGTTATGGTTAAAAAGTTATATAAGTCCATTATTCAAAAGTGTGGGAGCCCTAATTTTACCTCTTTGTGTTTGCTAACATTGGGTTGACTGTCATTACTTTGAGGGGGCAGGGTTTTGTTTAGAAGGCGTGGTCTAATTTATTGTCTAGCGGAAGTTAACAAAATCGCTTACAGCACCTTTAACTGAGCTGATTACTGTGTGAGCGTGTGTCGCTCTGTTAGTGTGCACGCAAGTGTGTGTTGGTCTGTGTTTATGTGTGTGCGACTGTGGAAAAATAGCACAGCTGCAGACTTTTGAATGTTGACTACAGTGCAGAAAATGAGACGCTGGCTCAGTGCACTAATGATTAAAAACTGAGCTTAACCTTCAACTAGACTTTTATTGCTCTTTTATTAGCTTGTTTTTATGCCAAAAAATGTATCGGCATCTCGAAAGCAATAATATTTTAAGATGTCTTGCAATTATTTCAAAGCATTCGATGATCAGTAATGTGCTACTTCATAAAATGCATATGTGATTTTGCCTGTAATGAAGTGATCATTCTTTGAACAGTGAAATGTTACTGATGAGGTTATCGTGTGTGTGTTTTGTGTGTAGGTGCTGGTTGAGGGTGGATAACTACTTCATCTGGAGTTTTATCGGCCCTGTGTCCTTCATTATCATGGTATTGTTCTCTCCAAACATTCAGCGCTCTCTCTGCTTTGCTCAGAGTTTGTTCCTTTTTTTTCTCTCTGAAAAGTGCTGCGCTAGTCATATCAAACAAAGCACTTTTGTTCACCTATGGATCTGTTGCTGCTGACGACTATGTTTTGGCTGTAATATGCTTTATATGAGTGTGGAGCTTAGATATGGGAACTTGCTGACATTTTCGTAATTACAATATATTTTACTAATGTGTTAGCTCTGTTTTTGTTGTTATTAGTTTGTGAGAAAAAAGTTTTTGTTTTTTTTAATATAAGTTCTTTTCTTACTTGCATTGGATCTCTCATCTAACACAAACCAAGTAAATGTCTGTGTAAATGTTCGTATCACCAAATTGTTGCATTTAATTGCAGCAATTTAAGATAGAATGATTTCACGAACAATTTACACTGAAATTCTGCTTGTGTTTTATGAATGAGGCTCATTGTTAGGAAGAAAGCCATGGTTTAAATTATCTTTCCAGTGTAGACATTTTCTAAAGGACTTGTCCTTTTTATATAGCCAATAGGCTTTAATTTGTGTCACAATGACTTGGAAGTTAATGACTTTAAGTTACATTTTTCTTTTGTCTTACCTTTGACCTTTAGTTGAACCTGGTGTTCCTCATGATAACACTTCACAAGATGGTCCGTAACTCTTCCGCCCTCAAACCCGACTCCAGCCGCCTGGACAACATCAAGTGAGAGTCTTCCACTGCAAAAATGCACATTATAGTCACATCATCTATGATGTTTTTGTTGTATGTGTATGTATTGTGAATGTATGCATGTTCTCCTTCAGGTCCTGGGCTCTGGGGGCTATCGCACTGCTCTTCCTTTTGGGTCTGACCTGGGCCTTCGGCCTCCTCTTCATCAATGAGAATACCGTCATCATGGCATATCTTTTCACCACCTTTAATGCCTTCCAGGGCATGTTTATCTTCATCTTCCACTGTGCTCTGCAGAAAAAGGTCAGTGCCATTAATGTTTCATACCCAGATAATACTTTGGGGAAAACATTTGCTGCAAAATTTCCTTAGAAGTTATCTAAATATGGAAAAAGACAAAAATGGTGGTGTCATCACAGGTTAAAACAAGTTAAAAATGCTCTTTTAGGAATACTTTTGGGTTAGGATTCATCTGTGATATTATTAGTTTTATAATTAGCTTTACTTAAAGGTGAAGGATGTAATTTCTGGACGATTATTGGCAACAAAAGAAAAATACTAATTGTTTTCAAACAGGTTTTCAAGCACTCCATCTGTCATTGTTCGGTTAAACAAAGCCCTGCCCCCAAACACACGCCATTGGTTGAGCCCTGTGTTGAAGAAGCAGTTTTTAAACTCTAGCTTCCTGTATAAAGTAATTAAACAGTTGTCAAGCTATCTGAGCTATTAACAAAAAGTAGTTAAATGCATTAAGATTTCAGAAGAATGTAATACTATATGTAATACAAAAGAATGTAATATATATATATATATATATATAAAAATATAGTCACATTATCTTATATATATATATATATATATACATATATATATATATATATATATATATTCATTTTCATTCATTTGTACAATTAGAAAAAATTTTATCTGACTAAATAGCTTGTTACTGTAAAATATACAGTATTTTCTGTCACATACCAAAGTTAGTGATTTAAAGGGGTCATATGATGCGATTAAAAGTGTGTTACAAGCTCTTGGTGCATAAAGAAGATCTGTAAAGTTGCAAAGACTAAAGTCTCAA
>NW_015551047.1:83119-114063 GCF_001515605.1 Sinocyclocheilus anshuiensis
CAGCCCCCCCAAGCCGGCCTCCGCATACTCTAGGCCGTGGCTCACTCTAGGCCTTCGGCCTCCGCTCACTCAAGGCCGTGGTGTGTGACGCTTTTCCGTTGTGAAAGCGAAACTACTTTGTTTGGCCTTCCAAAAGAGGAAGCACACCTTGCTTTTCAGACCGATGAGCTTTGTAAAAATCGACGCGTTTCAGAAAGGCGGGGCATAGAGGAGAAACAATCATGTACAGTATGTGGAAAATAATTTTTTTTTAACCTTAAACCACATAAACACATTTCATTACACCAAATACACAAAATAATGTTATTTTTAGCAGCATCATATGACCCCTTTAAGTATGGAAATGACACCCCTCGTGAAAAAGAAGTGTTCTTCATTTTATTAAATATGCAACTGTAATTTACTTAAAAGTGTTCATTAAAAAAAACTGTACTTGCAGATAATATAATGAAGTACAAGGCCACTTAAGTTTACTTTAAGAGAGACACTTTCATCATAGAACATCTTGAGTACACTTTTAAAAATTGCACTTTTTTAATAATTTCAAATGAAATGTTTTGCATGTACACTTATTTTGATGTGTTGACTAACATACTTAAGCATGTATAAAGTACTTGATTATAACTTCTATGACATTTAAAATTTATATATTTTAAATGTAATTAAAATTGCATTACATATTTAAAATTGCAACTTCATCATTATAAATGTGTAATTACAAATACATGACATCGAAGTTACAATAGAAATTACATTAAAGTATATTTTAAATTATAAATGCTTGTCAGTACATACAGCAGTACACTTTAACCATATTTCAAAGACAATGTTAGTAATTTTGAAATTACATATAAAGATGTATTTAAGTCCTACTTAAATGGGTCAAAAAATACTTTAAAGTTCAGCTAATTGTGTTTAATATTCATTTAAACTGTAATACATTTTTATTTTATTGCAATTAGTATGCAATTAAGTGTCTGAATTATGGTTTCATTTAGATGGTTTCATTTATAGTTTCATTGGCCTTATTACCTACAGCAACTGTACATGTGTAGTGTGCTTAAGTGTAAATGCTATGTGTTTTTTGTGTTTTAGGTGCATAAGGAGTACAGCAAGTGCCTGCGTCATTCTTACTGCTGCAGTCACACCTCCACTACGAGCTCTCATGGATCGCTGAAGAATTCTGCCCTTCGTGCCAACAACCGCTACTACACTGGCAGCCAGGCACGTCATGCAGCGGTACACAGACAGGTGACATACATGCACACTGACAGCATCGCTATTTATAGACTGCTGTTATATTCCATATACCAATTCACCCCGCTCACCTGTTTCAGAGTCGAATTCGTCGTATGTGGAACGACACGGTGCGAAAGCAGACAGAGTCGTCTTTCATGGCTGGAGACATCAACAGCACTCCCACTCTCAACCGTGGTGAGACCCTCCTTCTGCCTTAAAATTTCCCAGCATGCACCAGAGTCCATCTTCACCTATGTGTCTGTGTAGAAAATGGCCATTTTTTCAACTGAAATCAGTTCACTTAGTGGCCATATTATCAACTATTTTAGGCATGCAATACTAACAAGTCCTATCTACTTGAAATGGCGAATTCTCAAAAACTGCTGGCTCAATTCACTTTTAAACATTTTAGCATTAGCAGTAAAAGCTGTCCCATAAGGAAGTCGTGGCCTAATGGTTAGCGAGTCGGACTCGTAACCCAAAGGTTGCGGTTTGAGTCTCGTACCGGCAGGGATTGTAGGTGGGGGGAGTGAATGTACAGCGCTCTCTTCCACCTTCAATACCACAACTGAGGTGCCCTTGAGCAAGGCACCGGACCCCCAACTGCTCCCCGGGTGCCGCAGCAAAAAGATGGCTGCCCACTGCTCCGGGTGTGTGTTCACGGTGTGTGTGTGTTAACTGCTGTGTGTGTGCACTTTGGATGGGATAAATGCAGAGGACTAATTCCGAGTATGGGTCACCATACATGTCACATGTCACGTCATGTCATGTAAATGTAGTTTCTTGCATTCCAGCCAATGCACATGTGAAATGTCAAGGACAATGACTGTCTCTGTGGGAAACAAAGCTTCTGTGACTTTACCGATCGGCCATTGGCACTTACATTTATAAGGCGGGACTAATTTCACCATATTGCATGTTGCACTTTCTCCCATTCATATACATACAGTCTTTGGGTTCTCTTATAATATTAGTAATGTTTTTTTTTTCTGTGCAGCAGATTTAGTTTTTCCTTATTTTCTTCTATCTCTTTGGACCTTAGAATGCAATGGGCAATTTTTTACCCTTTTCACATGTGAAATGAGAAACTGTGCTCAAAAACAGTCTGCGGGTTTTGATGTCGTGATCAGTTGTATTTTTTCTGCCTATATTTTTTCATTAACAGCTTCTTTTCAAAGCCTACATTACATGAATACATATTCACTAATAATCTATGCTGAAATGCATCACACAGACTGCTAAAGTGTTTAGTTTCTGCTCTTTCCTAATTCACGTTTTTTAACTGATTTTCCCATATTTAAATTAGTTTAATTAAAATCTTTACTTCCTCATTACATGAACATGTTTGTATAGACCATTGCATTAGTGTATTAGTATTATGTATGTACTATTATAGCATTAAGTCATATTTTGAAATAGTTTTTTTTTTATATATTTTTAGCTTTCATTTTAATTTAAGTTTTAGTAATTTTGTCATGTGCTTTTGTCATTTTAATTAGTATTTTTATATATATATTTATATTATTAGCTTTAATTTATTTTTATTTCAGTTTCAGTTTTGATCATTTTAGTACTTGTGTCAAGTGCCAAGGGAACATTTTTGAGTTTTGTTTATTTCAGTTAAAAAAATTATTTCATTTTTAGTTTGTCACTAAAAACAACTCTTTTTTTTTTTTTTGCAGATTTGCTTTTTTTAAATGCATTTTTGACTTCAGAAAAAGGCATGTGTTCATAATACACTGAACTTTCAAACAGACATTTGGTTCTTCATGATCTGACCTTTTTTAATGTGTTCAGCACTTGGACTGTAAGGGGAGACTAAGTGATAGTTAATAGAGCGAGAATGCGAGAGGCAGGCTGTTTCCATCACCGGATCCTGAGTGTGGCGTCACCACCGTTCTGATCATCCCAGGGATCAATGTTTGTGGGAGGAGAGGGGGGCGACGACAGAGAAGCCGCAGCTAAATCAACCGCCACTCTTTATGCTAATTCTATCCATTTTGTTTTTAATGAAGTGATTAGCCACCGAATGAACGGGGGGTAATTACTCTAATTGAGGAGAATGACAGTAGCGTCCTCACTGCAGTGCGCCGATTGTTGCTTTCCGGGGACTTTAATCAAGGCGAGAGAGAAGAGAAAGTACGAGACAGAAAGGCAAATCTAAACCATATAACGGCAAAAAAAAAGAGAAGAATAGATTCCGGGGATAGGAAACGGCAGGGTTTTGTGCCGCGGGAGAAAAGTTTCTGGATGTTACAAGAGTGAATGGCAGTCAGAAGTAGAGATGGAGGGTAATGAAAGGGCGTGTGTATGTGCACACCGCTGTCTTTATCAGATTCATCTCCTATCGCTCTCATTTCCCACTTCACCACCGTGTGAAGTCTTTTCTGTGCTTCCAAAAGCTGCCGTCGTACCTCCACCTCCCTCCCGCTGGCCTAGATTCCCCCTCACATTTTATACACGACACTCCAGTGAAATATTTACAGGAATTAAAGGAATGTTCAAAGGTTCAATACAAGTGAAGCTCTATCGACAGCATTTGTGGTTTAATATTGATTAACACAGAACATAATTTTGACTCTGTCCTCTGTTTTTTAGAAACTATTGGTACCATCAATCTGAAGGGTTTAACAGAAAAAATCTGAAAACATGTGAAATGTTCCCCAATGATGAAATATTACTCAACCTCAGGCCATCCGAGATATAGATACGTTTTTGTTTTGTTTTTTCTCCATCGAAAGAGATTTAGCATTTACATCTCTTGAGAAATTTAGCATTACATCTCTTGCTCACCAGTGGATCCTCTGCAGTGAATAGGTGCCGTCAGAGTCCAAACGGCTGATAAAAACATCACAATAATCCACAAGTAACCCACATGACACCAGTCCATCAATTGCATGTTTGTAATAAATTAATTCACCATTAAAACATGTTTAACGTCAAACCGTTGCTTCTGGCTAAAAATACAAGTACTCTATCCAAAATATTGCTTTCTCCAGTGAAAAAGTTGTCATCTGAATCAGGAGAGAGATATGCACAGATCAAGCACTTGAAAAGCAATTCAGAACAAATATGTTGGTGGATTTTGATGTGAGAGGACAATATGAGATTAACTTTTTTGACTTTTACTTTTTTAACATTTTTACTGGAAAAAGCTTTATTATGAATTATGGAATCTTATTTTGGCCAGAAGTGACAGTTTAAAGATTTGTTTCTTTCACTGAAAAAAAAAAAATAAATAAATAAATTTTTTTTTTTTGCTCTGAAATTGCTTGTGAATTTCGCAATTAATTACCAAGAAATGGCAGGTAAAAATGAATTGAAAGTAAAATTCTGAAGTAGAAAGACTGAAATTGTACTCTATTGTATTATTTACAACTTTGAAAAATCATTTTTACAGAGTCCAAACACGCAGCTTTTCACTTCACATGACAATAATTTATGGACTGGAGATGAATGGATTACTTCAAGATTACTGTGATGTTTTTATCAGTTGTTTGGACTCTCATTCTGACGGCACCCATTTACTGCAGAGGATTCATTGGTGAGCAAGTGATATAATGTTAAATTTCTCCAAATCTCATCTACGTCTTGGGTACATTGTCAGCACATTTTCATTTTTGGGTGAACCATTCCTATAAAGCACTTGCATTATTCATTCAGTGAAATCTTTCTTATTCAGGTGGGACTACTTTTCTAGGCGGATGAACGTTTGGTTATGCGCTACTGACATAATTTCTGTGGGCGGAGTTTGCGCCATGTAAAAGAGTGCTCGACAGATCTGTTATCTGTATTGCATATTACACAAACTTAACAGGTTTTCTCATGTCAGATAATGTTTAGTTCATATTTTATTTAGCTTAAAAGGCACTGTGGGGCTTTAGCGTCATTACATGGTCGTGACAACAAAGTTGACAGATTGAATAGGTCACACTAGTCTCATGTTTAATTCTTGTTGGTGTGCTTAACAGTGTGTTTAGTACATTGTGTCTGACTGTAATGAGGAATGAGCTGGAATTATTTTCTGTGATAATCAATTTTATGCCACAAATGCTGCTGGCACAGCTTTACTTTTATTAAACTTGGAACATTCCTGCAAGAGGTAAGAAATGCATGTAGTATGTGTGGCGAGCATGAGCGAGCACACGTCTAAAATTAATTCTTGAGGCGGTCCTCTCTGATAGATGATAGCACGAGAGCGCAAGGTTGCACTTTGCCTCAGTCCACTCGATGTCATACTGGCCTCTTTTTAATTTCATGGCATTTCTGTCTGAAAGCCCCAGGCTGCAGCTCTGCGCCTGCATTATGGGCCATACTGAATGTTCCATTTCTCTGAGTCACATTTGTCTACTGCAAGCGTTCACATTTCACTGGGAAATGAACCCACATTTCAGTGGCTGCTCTGTGGAACTACATAATAGCAAATATTACCATTTCCCTCCCAATGACTCCATCTGACAGTAAGGCATGGAATTACGCTCCACGACTACTCTTCAAATACATTTCGGCTTCGCTGCAAATAAACACTTCATCAAATCAGCCATTACGACACCACACAACGACATTAGGGATTTTTTTTTTTTTTTTTGTGAAATGTCAAACACAATAAACACACTGTAGAGTAGATTCTGCTTAACCTTATTGTGAAGTGCAAATAGCCAATCCGTGTTCATATGTATTATTCCTCTTAAAACTGATAGTTCCTGGATGCTCATGGTCAATAATGTTCCAACCACGGTAAAATACATGGTCACACTTTATTTTAAGGTCCAATTCTCACTATTAACAAACCAGTAACTATGACTTTTGCCTCAATAAACTCTTAATTTGCTATTTATTAATAGATAGTAAGGCAGTTGTTAAGTTTAGGTATTGGGTAGGATTAGGGATGTAGAATATGGTCATGCAGAATAAATGCTTTATAAATACTAATAAACAGCCAATATGTTAATAATAGGCATGCTAATAAGCAACTAGTTAATAGTGAGAATTGGTCCCTTTATTAAAATATTACCAAATACACAATAGAGTTACAGGCTTGATGCGAAACAGCTTTTTATATCACTGTAAACCAGACAATTAATCTTATTTTACAGATGTATGTCACTTTTCTGAACAAAAATGTTGTTAAAAACTAACGTTCCAATTTTTAGAAAACAAGTAAGCATAGGATCCACTGGGGCATAAGCAGATCATATGAAACTACAATTTAGATTGTAAGAATATGGTAACGCTTTATTTCGAAGACCAATTCTTACTATTAACTAGTTGCTTATTAGCATTTATACAACAGTTAGTTCTGGTTCTCAAATCTGATTGGTTGAGAACCGTGAGATATTGTACTGGTATCGCTACAGGAACACCCTTTCACAATTTTGTATCACTCCGCTTGTTCTAGCCGGGTCTATGTTTTTTTTTTGTAATTATTCACTGAGCTAATCGTAGAGTACGTTAGTTAATATAAGAAGAAACGTCTAGCTTCGCGGTCTCTCTCTCTCTCATACCTTACTAACTATTAATAAGCAGCAAATTATGAGTTTATTGAGGTAACAGTCATAGTTAATAGTTAGTTAATAGTGAGAATTGGTCCCCAAACTAAAGTGTGACCAAGAATACATATCGGTTAATACGAATTAGCTACAAAGGTAAACATTTGCAAAATTGTAAAATAGCTACAAATTTCCATGAGATTGTGTTGGTCTAACAACACTTCATAGCTGTATGTATATTCACAACATACCTGTAACATGGCCTTTAGTTCCTTGCTGTTTAAATAACATTTATAGACTAGGATTTTGAAAGTCAGAGTCACAAAATATTATGACGTTTATGTGAAGAATTTTCTTTTTCCTTTTTAGGTACAATGGGGAACCATCTTCTGACCAACCCCGTGCTGCAAACCCGTACAGGAAGTTCACCCTACAACACGCTGCTGGCTGAGACGTTTACCCCTCCCTCGCCTGGGGTCTTCAACTCTACTGGTAAGTGTAGGGGGACCTTATTTTGTATTGGAAAGAAAAATCAAAAATGAGATTGCTTTATTAACTTAATTGTTTATCACGTAGAGTTTCAGAACTGTTTGAATCTCAAACTGTGCTCAAATTTGCCAAAATGCAACCTAAAGTCGTATTTTATTGATCAAAGGTAGCTATTTCGTAGGCTTCGTAAAATACTTTCATAGCTTAAGAGCCTGAGACAAAGCTGATATGCAAAATAAACTTTTCTTCTTAACTTTTTAGCTATGAATGAGCGTCCTCTGAGTGATAAAAGATTCCTCTAGAATGTTTTCTTTTTATTATCATTATTGTACATGCAGTTTCTGCCACAGTGTGTGTGAATGTCACCGATGGTATTCATGTGCTGCAATCAGTGCACTCTAGTGCATATGCTGTGTGTGTGTAGGTCTGTGCGTGTGAGTTTACACCCTGTCGGTCTGTCAGTGTGATTCAGAGGGATGGACAGGGGCTGACCGTCTGGCCAGCGTTTTAATCCCTCCTGCTGGAAAGACAGACCAGAGCATCGATTAAAGCTAGGGCTGAAGTTGAGTGACTGACAGCGGAGCATTCCCTGAAGATTCGACACAGAGTATCGGCATGGCTGTGTCCGTGCCGCACACACATACGGCCCAGGCTTCGCTCTCTTGCCGTACCGTTCGCATTCGTGTGCCGATTGAGAGGCAGCAAGAGAGAGAAAGATAGCTGCGGTTCCCATGTCAGTGGGGTGAAATTTAAGACAGCGTCTCTGTTGAATATTTTAAACGTTCCCTCTCTGTGTAATGTGTCAGGCTGATGGTGCGGTGCTCGGCTGAGAGGACATTTTTAGAATGCTTATGGAGAGGAAGTAGGAGGAGGGCCTCATTAGAATGTCTAATTAGTCTCTCTCTGCACAGAGGAGCGTTGATTAAAATCATACCGGGCATTAATATTTAAACCCCCGCACGCCTTGGTCTGCGCCGCCACATGCATCTCCTGCGTTCAATACACGCCGACGAGTTAAAATAATATCACAACATCTCTGGCGTGTGAAGGGGCGCGTGAAATAAACATCGTCTTGACTTTATGAGACTGAAGTGTGAATAACGTCTCGCCGAATAATGATCGTGCCAAAGCCAAACAATAAAGCTCTGTTTCTAAACTTCCCAAACCAAAGAATGAAGGGCTATTCCTAAGATCCCAACTCCCAAGACTAAAAGAGTGAGATACTGATCTGAAACTCCTCAGTCCACAGAATGAGACACTGACCCAAAACTATACGATAGTAGTTCCGCTGTTTTCATACTTTATCGAGTGAGTAGACGTCACAGTTTTTAATGTAAACCTCAGAGGGAAAGCTGAGGGAATAGTAAAAACTCACTCACATAAATTGTCCTCTTTCTCTCTCTCTCTGTCTCTCTCACGTATATTCTAGTGAAGTCTAAAAAAGTAGATTCTAAGAAAATATATTACAAAAAAAGTTGCATTTAGTATAAATTTACCCAAATTGAGATATTCATTCAAACCCCCCACAAAATAATACTGATTAAATGATAAATTATTTAATTTGATAGTTTTATTTTGTTTATAGAAATATTATAGAAATATCCACTCAAGAAAATGAAACTCTCATGTTATTCCAAACCTTTATGACTATTTCAAGTCACTTTTTGTTTTAAATGGCAGACAGGTTTGGAACAACATGAGTGAGAGTAAATCATGATAGAATAGTCATTTTGGGTGAACTGTCACTTTAAGTAATTCATTGTAATGTAGTTAACTACTTTTGATTATAGCTGATAGAATAGCTAACACCATTTTGAAATCAGGAATATTTTAAACGTTCCCTCTCTGTGTAATGTGTCAGGCTGATGGTGCGGTGCTCGGCTGAGAGGACATTTTTAGAATGCTTATGGAGAGGAAGTAGGAGGAGGGCCTCATTAGAATGTCTAATTAGTCTCTCTCTGCACAGAGGAGCGTTGATTAAAATCATACCGGGCATTAATATTTAAACCCCCGCACGCCTTGGTCTGCGCCGCCACATGCATCTCCTGCGTTCAATACACGCCGACGAGTTAAAATAATATCACAACATCTCTGGCGTGTGAAGGGGCGCGTGAAATAAACATCGTCTTGACTTTATGAGACTGAAGTGTGAATAACGTCTCGCCGAATAATGATCGTGCCAAAGCCAAACAATAAAGCTCTGTTTCTAAACTTCCCAAACCAAAGAATGAAGGGCTATTCCTAAGATCCCAACTCCCAAGACTAAAAGAGTGAGATACTGATCTGAAACTCCTCAGTCCACAGAATGAGACACTGACCCAAAACTATACGATAGTAGTTCCGCTGTTTTCATACTTTATCGAGTGAGTAGACGTCACAGTTTTTAATGTAAACCTCAGAGGGAAAGCTGAGGGAATAGTAAAAACTCACTCACATAAATTGTCCTCTTTCTCTCTCTCTCTGTCTCTCTCACGTATATTCTAGTGAAGTCTAAAAAAGTAGATTCTAAGAAAATATATTACAAAAAAAGTTGCATTTAGTATAAATTTACCCAAATTGAGATATTCATTCAAACCCCCCACAAAATAATACTGATTAAATGATAAATTATTTAATTTGATAGTTTTATTTTGTTTATAGAAATATTATAGAAATATCCACTCAAGAAAATGAAACTCTCATGTTATTCCAAACCTTTATGACTATTTCAAGTCACTTTTTGTTTTAAATGGCAGACAGGTTTGGAACAACATGAGTGAGAGTAAATCATGATAGAATAGTCATTTTGGGTGAACTGTCACTTTAAGTAATTCATTGTAATGTAGTTAACTACTTTTGATTATAGCTGATAGAATAGCTAACACCATTTTGAAATCAGTACGTTATTGTGAAGGAGGTTCCGCTCCTAAACTTAAAAGTGAGGCACTGCTATGTGGAATTTTTTTTCTCTCTCTCCATTGATGTCCATTGTTGTCTCTTTATGGCTATTACATTATTTCAACAATAGAGTTCCTAAGTGTGACATTTGTTTATGCCAATGTTCAAGAAAAAGAAGGTGTTTTCATGTAAAGCCCAAGGTAGAAGCATATCATTGATCACTGTTGTTGTCTTTCTTTTGTCTCACTTTGTCCTCACATGGCCTAACCATGGATCCACAGGAACTTTCCGTGACCCAAGTAAGATTCTTTCCACTTTCAGGCTTATGGCTATTTTCAGTGTTTTATAGGCTAATTTTGCAGAATGATAACCTCTTCACGTGTGCAGTGAAGCCTGTGCTTCTATGTACACAATTTACGTCCCTGGTAATAACTTGCCTCTGTCCATAAGCCTATTAATCTTGTGATGGAAGTTGCGTTCCCCATTATTGATTTAATCCCGGATTCTGTTGCTGCGAATCCCCGTCTTGATTACAATAGGTAATGAAGTGCTCACTTCTCCCTCCTCCTTTTTCATTTGCTTACCACCTCTCATTTGCTCTCTCAACAGAGAGCACACTGTCTAAGAACCGAGATCACGGAGGCATGGAGACGCTACCTCTGAACGGGAACTTCAACAACAGCTATTCTCTGCGTAGTGTCGGGGGTTCGGGAGCTCCCGGGGGCAGCTGTGACTTCCTGGGAGGCGGAGGTGGAGATAGCCCCCCTCCCCTGCTCAACCCCCGCGATTCAGAAACTCTCGGCGGCATACGGAGAAATCTCTCGGACGCAGCAGCATTCGAGAAGATGATCATATCGGAACTTGTGCACAATAATCTACGAGGCGGTGGAGGGGCTGGGGGCGCTGACAGAACATGTGGAAGCCTGGTCAGAGGACATGGGCACATGGGAATGGGGCGGGGCGGGGCGGAGCCAGCGATAGGCATAGAGGACGACGAAGACTTTCGTTCTAGAGAAGCACGTCAGCGCACGCCGCAAGACATGGAACTGCTTTACAAGGCTCTGGAGGAGCCCCTGCTCCTGCAGCGTGCCCAGTCCGTGCTCTACCAGAGCGACCCCGACGAGTCCGAAAGCTACACGGCTGACCTGACCGAGAGTTTGGGCCACAGCGGTCACAGTGGCCAAAGCGCAGCAGGCCAGGGTCACAACGGAGCCCCCGATTCGCCTGCGCGGGACTCCCTCTACACCAGCATCACCAACCTGCAAGATTCGCCCTACCCCGACAGCAGCCCAGAGCCGCTAGAAGTGGTTCCACGCTCGGCCCAGCCTCCGGAGGAGCTGTACTACAGCTCGGGTCGGCCCGCCATAGGCTCCCGCGGAGCTCCCATGCAGACCTTCTACCAGGCTCCGCCTAGGAGACCGAGCACTGAAGCCCACCCCGCCCCTGAGCCCCCTCACAGCGAGGGAGATGGACAGATGCAGCTGGTCACAAGCCTGTGACCACGAGAAAGAGGTGGAGGAGGAAGAGCACCACAGGGTCTGATGCAAAGTGCCGATGGCGTTGATGGACTCCTCTCCTGTCTCTGACGCCCTCCTTATGTCTGGTTGCCTTTTTGCTCTTTCATTTGTTTTGAAGTAAGAGGTAAGGAAAGCCTAAACAGGGAGAGTGACAGAGAGGTTTGTCTCCATGGCAGCAGGCTCTCTGAAGTGCTGTGTAACCACTCTGCTCTCTCATCAGCATCATTTTCTCGTCCCTCCTCGCGCACACACATAGAGAAAGAGCGAGTCCAACTATCTGCCTTCTCTCAATGGATGTCTCTGCCTTCAGCTCACTCTGCTCCAAAAATATCATCAAACTTCACACCGGGCTTCTATTTCTGTGTTTTATTTCAAGTCATATCTTTACAATGTTATTTTTGCATAACTCCTTACCTTCGCTTTCCTTTCTCTGTCTTTCTCCATCATTATTTGATGAGAGCTGTTACGCGAGGAAATGGGGTTATGCCATTATACTGCAAGTGACAAAAATCTCTCTGAAAGCTCTTCAGTGTTGCCAAAAATAACTGTTTTTGAGCCAGGACACAAACTGGAATCTACACACACGCACACACTCACAGAAGTGCTTGTTACTGAACATCAAGAGTGTGAACATATGCTCATGAAAAAGGAAAACAAGGACTATGGTTCAGACACAGGTAGCGGGAAGCTGCCTCAGTGGAGTTGCCTTTATTTCTCTCTCTGAACTGACTCTTCTGTATAGAACAACCACAGAGACTGGGAACGAGGGGGGGAACGTTAGGACACAACCCATCGTCAGCTGGGTTGTTTGAAGCCTCTCGGCCATGGGACCTCTTGTGAATTAAACTCTGTAGGGTTTCGTCTCTGATCCACAGATGGGGGGTGGATTAAGGACTGAACCTGCTCTCCGAATCACTGATGGATGTTGTAGGTGGACGTGCTGTATCACCTGTGTTATTGTGGCTAGAAGAATTTTTTTGCTACCGCTCCAGCCATTCTTCGAGTCCGACCTCTGTACATATACGAACCACACGAAAGCAAAAGCAAGTCTTACTCTACTCGTCTCCTGTACATAGAAGAACAAAAGCAACAAAAAAGTATCAAATACTATGAAAAACAGTTCTTGTACTGCAACAGAAATCAAAAATAAAGATGTTTTGAAGTTTGTGACCTAAACACCACGCCAGTCTATCCCTCTCTCTTTCTTTCGCTCTCTCCGGCCCTCGTTCGGTCCTGCCCTGGAGCACCACGGTGCCAGGAAATCTAATTGTCTGCCAAGAGACAGCGAGAGAGAGACAGAGAGACAGAAAGAGAAGGATTTTACATACAAATGAGATAAATCCTGGCACAATTTTTATGTAATATAACCCATTACATTGTTGGTAATGTTTGACCTTCAACATTCCCAGACAGGAAGCGCTTGACGTGGATGGAAGGGGAATACACTGTGCCTCAGGGGCGCACTGGTGAATCGTGGGTTGATTGACAGCAGCCGTGATGTAGTGTTGGTTATATTTTATCTGGAAGATGTAATAGATATCAGATGACTAGATGAATAGAATATATTTAGGTGAAAAAAAAAATTGGGGGGGCACATTCGGAAAAGTTTCAGTTCACAAACCCTAGATTGTATTTGACTGTTTCTACATACCAATATCAGCTGTTGTTTCTGAACCTGGTGTGACAGTTGATTTACAATTTGTATGTGTATGTCTGAACGTGAACATTTGGATGCCTGCGAACCAGAGTACGTATGTGTGCGAGTGTGTATCTCAGAGGCTATTTTTACTGGGTTAGATGGACCCGCATTAGAAGAACAGGAAGCAGAGTAAATCTATATCTATATTAGAGCTCAGTATAAGCTTCCATCTAAAAGACTTTGTTAACGGTATTTTAAATGTAGTTTTTTTGCCAGTCAGGTACAATGGAAACTGAGGTTTAGAACAAAAAACAAAACAAAACAGGTTTAGCATTCATTGAGCGACAGGAACATCTGACCAATGAGACACAGCCTCTGTGGTTTAGAATCCCCATATGCAAATGAGCTGCATAGCCTATTGAACAAAAGAGAGGTATTCATGAGTGCCCTGCCCCTCTGCTCAATATTTAAGTCTTTCATGTCTGATATTTTATTTATTAATATTTATTTGTCTGTTTTGATTATTTATGCACATATTCATTTCTTCAGTGTGGTTTTCATTCTGTGTACAGAGCATATGTAAGGATGACGAGAGTGTGCTATATTTCAAAAAGCATACTAGCATACTACTCTGGCTGCAGTATATACAATATATTCTTTGCACAGTATGCACATTTTCTCCCAAATTACCTAGTAAATTTTGCCAGAATGAGTGGTAAACAACATAAGCTGAATTCGGAACACTATTTCACTATTTTTTTTTTAAATACACTGTATACTATGCAGTAAGTAATAAGCTAGTATGCCATTCCAAACATAGCCATATAGAGAAAGAGAGAGAGCAGGGGTGAGTATCCATGATTAATGTCAGAGGAAGAGGTGATGTCAAAACTACACAAGTCTACAGCTGGTTAAGAGAAGGTCTGCTGCACCCACTGTCAAATGTGGAGAACATTGTGCATCCCGAATCAACATCCTATCATTCAATCCAAGCACCATCTGCACTCTCCCTTTCTCTATCTCTCACTCCTGTAAGTCTTCTAAGGGGACGTGTGTGCAATCCATTGCATGGTAACTTGTACTGATTGACACAGGGTCAGTATGTTCACCGGTGTGCTGTGGTTAGTACACCCGGTCCTATATTTAGCCCGAGGCATGTATGATCAGCTTTTCTTTAAAGCAATGACCTGAACATTTTTTTACTTGCTTTTCTTGCAAAAATGTTCCATGTTGATGAGTAGGACCAGCTTCAACTGGTCAGCAGGTTTGACCGTTTGAATGTATTGTCATACACCATTGTGAACTGGCTCTTAGAGCTTAGGATGCCCTCTAAGGAGATCTGCTCCTGACTCATGGCCCTCTGCCCACCTGGCACCACATCGCTGCTGTTTTACCCCCTTATACCCTTCTGCGCCGGCCCGCGGGAGAGGCTGTTTACCTCTCTCCCTCCATCCCTGGAGACGTCCAATGTGCGTCACGTTTTGTGCATCTCTCCTTTTTGTGCCCTTGCTCGTTTTTATTTCCCATCTACCCTTCTTCCACATTCCCCCTCCTATACCGTTCTTAGCTCACCGAAATGTTTCTACATGGCTTTCCTAGCTGAGCATTAATGTGGGAAGATTTGTAATGTTAGTCAAAGGCTTTGTTTACATGGGACTGAAGGGATAATATAGTACAGTGTTGAATATGGTTATAATGACAGTGATTATGCGCCGTAGTAAACTGCTAGACTAAAGCCTGCTCCGAGGGACTGCTACCACCTCCAAAATCCCCATACAACCCCTGATTATCATAATAATACTAAGAGCTATAATCTAGCGGAGTCAACCCACCATGCTCCCGCTCTCTGGGTTTCTCCCTTTGTCTTTCCCCCCTCTCGCTCTTTGAGAGCACTTGTGTTCGCTGTTCTTTAGATATGAAAGGAGTCACCCCGATCCGCTCTCCATATCGGCCTCGTTTTCATGTCTTCACATTCAAATGGAGAGGCAAAGAGTGCATGAGTAGACACCGGATGACTAGGCCCAGGCGGAATCTGCCAGCTTTTTTCCCCATTTTTATGCGGAAAGAGTTTAAATATGATAAAATGTGTTCGGTTGAGCTCCGAGTGCTACACTTTTATTGGTAGCTGAATGAAATTTTCCAAAATATGAAAAGAACCACTGCAAATCGCTTGACGAATGCAGATTTCTTTCCTATTTTGAATTTCCTTTTGACACAAGAAGTTCTGTCTGGATATATCCACCATTTTAATATAACCAATAGCCTTTAGTTTACATCAGTCATCCATGATGACAGATGGAATTAAAGGGAAGAGCATTCAAATTCTAGATCAGACTGCAGACTTGCTGCCTTCACATGCTATCATAAATTTCCTATTTCCCACTTATGAAGTTGTGATTACGAGCTTGTCCCATTCAAGTGCTTTGTTGTCGGGAAGAATAAAATGTAGCAATCCCATTGGTTGACAATCATATAAACATTCACCGTGGTAGATAGTTTGCTGACAATTCTGGAATTTCGCTCAAATACATGCTAATTTCACTGTTTATAATGGGACATACAATATGCTTCAAATGATCTTTCATATATAGCCTATAAATAAACTACTTTAACGACTAGACAAAGTGATGTAATTCTGAGAATATAGTAGACGGCAGCAATGGTTGTCCCCTCCAACATGTTTAAAGTTTATGGCCTGCCCAACTCGGAAACTCTGGTAATAAAAAATGTTTAAAAAGTTTCCCAGTGGTAAATACGACTTGAGAGGCGTTCACGTCCAATTTACGATTAGGAAACTCATATTTACGATAATTCCGATAGCACGTGAAGGCAGCATAAGTTCCAAACCTGCTCCAACACACCTGTCTGTAATTATCAAGTGCTCCTGAAGATCTGAATTAGCTGGTTCAAAGTGTATTGGATCAGGGTTGGAGCTGAAGGTAAATCTCCAGGAACAGGTTTGGGCACTCCTGTTGTTTGATTGGACAAAAATGTGTATATACCCACAGGTGCAAGATGAGTCATCAGAATATTTGGTTGGTTTTCTCAATACAGAAAGTACATTTTAAATGTGTATCTTCTAAAAGTTAAATGTTTAAGAGTACAAAACCACTTGACGTGGACGAAACGTCTCAAAACTGTCATTTATATGTCATGGGGTCTTTAATAATGGAACTCAAGGGACTGGAGATGTCTTCAACTTTGTGATTGACGCGTGTTCCAATTCTGCAGAAATCTTGAGTTTATCGTAAGCACAGATTCTGTATGGGCCTATGAGACCGAGAGGAACTATGAAAGGTCCTCTTTCCAGACACCCCTCTCTTGTCCCTCTCCACATAGGTGCCATCGCACCGGCCTGCACTCCTGTGATCTGACAGTCTGTCACCTTGCTGTCAACCCAATCCTCAGCTGGGGGTTGGCACCAGAGAGCCCGAGTCGTGACCTCTGATCATGAGCCATCCCGTACTGTAGCACAGGAGCTTCGCTTTTAGAGCCACATGTTGACTTGATGTCCAGATAGTAGGATAGATATAATAAAAAGGGAGAGAGAGATATGAACAAGTCATTCACTGCTGTCAAAACAACATGAATTATCAGCCCTGGGCAAAGCACCCCACCTGCTCGGCCACACCACGTCTGACAGGCAAAGAGAGCCCCTGAAGTTAAATGACATGTTTTATTTGGATCCCTCAGTCACTGAGCGATCAACACCTTCCTGTAACACAGAGGCATTTTAACACCACCACAGCCACCGAACAAGGGACAATCCTGACAGAGCTTACTTAGACCCTTTTCCATTGAAATGGTGCTTGTGTTAAAAGGATGTGTGAATGTCTTTTACAACTGGCCCACATTTCCACTGACTTGAGAGCTGAACGATGATGCGTATGTTACTACATAACCTGTCTACAAACAAACAGTGCTTCTACGTCTTTTAAGGTGCGGTTACAATTACCTTTGCAAAATTTCACCGGCAAAAATCCAATCGTTTCAATAGGAATTTTGCACACGCATTTACAGTGTTGACCTACAGAATAGTGCATGCTTCAAAAGTGACTTCTGTGTGAAGGGTACTTTGTGCATCACAACGCTATTGACTTTGGACAGTGGATCTTTTTTGATGGTGGACCTTTTTATCATGCACCCCCTCTGGGTTAATCATAGATAGGCAGGAAATTGGTGGAAATTTTTTTTTATGTGACCACACATTTAGTCATTTTGAGAGCGTATTTTACCATCCATAAATTCAGTATCTTTATCATGAACTGGCTATGTTGTAAAGGAAGTCATTTTAATCTTTTCATACACACAACCTTTGTAAATTAAAGCAATAAGCCACAAGAGGCCATGCACTACTTGAAGAAGAGTGTCTAAAACTCCTTTAACCATGGTATAATTACTGTAAAGGACAGGGTTGAGTGATTATTGTGGAAAATTATAGCAACAGCAATATGATTAAAGATACAAATGTATAATAGTTAGTTCAGACTAAACATTTCTTATGCTAAATAATATGTGACCCTGGAGCACAAAACCAGTCTTAAGTCGCTGGGGTATATTTGTACCAATAGCCAAAAATACATTGTATGGGTCAAAACTATAGATTTGTATCTCGGCCAAATATTGTCCGATCCTAACAAACCATACATCAATGGAAAGATTATTTATTCAGCTTTCAGATTATGTATAAATCTCAATTTCGAAAAATTGACCCTTATGACTGGTTTTGTGGTCCAAGGTCACATATAGTCCAGTGCAATGCAATCTGAGTGCAAGAGTATCAGCATTTTACAACAACGTTGGAAATATCGGTTTTATTAAAATCATTTCATTCAGATTGACAGCAAAATTACAATTATTATAGGCTGTTAAGTGTGACATTTAAGTGTTTTCGGTTTGAGATTTAAACAGCAGTTGTGGAGCCCCTGAACTAGCTTTTTTCTTAGAAGGAAATGTGTGGATTGGGCCAGATTGGCCACCAGCACCGTGTCGGTGGAAAAGGGGTAAAGAAAAAAAACTGTCATAAACAGAGAGGGAACCGGCACAGAGCTGTTAAACCAACATCTACACACTAATAACGTAGTATTATTTGGTCTCTTGGAGTATTTCTGTGCTAAAAACAGCTTCCGTACCATAGTTTTGAGAATATGCTAGACTGTGACATGAGCCCAGTGGGGGAGGTTCATGTTGTTAACTGTTAACCAGCTGTCTGTCAGTCTTTAACAACGGCTCGGTCAGGCAGGGTTACACCAGAACACAGAGCTCTGGGTAATACAGACTCCCAAAAACAGTGTTCCTACACTGATCACAAAACACTAACATGCGAGTCGTGCCTGAGCTGTGTAGTTTTTTGTACTCTGTACAGAAGGGCATTTTTACATGTTTAAGTTGGACCAATCTGAAGCAAGCTGTACCTTGTTTTATAGCTTCTTTTAGGCATGCCTTTGACTGTATGTTTGCATATTAACTACGTTTGACCCAGAGGGGCCGTGTGGACCAGCGTTCAGCAGATGGGTGGGTGTTAACCGGTCTTCTAGAAGAATCACCGCTTTATCATACAAGCAAGTTTCTTTAAGAAACACCCAGTGATTTAGTTCAGCATTGTGTTCATTTCCTGTCAGGGTTTGTTGGGTTTTGAGAAAGGGGGCAGGGTCAGAATCACCCTAGAATGTATTAGGCCTTCTTGAGTTGGACTATCATTAAAGTACATCATTGTGTGATCACGCAGTATTAGACATTGTATAAGATGAAAATCGAACATGGAAGAAACAAGTAGTAGTCATCAAAGGCCAGGGTGATGATTATGTCATTGAGGTTATGTATCTTGTAACTTTTTTTTTTTCGTTCTGAACTCATTGTTTTATTTGAACAGCTTTTTGATTAAATTTTGATGCTCGTGTCCCGTGTAACAGGAGGGTTAATGTGATTTACTGTTATTATTGAAGAATGATATGTGTTTTATTTCTCACCGTCATTGCTTTGACAGCTGTTTTGGCCAAAGGGGATGGTTTTATGTAAGCGTTTGCGTCATTGCAGGTCAGTACGACCCTGTATCAGCACATATGAATAAAAAATTACTAAAACCGAACATTGGTCATTTCATGCCTTAGGTGGGTCAAAAATCACACACTCACTGTACAAATTAATATTCAGGTGTGTTATCTCCACAATTTTTTCTCTTAATGGTAATGCAAATTACTTCAACTAAAGTGGCTATATTCTACAACGTTTTTACATTTCTTTTTCCCCCCTCTGCCCTGAGATCCACTTATAATGTCAGTCAAAGTTTCTTACACAAAAACATATGTAATTAAGTTTTGCGTGACAATTTTCCAACCTCTGTGACCTTTAGAATTGCACAGGCAGTTTTGACGCTGTCCCTTTGTCACGCAGGAACTTGCCTGGGAATGGGCTTTTACTGTTCATCGTAAATTTATGTGGTAATTCATAGTTTTTACTTGCCCAAAAAAACAATTTTACAGTATTTTACATTAAGATATAATGCAATGTTAAACCATTTACAATTAGGCCTATTTTAAGGTATATGGTACAGTTTATGTTTGTTTGTTTGTTTGTTTGTTTGTTTTTACTGTAGCATTTAGTTCACCCAAAAATGAAAATCTGCTGAAAATGTATGTACCCTCAGAACATACAAGATGTAGATGAGTTTGTTTCTTCATCGGAACAGATTTGGAGAAATTTAGCATCACATAATTTGCTCATAAATGGATCCTCTTCAGGGAATGGGTGCCGTCAGAATGATAATCAAAACAGCTGATAAAATATAAATAAATAAAAAATCACGATAATTCACACAACTCCAGTCCATAAATGAATGTCTCATGAAGGGAAAAGCCATAATCCATAATAATGTTTCTTCCAGTTAAAAAAAGTAAATCCCTGTTGTCCTCTCACATCAAAATCCACCAACATATTTATTTAGAACAGTTTTGAACTGTGTTCTTCTTCTTCTTCTTCTTCTTCTCCCCGCTTGTAAATGGTGCTTGATCTGTGCATATTTCTCTCCTGATTCAGACAAGATGACTTTTTGTACTGGAGAAAGCAATATTGGGGATAGAGGGCTCATATTTTAGTCAACAACAGATAAAATTGTCATAATAATGGATTTATTTTATTTTTTTGTACAAACATGTATTCTTACTTCACAAGATGTTAATTGATGGACTAGTCATCATGTGAATTACTTGTGGATTTTTATCAGCTGTTTGGACTCTCGTTCTGACGGCACCCATTCACTGCAGAGGTCCACTGGTGAGCAAGTGATGTAATGCTAAATTTCTCCAAATCTGTTCTGATGAAGAAACAAACTCATCTATATCTTGGATGGCCTGAGGGTGAGTACATTTAAAGCACATTTTCATTTTTGGGTGAACTATTCCTTTAAGGTTGGTCCATTCACTGGACGTCCTGCACATCTAAATATTAATATGAATAGTAGTATCTTCTTCTGGGGCTGAATTACTGATCTGAGTTGAGATCAATCAGGTTTATAACTGAAATCTCTATGGTTCCTAAACTGTTAAGATATTCTAGTGTCAGGATGTTTCTGTAATACAGCCCCATTGTGTTTAGGAATAATTATAATGTCTTAATTCCTTATTACTTCACAGTGACTAGTGAATAGATGTTGATGTGCAAATGTGGCCAGATGTTAACTTTGCTTGTAGCTCATAGCTGTGACATCGCACCTTTTAAGAGTATGTCTAAATTTAGAGTAAGGGAAATCAAGGGATGATATAAGCAGCCAGGTTGTTTTGAGACAATTACCTGAACTTTAAATGTACTGTAATTGATGAATTACTCAAGAGCCATATCATTTACATTTTGTCAATGCTATTGGCTGACAGCACCACAAAAACAATACACAGTGCTTAACCTTTCAGTAGCTATTATCCTGAGCTGTGACGTCAACGATAGCAGACAGGGAATATAGCCCTCTGTAATGTTTGTCAGTCTGTTTCACAGTTTTAGAAGCCCTTCAAAGCTCACTGGGCAAAACATCATTCACACTGTTTATTATGTATTTCATGTTTAATTCAATGTGCTATTTGATGTTTCTTTTTAATTATTTGTGAATTTTCAAAAAAATTCTACACCTACATCTTTCACTGCATAATATCATTAAAATAATTGTTTTGGACTGTCCATCAAATGAATGAATACACCTAACATTAAAAGTTGTAGTCATATATCTTTACATTAAATCTCCAAATTAATGTAGAAACAACAGTATTTTAAATATGTGATATTTTAGATATTTTTAATGGTATATTTTAATAATAAAGACCAGCATCACCAATAATAATACTATTGTTTTCTTCTTCTTCTTCTTCTTCTTCTAATAATAATAATAATAATAATCAGTTTTATTTGAAATCATTACAATGCAGCAGCAGTGGAATAACAATTGTTTGCTATGTAAGGTTTTCCTGAACTCTTTCATCAGCGGTTAGTTGCGAAAGGGAATTTGGGGAATTTGAGTTGTGACCCGAGAAGGACATTCTCTCCACTATAAAACACCAGAATAAACACCCCATAGAAAGGGCTTGTGTTATTGCAACCATCCATTTCTTTAACTTTTTCCTCTTTAAGATATGTATAACATATTAAACTACTTGTATTGTCTGACACACAGTGGGAAGGTGTTTACTTTGCATCCAAATACATTCCTCATTTTAACACTGGAAATGAATATAACTCTTGGAGCACTAAAGCCTGTAGTTGATTTGTTCATATGAGTGCCAGCGGGTCGTCCTATTTCACAGAATCGCTACATTTAACCTCCTTGGCGTACCTACAGAAGACGAGAATGAACCAGCCAAGCAGCCTCTATTCACTCTTACATGCTCCTCTGAACTGTGGAGATGAGGCATCGCAATTCTTTTGTGCTTTTCCTGAAAACAGCCCTTTTCTGCTCTAAAATCATGCAAAAAGAGGCCACATAAACAGAAACTGCTTTTGTATGCATCCAGCGCCCACTCGGGGTACATTATGAGCTGGCCACCACACCCACCCAACTTGGAGCTGCACCAAATAGGTCCGTTGCATGTGCTAGATCGGCTTGTCTGGACGAAAGGATCCCATATTTGTGAGGGTTTAAAGGTGTCGTGAAAGAAAGCTTGGACATATTTTGTGGATTGATGGAGACTAAATAGATCTATTTAAAATCGGAGAATGAAAGAACATTCCTCTTCACTGTGCAATTGCAGATCCTGTTATGTAGCACAATATAAAGAGGCACGAGGTGAGTAGAGTGCAGTAAATTAATGAAACTAATGGGTTTCACTTTGGCACTGCTGTCTTTTGTCTGAGAGACTCGATTTGCAGATAGAAAGCAGCACGTAAGGACGCCCATTTAAGAGGCCTATGAAAGATGCTGTTGGCGAATAAAGTGATTTTTAGAGTTTTTTCACGTCGTGTTTTAGCGTGTATGTCAGGGTTTATCTGAGGATGTGTTTTAGAGTATTTTGGGTTGTGGCATTACTTTTTCATGGTTCTCTCCTGAGGCCGGTCCGTCCTGAGTCTGGTCATTGTATCTTCTCTGTTACGTTGAGCAGAAAGAGGCCTGAGAGCTTTTTCATTTATCATCTCATTCTGCGTTACAAAGGAAGGCCCTGAGATTTGTATCTATTAATATAGTTAGATGTGCAAAATAGTGTGTATTGTCAGTTTTTGAGAGTTAATGAATATGTAATTTGGGCCGTACCTCTATACACTGGCAAAATACAGGGCAGTGTAAATGCAAATGGATTCAATTGTGCCCACAAAGTGATTTCGCAGGCATGAAGGTAATTTCAGAAGCGGTAACTGCGTGTGCAAATTAATATGACTGAATGGCAGGTATTCATCTGATTCTCGTGGTGCGTCCTGCTATTTTAGCAAAATAGAGATTTGGAGAGCAGATAAGAGAAAGCATAGACATATCCAGGTCTGCGCCACCACTGACACACACATTCGTGTGATACGAAATTATTTCCTGTAAACTTTTTCTGTTGTGCATTAGTGTTGAACCACAATGATGGTTTGTAATTATTTTCAGTAGGTGCATGGTGCAGTGGCTTTAGCATTTACAAGTAATTTACATGCAATATATATAAATCCTCATAGTTGAAAATCCTGGTATTTAATGAGCGCTTTCCGTTAACAGCACAGACAACATTTATCACACACAAAGCCTTCCTTTAAAAAACATATTTAAATATGTTATCCTTTCAAGTATTTGCTCTTGTAGCTATATTCCTATTTTGAAAAAAGAAATAGGGCCTACTGTCAGGATCATGGACCTGTTTTGTTATGTTTTGCCCCTGTTTCTGTTACTGTGTTCCCTTTTTTGGTCATGTTCCTGTCCTCGTTTAGTTAATTAGTCATTCTGTGCACCTGTGTTTAGAAATTATCCCTTGTATTTAAGTTCCTGTTTGTTCAGTCTTCCTTTGTCGGGTCTACTTGTTGTAAACGTCTTCCTTGTGCTCTTTGACTCCCTGTTGGATTATTAAAGACTCTCGTTTTTGTGAACTCTCCACATCTCCTCGTTTCTTTGTGCCTGTGCTCCAGCGTATCGTGACAGAAGACCCGACCGAATACAGTTACCTCCGAGTGTTCCCTCCATTTTTGTTTCCGTTTTTTCTATGGATCCCCACTTTGTGGAGTGGACACTGGCGAGAAATGGATCTCCCTTCTCCGCCTGTTCCCAGGAGAATCTCGCCAGTTCCACTCCCGACCCAGTGCCCAGCCCGAGCCCACCGCTGACGGAGAGCCGGAGCCCACCACGACCGACGAGCCATCGCCGCACGGAGCGACAGTGCAGAGGATCGCCACGGAGCCGGAGCTGCAAATGACATCAGTCAAAGTGTGTGAGCCGGCAACAACGCCAACCACGAGGGAGAAAGCCACGGACGGTGTGAGCGCGGAGAGGAGATCCGCCCCCTACACCGCGGCTGAGGGTGAGCTGTGTATGGCGCGGCGACTGTGTCACACCGAAGAGGATAGGGCTCCTCTTCCTAAGTTCTGGGCTGAAAGCCCGGAGGCTCACAAATGCACTTTACATAGGATTTACTATGTTAGTCAATGCATCAAAATATGTGTACTTGTTTAAAACATAATATATTAAAACATAAAGATTTATATGTACTTTAAAATATAACTTTTTTTAGTTTTAAATTAGTCATGAAAGTACACTTAATTGTATTAATATTATTTTTCACAAGGGTCTCAGTACAACTGCACACACTTGTAATTTACTTCATGCTTGTATTTACTTATACTTTATAAATTATACAAGTAGGTTACATTTAACAAAATGTTACAGACCTGTTTTTGTCACAATGTATTTTGCACATTTGTTATTCATTGTAGCAAATCTGCTGCTATGTGCGATTCATTTAAAAAAAACACTGGTTATGAGTCATAACAGTTTTCCCAGAAGTCCCTGTGTAGCACGTTTGATATAGTCATATACTGTAGGTTATAAAGATATCACATTTCAAAGTAATTAGCCAGGGCTTTTTTTTTTCTTTTCTTTTCTGAAGTGTAGTTTGATAGTAGCTTTAGTATTTTAAATAATATAGCTAATAGCTTGACAGACTACAGTTTCAAAGTATCTTCCCAAACACTGATTTACATTTACATACAATTATATTTACCCTTACTATTCCTGCAAAAGTGTCAAGAGGTCACTATCAAAATCGCAGTAACAGCTAAGGGTTTGCAGGCACGGACAACTCACGGTTCACAAATCCACTATTAGAAAAACATGCAAGAAGAAAAGTATAAGATGACACGGGAGAAAATCACTGCCCTCCACAAGAACTCTGAACACAGTGTCCAGCCATTCACTGTTGTAATGGAAGATCATCAGCACACAGACATCTCGCAATCAGCGAAATCTGGATTACACTGGAGTTTCACAGGAGAATGTCAGGATGCGTGACCTATATCGAATGTGAGTCATTCAGAATAACATCACCTCAAACACAGCGGCAAATATCTGGCCAAATGGTTCAAGCATTTGAAGAACACCCACCTTTAACCTGACTGAATGCTGAGGCATGACCCAAACTGACAACCTCCAAAATTGATTTGAGCAGGTTTTCTGAGAGAAAAAAAAAGGTCCAAAATAGCAGAGAGCACTTTGGGCAACCCATAAAAATTAAATGTTTAAAATGATTAATTGTAATGTATGCATATACTACAATTATTATAATCGACACTGGACGGAGGAAGCAACTCTATACTCAATGAATAATTCAGTATACTGTGAATAATTTTTTTTCAGGTTTGGTGTTGAGTGCTGTGGGGTACACCAGAAAAAAAAACTGTTTAAAAATACTGATATAGGTTAATTAGTGGCTTTGAGCAATGGTTAACAATTGTAAAACAATTATGACAAAGAAAATTCATTAACAGGCCAAAATGGAAAAGGTGTCAAAACATTGTTTTGGCCAATAATAAATCATGAAAAATTACATCACATAAACACAGGGAGAAAAAATGTTAGGCTTATTGGTAAATGCCTCTAACTATATTTTTTCAAAACTTCTTTACATTCAATTCACTGCAGTTTACAGCTGAAATGAACAGTGGCTGTAAAACAATTTCCCATTCACACAAATTATGATTACAGTGGCAAATTCAAAATCAATTAATAAAGACTTATTTGTGTGCACAATAGCCTACTATGTTATGATTTCAGAACACATTTACCATAGTGCATGGTTTGTAAAATAATATATCGCATAGCCAGCTCTGTATATGGCTTTTCTGATGTAGTAAACTTGCTTGGTAGCTCACCTGGTACAGCACTAAGTTTGCTATGAGCTTGGGTACGAGTCCCATGAAACTTGTATAGAAGCAAGCTAAAATGGCATGGATGCTTTAGCAATCTCACAATCGCTTTTGTTATCAATATTGATTAGGTTTGAATAGGGTTTATTTCTACGTTATTTTCAAATGAGCATGAACCTTTTAGCTCAACTCACTGGACATTTCATTTTCAAACTGCCGCCATATGTACTTGAAAACTTTTCCAGATTCACGCTCATCTGAACACGCACTGGACATTTCACTATGAAAGTGTTGCAAATCGTGCAAGAAGCAATGTAATATCAGTTTGCTGAAATGTTGCCAAGTGCAGGTATTTTGAATGAGCTTGGGTTGAAAAATATTGTTGCTTATGAATTCAATTTGAATGTCATAATATGCCTTAGCTATATAGTTGACTGTTGAGTCTTACCTTAATGTGACACTTTTTTTCATGTTTGTTTACCTAAAAGCTATAACAGAAAATCTGATAATATTGACATTTTAGTGCATCTAAATGAAATATAATTTACATCTAACACTACATGGTTGAAACCAACATAACACCGCATTTAAGCCTTACAGTTATTGAGGAAACTCATCCCAGTCTCCTCCATGTCAGTTTTTCTACAGAGTTACAGATACAGATAGCTCTAAAGGGCTTTTATGTGTACAGAACATGTGTCTGTGTTCAGTCTTGTTTCTCTTCTTCACTGTCCTGATCATGGTACTCCCACTGAGAGGCTCTGACCAGCCATTCACCCCACACTTCTCTCCTGTTACTGTAACACACACACATTGTCTTACATATCCTTGTAGGAACTTGACATTCGTGGTTCTGTATATATTTTCAGGCATTTATTCCTCACACGAGAAACTAAATACATGCTTAACAGCCTTCATTTCTAAGCAAAATGTAATTTTGACCTGGATATATGTATGTTGTATATACAGTGGGTACGGAAAGTATTCAGACCCCCTTAAATTTTTATATGTATATATGTATGTATTCTTGACAGGCTTTATGAAATTCATTCATTAACTAGTACTATCATTGCCACTACTATTACAACACACATACACTAAATACATACAGTACACTTATCCAGCAAACTGTTGGTTCTATTTGTGATAACTCGCATTCATTACTCATTCATTGCCCAGCACACATGCCACTGTCCGTTTCATCTGAGCAGCAGCTTTGACACAGTGGTTACAACCAGACAATGTGTCAAGGATGAGCCTTTGTGCTGAATGTGATAGAGCATCAAGAGCCCTGCTTCTGCACCACACTGCCCACATGTGTTCACATCTGTCACTGCAACACAATACAACTCGGGCTTCAAAATCACACACCCTAAGCTTTAAGGCCATTTATGCTACTGTATTCCTAAATGCTGACAAATGTTGCTTTTAAAATGTTTATTTAAAATGTTTGCTTTTAAAAAGTTTTTCTATTCTGGAAAAGCAACAACAAAAAACGATGACTCATCTTGCACTCAGGGGTGTGTACAAATGTTTGTCCAATCAAATGCTCTCTGGTCTGAGAATGCTCCACCCCATAATTCACTTGAATAGCTATATTTATAAAAGCTATTTTTCTTTTTCTTCATCAAACACATTACATGTTTAAATCACAGTTTAAGAACAAAAGTCTGACCCTCTATGAGGAAGTGATGTGTTTGATTCAAATTAAACCATCTACTAAAGAAAACCAGCGTAAATGAAGCATCCTCTTACTTTAATCAGAGGAAAATGTACCATCAACGGTTTATTGGAGCCTGAAGTTGTTTTTCTCGAAAGACTGTATGACCCTGAACACACAGTTGTTAAGTGCTTCCTTTTACATATCGCAGTGCCTTTTCTTGCAAAGAAATGCAACATCTTGGCACAAATTGGTCAGCATTTTAATAAATAGCAGTACAGGATGAAGAAAATTCTTGTATAAATAGTTCTAGTTTTCTGTGCCAAGCAAGCTCTTAATAATGTACTCTTAGTATTCAAAACTTTCATAGCATTTTCAACAAACATTTATAATGACTCTAAACATGTAATTTGGCTTGTACGTATCTGAATCATTATTTGCTGAAAAAAATAACTTTTTTTCTTAGTGAAATTTTTTTTAAAGTAGTTCACTCAAAAAAATAATAATAAAAATAAATATATATATATATACGTTTGAAAATGTACTCACTCTAAGGCCATTCAAGAGGCAGATGAGTTTGGTTTTTCATCAGAACAAATTTGGAGAAATTTAGCATTACATCAGTTGCTCACCAATGGATCCTCTGCAGTGAATGGGTGGTGTCAGAATGAGAGTCCAAACAGCTGATAAAAACCATTCATAATCCACATGACTATGACCATAAAGTAATATCTTGAGCCAAAACCATTCACTGTAGAGGTGTCATTGGTGAACAAGTGATGTAATGCTAAATTTCTCCAAATGTGTTCTGATGAAGAAACAAACTCATCTACATCTTGGATGGCCTGAGCGTGAATATAACTAACCTCTTTATTTTATGAAAAGGGCAACATTTTTAAGTAGTAAACAGATAAGTGCTATTTTAAGTCCAAGCTCATGCTGAATTTGGATGGAAGGAATCCATTTTTTTTTTACCACAAGCCATGCTGTGCATATAAAACTAAGGCAAGATGTTCAAAATTATGAGAATATATAAATGCATGGCTCCGTTTCATGATATCTGTTATACCAGCACTCATCCATGTCCATGCCGAGCTGTTGGTGGTCCAGTACATGAGTCAAGCTGTAGATTAGACTGAGAAAGACTGATGGGATAGAGCAATGTAAAACGAATCCATGCCAGAGCCAGAGCGAGGAGGCTAACTGCATTTTCACAACATGTGGGCTTGTTATATAAACCTATTTCACTGATATTAGTCACTCAATTAGGAAGGAGGAGAAAGATTATTTATATAATGTGATGATGGTCCTCGTGTTTCTGCGCATGTCACGCTGTATTTCAGATGCAGTCAATGTACACAAGATGCTTTTGCAAAAGTGCTGGTCTGTGGCTTTTTTTAAAGCAATAGTTCACCCATACATGAACATTTGCTGAAAATTAACCTTCAGGCCATCCAAGATGTAGATAAGTTTGTTTTTTCATCTGAACAGTTTTGGAGAAATTTAGCTTACATCACTTGCTCAGCAATGTTTCCTCTGCAGTGAATGGGTGCCGTCAGAATGAGAGTTCAAACAGCTGATAAAAACATCACAATAATCCACACAACTGCAGACAATCAATTAATGTCTTGTGAAGCAAAGGGCTGTGGGTTTATCAGAAAGAAATCCATAAAGACGTTTTAACTTTAAACAGACACTTTTTGCCCAATTACAACTCCATAATCCATAATAACGCTTCCTCAGATGAAAACCATCAACTTATTTCTTTATAATTCTATGTTTTCGCTTTTAAATGGTCCTTGATCTGTTCATATTTCTCTCCTGATTCATACAATATGACTTTTTCACTGAAGAAAGCAATATTATGGATAGAGGACTCATATTTTAGCCAGAAGCAATGGTTTGAAGAAAAAAACGTCTTGATGGATTTGTTTCTTATAATCCCAGAGGTTTTCACTTCACAAGATGAATTATTTTGATGTTTTATCATCTGTTTGGACTCTCATTCTGACGGCACCCATTCACTGCAGAGGATCCATTGGTGAGCAAGTGATGTAATGCTAAATTTCTCCAAATGTTCCAATGAAGAAACAAACTCATGTACATTACAGAGTAAATTTACAGAACATTTATGGGTGAACTATTCCTCTAATGTTTTCTGCATGGTCAGACTGACACCAGAACTGATCATACACTTTCTACAAGGGACATCCCAGCATGTCGGTCCTAATGTTGTGTGACATTGAGTGAGTCTTTGGCCTTGGGAAGATTTCTGTTATAGCATTGTGCTCGCACCTTCACTACATCTGTTAATCCTGGATGTGTGTAGCAGCATTTTTCATCATGACTTGTTCTGCACCATTTATTTCGAGAATAATACTATATATTACACAAATAATACTCAAGAGTGGCTAAACAAATCTTGAGTCTCAGTAGCAAACAAATCAAAGGGACACAGTGAGTAATAACGGTGCAGAGCCTGAAGTGTTCTGATTCACAGGCTTCCTTCACACTTAGCAGTGGATATGAGAAGTTGACAGTTAGTTCTAATGTTTTCCACTGATGAAAGTCATGCAGGTTTGGAATGACATGATGGCAAATACACTACCATTCAAAAGTTTGGGGTTGGTAAGATTTTTAATGTTTTTGAAAGCCTCTTGTGCTCACCTCTTATGCAAAAAATAAAGTAAAATCAGTAATATTGTGGGGATATGTATATATTAGTTCATTTACAACGTTCATTTGCAACATGTGATGGTCATGAATTTTAATGTAATGTGTCATTATGTAATGGTCATGAATTTTAATGCTCACCTACTGTATCTGATGTAGTCTGTACTGTCATGACAACAGCCTACATTGAAGACAGTAGGACTTACTTTGAATTAGAAAGAAACAACAAGTAGCACATTGAATTCAAATGAAATTTTGTTCATTCAAATTAAAAGTATAAAGACTGAAATTGTATTTTCTTGTAAAATGTACTCCAGTAATCTTTGTTGTGTTTAAAAACTTTGCAATATATATATATATACACTTACTGCAGCTATAGTTTGTTTTAATGACTGAAGCGGTTTGCAGTGACTAATGGGTAATTCCTGTCCAATTGTTGTTAAGAAATATATTGATATACTTCTTCCCTTTCAGTCAGTCACGTTCGACGTTACGTCAGTCGTGACTGACGAATTGGGATCTCGCCCGAGAGCCCAATCACCTTCGAGTGTTAACTAAAC
>NW_015551047.1:114227-121497 GCF_001515605.1 Sinocyclocheilus anshuiensis
CTCGGGCGAGATCCCAATTCGTCAGTCACGACTGACGTAACGTCTCCGTTCCCTCCTTCAGGGAACGAGGGTTACACAAGTAACCTAGACGTTTTCTCTGCTGTGTCCTTCAGACTGAGCATGTTTACTTCCTGTGATGTGGACTCCCACTCAAGTTGGTTGAAAACCCTGTAAAGTTCCCTTAGAAGGGCACTATCAAGTTACTGGAACTTAGACTGAGCGAGTCAGTCAGTCAGTTATTAAATGAATATGACAAGATGTGCAGTTAATATGAGGGCCACTAGAGGGCCACAGGGGACCATCTGGAAATCTATGAGTGTTGAGGATATGGAGGGTGGAGGTGAAAACAACTAATGTGAATGGAGCTGATGGCTAGTGTACTGCTTACTGCATACTATAGCATACTGCCTATTTAAGTATGTGAAACTATAGTTGTTGTCGCATGACCTTATTGTGCTCCATGTATAAATCGAGTCATGTCCAATTCTATCTTTTAATGAAATTTTGTTTAAAAATGTTTTTTGGCAATTCAATAAAATCATAAATCGAGAATGAGATGTTAAAATTCATGCCTAATATTATTTATGGTCCATCCATCCAATCATGTGCTTTGCATTCCGGGATACATTATTTCACACTTTGTGCTCTGTATAATCCACATTTATAAAAACAAAGTTCTGTTAACGTTTAATTGGATGAGTAATGTTCCAAGCCTCTGTAAAATAGCCAGTAAACACATTCTATAATAATGCAGCAAGTTGCTCAATTGCTTGGCAACTGTTAAAAGCCTACCGCTGTGCTAATGAACTATGCTATTTTGGCGGAAGAATTGTTTATTTCAGTTGTTTATATTAATAAACATAACAATCGTGTTTGGCCTATGAACACCCCTTCCCTTCAGTATAAAACACACAGTTTACCGAATTATTTGATAAAAGTTGTATGAGATCTCTGTACTATTGCATGCATACCGAAAAATTTACATGCTATGCACACTATTCTGAACACAGCCAATAAAAGAAAAACAAATAGTGAATTGTGAGCATCCAAAATTGATGAAACATAAGCCTTCTTTATAATTATTACTTAAGGGGCTTTGTAAAATCATTAAATTACATACATTCCTTAATGAAAAAAAAAGACATTTGTGTGTGAAAAACAAGTTATATTTAATCAGAATCACATATAATTTGTGTCATTTTTTTGTTTACTCACAGATGACAACACGATTTCAGAGCTGAGAATGCACCACTTCATTATCACTTCACTGTACAAATTATTATAATTGTTGTTTATTTTTAACAAGTCGTAAAGGAACTGTAAGTAACCTTCCACTGACAATGAACAATGTCACTTTCATTTTATAGAAAAATGCATACAAATAATTATAATTTCCTATTATGTTGAAATGAAGAAATCAATAAAAATTTGGAATGACATGGGGCAAGTACACTACCATTCAAAACTTTGGGGTTTGTAAGATTTTTTTTTTTTTTTAATGTTTCTGTGAGATGTCTCTTATGTATGGAAGCCCATTTCCGCCACTAAATAAATAATTTTAAAAAAAGGTTATTGCGACTTTTTATCTCACAATTCTGACTTTTTTCACAGAATTGTGAGATATAAACTCGCAATTGCGAGTTATAAAGTCAGAATTGAGAGATATAAACTCAAAATTGCGAGTTATAAAGTCAGAATTAAAAACTCGCAATTCTGACTTTTTTTTCTCGCAATTCTGACTTTTTTTTCTCAGAATTGCGACTTTATGTCTCACAATTGCGAGTTTATAACATAGAATTCTGACTTTATTTCTCAGAATTGCGAGTTTGTATCACGCAATTATGAGAAAAAATGTCAGAATTGTGAGATAACCTCTTTTATTTTTTATTCAGTGGCGGAAACGGGCTTCCATACTTATGTTCACCAAGGTTGCATTTATTTTTTGATCAAATCACAGGAATGCAGCGCTGCATTTTCAGCATCATTACGACACTCTTCAGTGTCACATGATCCTTCAGAAATCATTCTGAGATGCTGATTTGCTGTGCAAGAACCATTTCTTATTATTATCATTGTTCAAAACAGTTGTGCTGCTAATGCTAAATGAAATATTTTATAGTGTTCAACATATCTCAAACACTTTCTATTGTGGGGCACACTATTCTATGCAGTACGTTTTGTTATACTCTGCTCATTTTGGTCAGTGTAGTAGATCATCTGAGCATTCTGTGAATACAGGAAATTCACTTACTAGTATACATCCAACAACAGCAAGCATATTACGCTAGTGAGTCATTCTGAACATAGCTGGGTGAAGTTAATGATATCACTTACAGCAATACCTTTAATGAACCTCTTCATGATGTTATAAGCAGGATCGTGATGTGCTTGATCACAGAGGAAGTTGTTGATTCACTCCTGTGCGAAAGGAAACTTCTTAGTTACATCTGAGGCTTTAATCGGCATCACAGCAGCCGAGGCCTCAGGGGAAAGATGTGACCGGTGCCACACGCCCATCAGATTCTTCATGCCAGCGCTCACTTATCTATTAGCACTTGTGCTAACAGATCTGGCGTTGTAATCGGAACGTCACAGCACTGCGTTTGGACGGATATTGTGTGTGAGTAATTGATGAATGTTGGCGTCAAAGCACACATTGCTAGACACAGTGCCCACATGCTGAATGACAGTGATAAGGAGGGTTGTGAAATCACACACAGCTATTTCTGCTTGTCTAGGCTTCTATCAAATGAGCTGAGATGAGTGTTTGTGTATGGCACATATGGCTACCGTGTGTCTGTGTCTGTGTTGGAGTGTATATGAGGGTTGATAGCACATTGTTGTTTTTGGGAGCTGATGCATGGAGCGACCGTCTCTGTCAGCCCATCAGATGAAGTTCGTCTGATCGGTAGCAGGAATGGTGGTCTCTGCTGAAAGGAGTCTTTCTCTCTTTCTGACTCACACACACACACACACACACACACGCATAAACACAGATGCACATACTCAGAGAGCAGGGGGCGCCAAGAGCAGCATGCTTAATTTACAGATTCACTGCATCTTCTCTGGTCCAGCGAGAAAACACAGACACAAGCTTGTGTCACTATCTGGGCCACCCTGCTCTCTCACTTTCATTCTTTGGTATACTCTCTTTGGTTGTTTCCGCATACTATTGTGATTCACATACTATATGTCCAAAATAGTATTCTAATTTAGAATTAGTGAATCCTAAATTGTAGTATGTTGAAATGAGTATCGCAAACGTATCCGGATGGTCTACTATTGATGGAAATACTCTAACGGCTAATATTTTCCACAACCCATTGCAGTTTGGAGGAGCATACCATTCAGAATTATGAACATGAATAAAAAAAACTACAAACATGGCGGGTGTGCGAGGCCAATGGTTAATGGTGCGTTCCATTTGTACTGATCAAAAATGTCTATGGTTTGCGATTGCTTTTGCTTTTTTTGGACAGTTCACTCGCACCTGAATCATTTGTAGCTGTTTCTCACACTAAAATGGTATACTTTATGAGACGGACAACTAAAAGAGTGCTGGATGATGTGGATTTATGAACAATCCACTATAATGTAGGAAACAAAACTTCTCAGCTGAAGAAAAAGAACAACAACAATGTTTATAATGGGAATTGCTTTGGTTATCATGGAAACTGTAATGGTCCCTGTGGGTCTCTATTGATAATTTGTTGCCTTCTATTAGTGGCATGTTTAGACCACTAAATCCTAATGGAATGTGGCCCAAAACATACTACTGGACAGGGTTGCCAGGTCTGTGTAACAAAACCAGCCCAAAGATGCTATCCAAATATCAAAACTCAACATACACCACTCCCATAACTAAAACTGATACGCACTGTTATGAATTGTATACAATATAAATACAATATATCATGGGTTTTTTTTTTTTAACCAGGGTTGCAGATGTCTTCTATTGTTTGTCAATGATGAAGCAACAACTCTTAAAGACAGTTATACAGTATTCTATCTATATATCCATAACAGGCTATCAAAATATGATGGGGGTCCCTCTAGAAACGCTCCTGGAGGAATGTGTATAGATGTTAACTGAGATAAGATGGTTGATAGGCCAGTTTATACAATGATAGGATGCACATACTTATGCAACAGGATTATGTGCCTAAAGGACAGCGTTGCCAGGTTTGTGAAACAAAACCAGCCCAAAGGTCAATCTGTTAGACTAAGTATGGTACTGTATTCCAAAACTTGCCTAATCTTGTGCTACATACTCAAAAGTATATACTTTTTATTTACAAAAAGACAGCATATTTTAGGGCATAGTACAATTAGGCAAATTGGGACACATTTTATGTCTCTAAACTGCAAGCGTATCTACAAAATTAAATGAACACAGTTGTTGCACTCAGAAACATTTCATGCAATTCATAATTCAAAACAGTCTTGCCACAAGGGGAGCTGTAGCAGACATTAGCAGAAAAAAAAATACAGTTAGATCTTATTTAGCTACCTACACTGAACAAAATTATAAACACAACACTTTTGTTTTTGCCCCCATTTGCCATGAGCTGAACTCAAAGATCTAAGACTTTTTCTATGTACACAAAAGGCCTATTTCTCTCAAATATTGTTCAAAAATCTGTCTAAATCTGTGTTAGTGAGCACTTCTCCTTTGCCGAGATAATCCATCCACCTCACAGGTGTGGCATATCAAGATGCTGATTAGACAGCATGGTTATTGCACAAGTGTGCCTTAGGCTGGCCACAATAAAAGGCCACTCTAAAATGTGCAGTTTTATCACACAGCACAATGCCACAGATGTCGCAAGTTTTGAGGGAGCATGCAATTGGAATGCTGACTGCAGGAATGTCCACCAGAGCTGTTGCCTTAGAGTGGCCTTTTATTGTGGCCAGCCTAAGGCACACCTGTGCAATAATCATGCTGTCTAATCAGCATCTTGATTATGCCACACCTGTGACGTGGTTGGATTATCTCGGCAAAGGAGAAGTGCTCACTAACACAGATTTAGACAGATTTGTGAACAATATTTGAGAGAAATAGGCCTTTTGTGTACATAGAAAAAGTCTTAGATCTTTGAGTTCAGCTCATGAAAAATGGGAGCAAAAACAAAAGTGTTGCATTTATAATTTTGTTCAGTGTAAATAATACAAATGGCCAGTTTTAAAATATTTTAAGCAATATGTCAAATATCATATAACATGGTCCAATAAAACATTTCTCATTCTGTTTCCCAGTTAACTTGCAAGCTAACAGTTAGCTGACAAGCTTAATTTGCATACCACTTGCCAATGAAACTGCTAGCTTAGCATTCCAATAACCGAGTAACCTGCTAACATAGCATACTGTATCACAAGCCCATTAACCTGCTAGCTTGAAGCAATGCAATGAATACGTCCTCATGCTTCCCATGGAAGAAGACTACTCTGTATCCCATGGGAAAGCATCAGTCCAGTGGTAAAAGACTAAAGCCCTGAAGGCTCAGGATGTTAAGAGACATATATCACGATGCCTGCCACACAGGATACAGGTGTCTGCATGCAATTTAAAGGTGTTGAAAGAGTAACAATGCTTGTGGTATGAGATGAAATGTTAGAGATGAAAGAATGAGTGTATATTCAGATGGAGTGAACAGGAACTGTGTGTTGTATGTGACCGTAAGATATATTTTCCATAGATATTGAATGACTGGACAGTGGTATCATGCACTTCCTGTCCTTGAGCCAGACAGACAGAAAGAGACACCATGAGAGAGATGCCATAAACACAACAGTACAGGAGTGACGCAGGCTGTAGTATAAACACACACCCCATCCTGATGCTCTTCTAAACACAGGTTAGTAAACACATCTGGCCGTGTTTGGGGTCTGTGTAAACCAGCCTCCGCTGCACCTGCATCCCTACTTTTGTTGCTTTCCAGTAAAGATATCTAAACATCATTCACACTGAATGGGAAGCATAATAAAACTCAAAACAATTTATCTTAAAGGTGACATATCATGAAAATCTGACTTTTCCAGGTTATAAGTGCTATAATCAGGTCCCCAATGCATCTACCAACCAAGGAAAGTGAAAAAGATTAACCCAGTAACTTTGTTTTGGGAAGCCTTTTTCTGCAAGCGTCTGAGAAAACGAGTGCGTCTGATTTCGCTCCCTTGGTGGCGTGGCAAAGGGATCTCATTATAATATTACCGCCCCTTAATCTGTAAGTTTACACCCACGGCGCCATTATTGTGTTTTCGCAAGCTACAACAGTGTACCGGTTCTAATGCCATGGCGAAAGTTTGAGCAAAACATGCCAACTGTTCTGGCTGCACAGACGAGCACAGAACACTATTTAGAGTCCCAGCCTCAGAGGAGACAAGAGAGCAGTGGATTTATTGATTTATTTAATTTATATTGCTGCTGCCACACAGATCTAAAATAAACATGCAATTTATTTCCCAGCTGTTTACCTTCACAGACATAACCGACTGTTTTTTGTAACTCGTGTGTTTTTAACGTAAACTTGTGTGTGAATGAGAACTTAGTTTAGTACTCACATGCTGTGTGGTGGCCGCTTTCTGTCCATGTGCTTCGGATGTGTGCTCTCAGAAAACCGTATATCAGAAGTTTAAACTCATATGGTTTAAAACACATGATTTCAGCGCGATAAACATGATAATCAGAACCAAAACAGATGTTTTTAGCAGGTAACGAGCTGTATTGACCGCAGCTCTATTCTGGGGGCGGGGAGCAGCAGCTCATTTGCATTTAAAGAGACAGGCCCGAAAAACATCGTGCTGTTTCTGCTTCCACTCAAAATAGGCATTTTCAAAGGAGATAACAAATTATCTGTGGAGTATTTTGAGTTGAAACTTCACAGACACCAGAGACTTAGATTACATATTGTAAAAAGGGGCATAATATGTCTCCTTTAAATGTATGACATGGCTCTCTGGATCATTTATTCTAAATGGTTATTTGCAGCATTGTGCTGTCATTTTTAATACTTTTTTTATATTAAATGTATATTTGGCTTGTCCATGTCAACATACTGTATCGGTGCTACTTTTAGGTCTTTCCTATTGCTCTGCTGTCTCTGTCATTTCAGTGAAATTCATATCAGAATTGCTCATTGGCACCATCTAGCTACTCAAAGTATAGGTGTAGTAAAATAACCTGGTAAGACTTTTGTATTAATTTAATCACTTAGATACATGTAACAGTAAAGCTATATATATATATATATATATATATATATATATATAT
>NW_015551047.1:122094-169841 GCF_001515605.1 Sinocyclocheilus anshuiensis
TATATATCAGTGTGTAACAAAAATATTTGTATTAAGTATTCATTTATGAACATAATTTAGTGAGATTTATGCTACAAGGAAGGAAAAGAAATTGCCACATGGGAAAGAAAAATATACTTCAGTTCAGCATATACATGTATTAGCTGAAAACAAGTTTAATATCTCATGCAGTTTTGCATCTGAAGTAAATGACTTGTGGTTTTCTTCTTTCCTACTGTTGCTCTGTTGGACTCATTATAATGCATACATTGTTAAATAATTTACAGGAGTAAAAAGGAATGTGCAATAGATTCCTATCTTCAAGATCACCATTATGCCTTGAGAACAAAGTAACGATGCTGTGGAAGACGGATGCGGGTGTATATCTGTTTGGACTGACACTGCTAGAATAGAGAGCAGATGTCTCCATCTGGCAGTGTTTAGGCTGGCACAGAATAAAGTCTGAATGTCAGCATAAAGTCTGGTCCTCTTTGTGGTAATTTCTAACCGTCCACTTAAACAGGAAGAGACTGTCTGTGCCACAGGTAAAACAACCAATGAGAGTTCATTTTTTCTTTATGTGCCATTCACACCGAAATTCTTTTCTTAGTAATTACTCTTAAAACAAGAATATGTACCTGACAAGCTAAACTGCTTGATGTAATAAGACTTGTTTTGGAGAAAATATTAGCAGTATATAATATATTTTTATATAATATTTGTTTTTTCTTAATCCAGTGGTTCGTCTTTTCCAAACCTCATAAAATTGTGTTACATTTGTGCTTAAAACAATAATTTTCAGTCTGTTTCACACACAAAGTATCATATGACAAGAGAACACATGCATTTATAGACTTGAATGGTATTTTTGTCTTTTTCAGAGCTTGGCAGTGTCTTATCATTATACAGTTCCATTGTACAGAAAAAAAAGCAGCATGAACTTAGAATTTCTCCTTTTATGTGACGAAGGAAATCATTCAAATTTGAGGCAAAAGTGTTTTCATTTGCATGCGAACTATTCCTTTAATGGTAACACCACCATCTCATAGTGGAGACCAGCATCCAAAACCCAACATATGCTGTCTTTTTAGCAGGGTAACGTTTCACACACAGCTGCCCTCTCCAGGGAGACTGATGGATTCCAGTTTGTTCTTTACTTTTATGAGTTTTTGAGAACCGAATTGTACAACAAAGTGTAACTGAAGTCTGATAGCTATTATCTTGGCAGAATCAAAGAGGACTCCCAGCATTTAAGGACGGGGAAACATAATTCCTTTTATTCTGTCTGTTCCCGGGCCTGTGGTTGGAAAAGGCTTCTGGTAGAAGGGCGTCCTTGTCTCTAGGGTTCGGGTGGAACATGTGAAAGACGATACCCACACGCGAACTTCAGCGCTGACCAGACTCAAGAGAACAACAGTCCAATAACAACACACAAACCCCAGTCTCAGAAAACATGCACACACACACACACACACACACACACACACACACCATAGCATGCATATTCTGTCACACACTGAAATGATTGTGGCTTTATTAAAAACTACATTATGGGGACTGCCAAAGTAAAGTAACTGCAAAACATCCTCCAGAGGAATAATATGATTTGAAGAATAGTTTATGCAAAAATAAAAAAATTCATCATTTACTCACCCTCAGGTCTTTTTTTTTTTTTTTTTTAGGTGAAAAACAAAATGAGATGTTAGGCAGAACACCCAAGCTGTTACTTTTCATACAATAAAAATTCATATTTATTTATACTGCCAAGCTACAAAAGGAACAAAAACCACCATGAAAATAGCCCATATGGCTCATCTGCTATATGATATGTAACAGGACAGGCTGTTTGTGTAGGGAATAGATTCAATGATTAATATTCAAGAACCACTGTCCAAACCAAACCCTGTTTGTCATCACTGATACCAAACACTTTTGGTTATAGACTTATAGTCAGGTTATACAGCATGTTGAATTTAACAGGTGAAACGAGGCTGTGAGAGATAGACTTACAGATATTTCATATTCATAAAGATATTTAATCAACTGAACAACTGCCATGTAGATGAAGTAAACATTACAATCCATGAGTGGAAACATTGTAGGCCTACTGGTCAAAAATTTAATTATGGTGCTTCCCTGACAGAGGCCTATTCCATGTCATGTGATTGATTATTTTCTGTAAAGTTTTAATACACATACCTGAAAATGAAATTTGAGATCTGTGGTCAAACATATTTTTATGAAAATATTCTTGCCCTATAGGGGAGAATGCGACTTATGTGGACATGTAAACCTTTTTTTTTTTTTTTATGAGTGTGCATGCGTACAGAAAGGTCTGTGGAAAAGCTGCTCTCTGACCAATAAAAAAGAAAAACATCTCTTTACCGTGTTTTCCCCCCATTTCATGGCCCAGCGTCCTGTGATTTTGAATGTCCTCTGCTTGCTTATTTTCAGGTGAACTATCCCTTTAACAGTCAGTCTCTCGCAGGCCTCCCACACTGGCACTCACATACAGCAACCTGAGCTCTCTGTGAAACTCTATATTAAAGAATTAGATTAAACACCATCTCTTCTTTTCTCTCCCCCTCATCTCCTCATTTACTGATGTTTCTAAATCTAATACTTTCTAGGCATCCATCCCAAAGGGCCTCTCAGCTTTAAGAAAGAGCAGATGTGATACAGGATATTGCCATTTTGATGGAAGGAAGCATGTGATGCAGCATAGTTTTGAGATTCCTCATAAACTCAAGAGAATGACTTAGCGGCTTTCCAGAAGATGTTGATAAACTGATATGGTGTTTGTCAGGGGAAAATGAGAGAAGGTAAACATGGATGTGTTATCTCAGGAAAGTTTTTGTGCACAAATGATTCATACTCAAGTTGTTTATACGTGTCATCCTTGAGTTAACAGCACAAGTTCAGCTCTGACTTTGTGTGTGTCTTTTTGGTTTAATTCTGGTGTAAAGTACGTCCAGTCCTCACAGAACTCAAAGGAAGCGTGTCTTATTTCTGTGGTGCTCCTCTGAGACAGAGCTTTGTCAGCTTTTGTGACAGCCAAAAAAAATAAAAAATAAAAGTTTGGATGTGTGATACCTCTTGCATGCAGAAAAGCATGTTGTTCAGTTTATTCAAAACAGTTAAAGTTGGCCAGTGCTCAAAGAAAGACTGACAGTTGTCTTACATATGGTCACTTTTAGATTTTTCTCAATAAAACTTGTTTTGTTTGAACATTTGGATTGAGGAGAGGTAAACATTTAGAAACAATGGTATATTTTTTAAGAAATTGCTGGATTTTTCATGATAGATTTAAAAAACGTCAACATCCACTTCAATCAAATAGTGAAACTATGTTGTGATATTGTGAAAAAACTGAAACTAAATTTTAATATAATTTTATCTGTTGTATTAAGACGTGATTGGGACATGAAAATTTACTTCATAACTGGAATGATCTGTATGTATTTACAGATTATTATAGTGTAATTCCCACAGTTTCTGTTTTATGTTTGTTTGTTGTTACTTATAGTTACTAGACTAGTTATTTTAATGTTAATTGTAACGGTTCTTGAGTTTTGTTGATATCTGTCTGATTGTCAAATCAGAAGCATGCTTTAAAAAAAGTATTTTTCTAAGTTTCAATTTTATATAATTTACATAGATTTTTTTTCATATTTCATAGAAGTTTACATAGGATTACATTTTACAAGAAAATACTATTTCAGTTCCTCTTCAGGAACTCGAGCTGCGTCGGAAAACGCTAGGGGAACGCCTTCTGTGACCACGCTCTGAATCACATGTGAAATCAGTCCAATAGCTGAACGGGACGTCACGGGTGGGTGACGTCATGACCAGTAAGCTATAAAAGCACGTGCGGCGGAGCCAACGTTAGCTTTCTGTCATTCAGCGAAGCACTCTGTGTGTGTCAGTCATATTTATTGTTGTCTGTCAATTATGAAAAGTCTATAAGCTCCAGCTATGTCTAAGCTCATGCAAAGACAAAGCTTTTTAAGGGCGAGAGCAAGCCACGTTATAGGTTGTGTGTTCCTCACTGCCCACGTTATATCACGAGTGGGGATACACACAGCCTGTGCGTGGTTTGCTTGGGAGCGAAGCATAGTTGTTACTGCCTTGCTTCGCTCTCAGAGGGCTCTCTTTGAGGAGGGAGCCTTCACTAGCGTTCCTCACGGTGCCGGCCCCGCTTTCGCCGAGGCGGAGCTGCGGCTGTGCTCGTGGGTTTCGCGTATGGATCTGCTTCCTAATCACCAGATCCGGCGCCCGCTCTCAGGGTTTCGGAAGCCCGCGCTGCGGTCCTTCCCACCGGGGAGAGGGCGCGATGCTCCGCCTGTCTTTTTCCGAGGAGATTGATACGGAGGGCGTCAAAGAGCTCGCCAGAAGCATCAGTTACACAAGCATATTATGCCTGATATTATAATGAGCAGCATTAATAGGGAGCGGAGCTCGCGCAGTCGGCTCTCGGGGGGCGGATTGTGCTTTTTCCGCTGTTAAGCGCTCCGCTCTCGGTGGGCACGCTCCGAGGAGTGTGTCCATGCCTGTGATCTTGTGATTGCGGTCCCGCTGCTGCTGAGGCACGGCGGCGACGGGGATCGCACATGATCTAGCAGACGGGTTGGAGTCGGCTCTTCCTATCTCCACCCATGTTCCTTAGATCTAGAGCTCGTTCTCAAGGCTTGGAAGCCCGCGCTGTGGTTCTTCCCCCTCTGAGTGAGTGCTGCGGCCTCTTTCTCTGAGGAGATTGATGTTGTTTGTGTGACTGAGCGGCTCGCACGCTGCCGAGGCAATGCATATATTAAATAATTTTGGTTTTTGATGTGAATCTTACTACACTAGACCGTATTTACTCGTCTGGTTGTTTGATTGCATTTAATTCTGAGGAATAAAATGAAGTATTTGTCTGACTATGAGAAGTTAGATATAAAGGGGCTCTTGGGATATAAATTTCTCAAGTGAGAGCACGCGTTAACCTCTCTTCCTCTGAGGAGGTTGAGGCGGTCAGCAGGGGCTGCTGGGCGGAGCAGTCCCAACCTACCGTGTTCCAGCCCCTCATTCTGGGGGGCAGAGGCGTCTGTTGACACAACAACATGCCTGGATACTTGCCCTAGGGACACCCCTGTCCGAAGAAAGGCAAGAACTGACCACGGGCTGAAAGTCTGATGGCAGAACGGGGTGACAGAAACCCGGTATGTGCCGATGCCATGCCTATCTCGGGACCCGGTCGTGAATCCAACACTGAAGCGGCCTCATATGAAGCAACCCGAGCGGCGTGACAGTGGCTGCGGATGCCATATGCCCCAGGAGCCTCTGAAACTGTTTCAGTGGAACTGCCGTCTTGCGCTGGAAGGACTCCAGGAAGTTCAGCATCGACTGTGCACGTACTACCACCAATGTGGACATCGTCTGACCCAAGGCCCGCGCTGTGACTTTCGTCGGCCTAAGCGCAAGGTCCGTCACAGTGCGCAGTTCATGCAGCACACCTGGGTCAGCACCACCCTCGTGCAACTGCTTCAACGCCTTGGCCTGGTGGACTTGCAGGAGGGCCATGGCGTGCAGGGCGGAAGCGGCCTGTCCAGCAGCACTGTAAGCCTTAGCCGTCAGAGCGGACGAGAACTTACAGGCCCTGGGGGGAAGGCGTGGACTACCCCTCCAGGCGGCGGCGCTTTGCGGGCAGAGCTGCATGGCAATAGCGCGCTCGACTTGGGGGATGTCCACATACCCTTGGGCCGCCCCAACGTCGAGGGTGGTGAGGACGGAGGAGGCACCAAGTCTGTTTCAGACTGTTTCAGGCACCGTCGAACGTGACTGACTGAAAGGGAACCAGGGTTACATACATAACCTGAGACGTTTTTCTGCTTCAAAATTTCATCTTTAAACCTTTGCAAGAAGTGACAATTAGCAGAATCAATTGTACATTGAAAAAAAAAAATGGTGTAGAATCAATTGCTAGCAAATTATTTTCAAACAATTTCTTATTTAAAATTGTTTCTACGCCATTTTTTGATTCCACTCACCACAAAAGCATCTCCTTTCCCCTAAAGATTATACATCATTCTTGCACTATAATATAGTATTGGAACATATAGTATAGATTGCAAAATACAATACCAGTTATTAAGTTTAGATTATTTTCTCCATGTAACTCAGTCATAGGCGGAGCATGCGTAAGCCTTCCCCTGGCCACGGGGACTTGGGGCAAAAATGGCACTAAATTGGATGAAAATGCCCCTGCACAAACAAATTAAATCTATTACGTCTGTTCCTAACAAAGTGAATATGAATAGACAGTGTCGATTGCGGCATTAAATTAAGATCTGCTCATGTTGCACCATATTTCATTTTAGGCGTTTTTACAGTGTTGCACATTTTAACCAATCACACACAATTCTGTTGAGCTTAGGAATTCAATGGCCAATCAGAGGCGTTCAGATGAGTCATCGTTCAAACTCATCAGTTTTGTTGAGTGCGCGCGCGTTCGCTGACTGAATTCCAGACTCTTGCAAATTCTCTCATCATAAACAACAAAGCGCAGATGTACGTACAATGTAAGTAAGAGATGAATTTAACAGTGTATACAGCTTCAGTGATTATAATAATAGTTTTTTTTTTTTGAGAGTGCTTAAACTCGCGATAGATCAATGTTGATCAATGTTTCCTAATAACAGTGGAAAGGAAACATTATATAATTATCAATTTCTAACATTTTATTCAATTGTAATCACGTTAAATACAAATTCAGTACCATTAAACGTTTTTTTTAGCCTACATGACATCCATGTCTGGTTCTTGCCTACAAAGACGGGTTTATGATGTTTAATACATTTGGCTGCTTTTTGCCTTACCCTGGAGTTGGTTCACCCTCCCCCTATGAACTCTGTGTAACAATATTCACTAATGCTATTATACTGGCAGGGAGAAAGCTCATTAAAAGTAAATAAGGTCCAGGTTGGCAGCCATTGGGAACATTAATCACCATAATGAACCTCAACAAAACACAACTATTAACATTATTATCCTTCAATGCAGCACAAAATAGTTCTTTTTTATTTTTACAGTAATTTGTTATGACAGAAAATGACCTAATGTATTCATTTCAAAGTTAAATTCTGAATATTTCATTAAGCGATAGGAAGAAATTACAGTTAAATTATGTAAAATCCTGTCAATATTGATGGGAAAATGATGTTGGAATTCACTTTGTCTTGATGACAGTGACAGTAAATCTTGAGTAATGTTGAAAGTCTATCCAGTAAGAGTGAGAGAGAAAGTGAGACAGTGAACGAGTGGAATGATTTATCACACCATCCTCCTCTCTCCAGGACTGACAGCTCTCCCTCCCTTTCAACGCCCCCTTGTTTATCTGGAGTTTGCCTTTCCCCAGCTGATCTGTACTGGATCACTGCATGTCACTATATAAACAGAGCTTTTGTTTAGCTAACCGTCCTCATATCCTTCTCATAGCTGTGGCTGGGGAGGATTCTCTGGTAATTCATTTTTTCAGGAAGTGTGCAGGTGAGCACATGCGGGGAACACAATCCCGGGCCGTGTCCGGGCAGGCCTGCTCTCCCCCCTCAGGGGCCAGAGAATGCTTCTGTGCTCCCATCACACACCAGTGGAACACAAGCCTGGCATTCCAAATGATCCGCCTGTCTTCCTGGTGAACCAAAACGGAGATACTGTATATATAATTACAGGTGGCACTGTCAGGTGGCAGTATTGTCCCAGCGCAGTGCCTAACGGGCGTTCAGTCTGAAACGACACACTGACAAAAACGAAATGCTCATCACGGGCTTGGCAGGGGCGGAGGCGGGCTGCGCCGGTTTCCTGCGGCCAGCTCCACGCTGCGGCCGATGTGAAGGCTGCTGTTGTGGCCGCGCTGGAGCGGAGGTGGAGGCCGCAGGAGGGCGCCCTCGGCGACGAGCAGACAGAGGGGCTGCAGCCGGCGGTGGGGTGGAGACAGCAGCAGACCGCCGGGGCAGGATGTGTCGAAACGCCTCCATCTGCTTCTGCGCGGCGGAGAACTGTTGGGCAAAGCCCTCCACCGCGTCGCCGAATAGGCCGGCCTGGGAGATCGGGGAGTCCAGGAAGCGATGCTTGTCGGCCTCCCTCATATCCGCCAAGGTCAGCCACAGGTGGCGCTCCTGGACCACCAATGTGGACATCGTCTGACCCAAGGCCCGCGCTGTGACTTTCGTCGGCCTAAGCGCAAGGTCCGTCACAGTGCGCAGTTCATGCAGCACACCTGGGTCAGCACCACCCTCGTGCAACTGCTTCAACGCCTTGGCCTGGTGGACTTGCAGGAGGGCCATGGCGTGCAGGGCGGAAGCGGCCTGTCCAGCAGCACTGTAAGCCTTAGCCGTCAGAGCGGACGAGAACTTACAGGCCCTGGAGGGAAGGCGTGGACTACCCCTCCAGGCGGCGGCGCTTTGCGGGCAGAGCTGCATGGCAATAGCGCGCTCGACTTGGGGGATGTCCACATACCCTTGGGCCGCCCCAACGTCGAGGGTGGTGAGGACGGAGGAGGCACCAAGTCTGTTTCAGACTGTTTCAGGCACCGTCGAACGTGACTGACTGAAAGGGAACCAGGGTTACATACATAACCTGAGACGTTTTTCTGCTTCAAAATTTCATCTTTAAACCTTTGCAAGAAGTGACAATTAGCAGAATCAATTGTACATTGAAAAAAAAAAATGGTGTAGAATCAATTGCTAGCAAATTATTTTCAAACAATTTCTTATTTAAAATTGTTTCTACGCCATTTTTTGATTCCACTCACCACAAAAGCATCTCCTTTCCCCTAAAGATTATACATCATTCTTGCACTATAATATAGTATTGGAACATATAGTATAGATTGCAAAATACAATACCAGTTATTAAGTTTAGATTATTTTCTCCATGTAACTCAGTCATAGGCGGAGCATGCGTAAGCCTTCCCCTGGCCACGGGGACTTGGGGCAAAAATGGCACTAAATTGGATGAAAATGCCCCTGCACAAACAAATTAAATCTATTACGTCTGTTCCTAACAAAGTGAATATGAATAGACAGTGTCGATTGCGGCATTAAATTAAGATCTGCTCATGTTGCACCATATTTCATTTTAGGCGTTTTTACAGTGTTGCACATTTTAACCAATCACACACAATTCTGTTGAGCTTAGGAATTCAATGGCCAATCAGAGGCGTTCAGATGAGTCATCGTTCAAACTCATCAGTTTTGTTGAGTGCGCGCGCGTTCGCTGACTGAATTCCAGACTCTTGCAAATTCTCTCATCATAAACAACAAAGCGCAGATGTACGTACAATGTAAGTAAGAGATGAATTTAACAGTGTATACAGCTTCAGTGATTATAATAATAGTTTTTTTTTTTTGAGAGTGCTTAAACTCGCGATAGATCAATGTTGATCAATGTTTCCTAATAACAGTGGAAAGGAAACATTATATAATTATCAATTTCTAACATTTTATTCAATTGTAATCACGTTAAATACAAATTCAGTACCATTAAACGTTTTTTTTAGCCTACATGACATCCATGTCTGGTTCTTGCCTACAAAGACGGGTTTATGATGTTTAATACATTTGGCTGCTTTTTGCCTTACCCTGGAGTTGGTTCACCCTCCCCCTATGAACTCTGTGTAACAATATTCACTAATGCTATTATACTGGCAGGGAGAAAGCTCATTAAAAGTAAATAAGGTCCAGGTTGGCAGCCATTGGGAACATTAATCACCATAATGAACCTCAACAAAAAAAAAACAGCTATTAACATTATTATCCCTCAATGCAGCACAAAATTGTTCTTTTTTGTTTTTACAGTAATTTGTTATGACAGAAAATGACCTAGAATGTATTCATATCAAAGTTCAATTCTGAATATTTCATTAAGAGATAGGAAGAAATTACAGTTAAAGGTCGTAAAAAAATGGCAATATTGTTGGGAAATGGTGTTGGATTACACTTTGTCTTGATGACAGTGACAGTAAATCTTGAGTAATGTTGAAAGTCTATCCAGTAAGAGTGAGAGAGAAAGTGAGACAGTGAACGAGTGGAATGATTTATCACACCATCCTCCTCTCTCCAGGACTGACAGCTCTCCCTCCCTTTCAACGCCCCCTTGTTTATCTGGAGTTTGCCTTTCCCCAGCTGATCTGTACTGGATCACTGCATGTCACTATATAAACAGAGCTTTTGTTTAGCTAACCGTCCTCATATCCTTCTCATAGCTGTGGCTGGGGAGGATTCTCTGGTAATTCATTTTTTCAGGAAGTGTGCAGGTGAGCACATGCGGGGAACACGGAACGAGGAGACGAGGGATACTCACAATCAACAGTCTTTAATAATCCATACAGGGAAGAACACAGGGTAGTCAGGAGACACACACGTAGCACGTAGATGTTTAAGACCCGACAAGGAAACATGGGGCAGACTACACTATAAATACTAAACTTAAACAAGGTAATTAACAAGACACAGGTGAATCAAATATGACAATCAGACAAGGGAGAAACTAGGTCAAGGTAGCACATGGGAGAAAAACACACACAGACAGGTCCATATCCCTGACAATATGTTAAACATTTTGATATTGTCAAAAGGCCAAAAAGAAATGAGTATAACAAATATTATTTTAAAAAGTTTATTCATTTATGTTTTTAATTATTGATTTTAAAGTTAAAGCACAATATGTAACTTTTTTTTTAATTTAAATTTATTTAATTAGTGAGTATATCATGAATCCATCTTCCAAACCAAGTCTTATCCTGAATTAGTAAGCCTATAATAAGTGTTTATTTTTGGACTACTCTAGACCTGTCAGGACGCAACAACTGCTGCGGAGTAGCCCAATACCTGCGCGACTCATCATATCCATAAACAGACAGAAGTAAATCCGGTTACAATATTTTTCTGCAAGAACTTAAATGGTGTACCTTTAATTATAATTTTTTTTCTGATTTTTTCCCCAAGTGATAGTATGAACAAGGTATTTTTTAAATATATCTGTATACTACTTTGTTTTCATTAGTTATGTCTGTGTAATAATCAGTGCTTATTTATTGTAAACAGAACAGTTGTAGCATAATACAGTTGGACTACTACTTACATTACTACACAGTTTACTCATTTTTGTCAGGAGCTTCCAAAATTGCAAGCCCTAATCTGATTGGCTGGCTTTACTCAATTTCTATGAGTCAGGGTGCACAGGTTTTTATGTTGTGTTTAAAAAATGTTTTAAAAAGCATTTAATAAAGTGCTGGGCAATATGTGTATATATTTCACACACACATATATATATATATATATATATATATATATATATATATACAAATAACGTAGATGTTTAAGACCCGACAAGGAAACATGGGGCAGACTACACTATAAATACTAAACTTAAACAAGGTAATTAACAAGACACAGGTGAATCAAATATGACAATCAGACAAGGGAGAAACTAGGTCAAGGTAGCACATGGGAGAAAAACACACACAGACAGGTCCATATCCCTGACAATATGTTAAACATTTTGATATTGTCAAAAGGCCAAAAAGAAATGAGTATAACAAATATTATTTTAAAAAGTTTATTCATTTATGTTTTTAATTATTGATTTTAAAGTTAAAGCACAATATGTAACTTTTTTTTTAATTTAAATTTATTTAATTAGTGAGTATATCATGAATCCATCTTCCAAACCAAGTCTTATCCTGAATTAGTAAGCCTATAATAAGTGTTTATTTTTGGACTACTCTAGACCTGTCAGGACGCAACAACTGCTGCGGAGTAGCCCAATACCTGCGCGACTCATCATATCCATAAACAGACAGAAGTAAATCCGGTTACAATATTTTTCTGCAAGAACTTAAATGGTGTACCTTTAATTATAATTTTTTTTCTGATTTTTTCCCCAAGTGATAGTATGAACAAGGTATTTTTTAAATATATCTGTATACTACTTTGTTTTCATTAGTTATGTCTGTGTAATAATCAGTGCTTATTTATTGTAAACAGAACAGTTGTAGCATAATACAGTTGGACTACTACTTACATTACTACACAGTTTACTCATTTTCTACTAATTTACATTTTTCTTGTAGACTGCTGTGTATTATTTGATTGAGGTACTACTTTGTTGCATGTTTATCTATTGTAGTATGATTGATTTCAGATTTACTCACACAACAATGAACTGTGGCCTTTTTTCTTGTGTCATTGCACAGATCCTGACTAGAATAATTTACAATATAGACCAGACTTTATGCCAATAGTTAAAAACCTGGCTCTGCGAGTCAAATCAATACATAAATAAATCAGTGCTTTCCCTCAGAGAGGCCAAGCTGAACAGCAGTGAAACACCTTTCCAAGATGACCATTTACAGCTGCCTCTAATAGCGTTCTGTTGCCTGTAAGTGCTCGTATAACTTTACAACCTTTTCTTTACTCGTTTAGTGACACATAACGCAACCCATTTTACAGAGTTGCTATCATCTGAGCAGTCTGCAGCACGCATGAGTGCACACACGAATATAACCAGCCCCGGGCCGATGATAACAGCTGTAATGACTGCATCCACACCCCCGTGGAGTTCGGCCAGTGCTTGAAGTCGCTCCAGCTGTTTGTGGAGACAAGCTGCAATCTTTCGGCCGCATGTCATAGAAACACTTGCTGCGGACAGACTCCATGTTATTCTCACATAGACATCAGTGTTACAACTACAGCAGCACAGCATGTCTTCTGAGTCTCCTTTAATGATGGGATGAGAAGAAATCAGTTCCTCATTTGTAAATATATTCCCCTGGACTGATGCTGCAGTAAAACATTGGAGTATGAGAGATATTAAGATATTGTTCAGACTGGAGGGGATCAAATCCCCTCAATCCCCTCAAAAATGAGTTTGTTTATAGATAGATAGATAGATAGATAGATAGATAGATAGATAATATATAATGTATTTTACAACGTTTTTTTTTTCATTTTAAATTTTAACATGATACTTCTATGTTTTATATAACAAAAGTTGTAATACATTTTTTATTTTTTAAATTGTTCATGTATATTTTAGATTAAGTTAGTTGATCAGATAGATAGGATAGATAGATAGATAGATAATATATAATGTATTTTACAACGTTTTTTTTTTCATTTTAAATTTTAACATGATACTTCTATGTTTTATATAACAAAAGTTGTAATACATTTTTTATTTTTTAAATTGTTCATGTATATTTTAGATTAAGTTAGTTGATCACCTTTGAGCTTTTAGGATTTGTTTTTTTTTTAATGTTATCTCTTTGTCTCTCTCTGTCAGGATTATGACAGGTCATTTCTGTCAATAATAAAATCATGCAAATCTCTCCTACACTTCAGAAATAATCATGCAAGGCAGACTTTTGGCCGCTGGCATGAAGCCCGGCAGGAATTGTAGCTTATTCTGCAACACAGTGGAAGCTCATTTAAATTCTCTTCATTCTCTTCTGTAGACAACACTGAAGAAATTGGCGGAAACTGTGTGTTGACTTTGGTCAGAGTTTCCCTCTCTCCAGAAGTAATAAGCACTGAATATTTCATACTCATAAATTTGAAAACAAAGCAGAATATACCATTGTGCTTGAGGAATTTGTTGGCCAGCTTTAAGGCACGAGTCTGGCCATTCTCCGTTTTTTATTAGGATACAGTGCCATGAACCTCACGAAGGAGAACGAATGAATGAGTGAATGAATGAATGAATAGAATTTTATTAATTAATTAGTTTATTTAATTTTGTACAACATTGCATATCATAAGTAAAGTATCCATGTATTCTGACAAAATAACTTTTTATAACAAAATAAATCCCACCCAAAATAATATTTAAAAAAGGAAAAAAAAACATACATGGATAATATGCACAAAAAAGTTAAACCTGGCACCATTTTAGTTTTAGAAGAAGAAGAAGATAAGCAGTAAGGGTGCCCAAAAATCCATCCTTTGTTGTGTATTCTTGTTGCAGGGTGCAGTATATGCTTGTTAACAGAAAGTCAGTCAGAAATGTATTTTTTATCATTGTTAGTATTCTATGGTGCATGTCAAAAAATAAGTCAAAGTTTGCTTTGAACTACTTTCTTGCCTTCCCATCTGCACAATATTTCAAAATATTAAATAATAGTTTTTAAAAATGATTGGAGCCTAGATATTATTTTAGTGATATATGGGCTAAAGACAAGTTGTATTAAACTTTTATCGTTTTGATGGTTGAAAGCCACTTTTCATTTTTGACCCACATACACTTTGGAAAAACACAATAATATTATTAGAAATATTGTTATTCCAAACCAAATCTAAGCTTAGTATCCAGAATTTTCAGTTTCAATCACTAGTTTCATTTCATTGCATCGCTAGTTTGGAAAAACCCTGGCTCTGTTGCTTCATGCTGTGTTTCACTTTCAGTGTGGACAGAAACAGTGCTCTTATTTTGTGTTGCTGTTGATGATGTGATGTGTTTTGTCTGGTTTGAGCATTATTCTGTCTCTCTGGCCTCTCATCTGCTTTTATATGCAACCCTACTCAGAGTTTTTGATTTTACTGCACACTATTTCTTAATGCACTCCATTTGGTTTTAATGCTGCAGTCTCATGAACTATTAATGCACACCTGCCCAAACACTCACAACAACACAACATACTTGCAAGGGTATTGTGACTGAGCTCTCAGACACTACAAACACAAAACTTGCTATCTTTTTCAGCACAAGGCCTTGTCTGTCTCGCAGATAAGGTGTTTTATTCATTTAGCTTTAAGCGACTAGGTTATAGACGGACAAGCATGTTGTTTCCCTTGAAATTCCTTCCTGTCAGTCTTATCTGCACAGGTGGGGTATGTCTCTCTCTCTCTCAGCGTCTGTGTGTGGCTCTAAAGGTTGATGTAACATAGTTAACCCAGGTAACCTTGACACTGTTTCTGAAGTGGAAAGCCGGCCTAGAGCATAATGTTTAACATGGACACACTAAAATAAACTAATATCCTGTGTGGCGCCATCACAGATCGGATAACCCTCCTCTTGACTGTTGTGGTTATTACTTTATTAACAGCACAAGCTCACTAGTCATGAAGAAGCACCTGTTGGGTGCTACATTTTTTTACAAAACTTCTGCATAAACATGTGAGTGCATGATTTTTGGCACGTTTTCCCAGAGGAGGATGACTTTTAAAACGTTTGTATAAAAGGGAGTTTTATTAACTTTTAGGAGTAGGAGAAAGCGAGGTGAATTATAACACTGTCAGTCTGACCACTTAGACATTTCACTTCTGGGTTTTAATTTGATTTGTTATCAACAGGGTTGTTATAGTTTACTGAAACTAAAATTGAAACTGAAATTACAACCATTTAAAAAATACTTTTCATTATTTGAAATAAATAGATGTTAACTGAAAATCTAGAAAAAATGTTGCCTTTTTATGACATGCACAGAATTTTATCAAAAAGCGAGGGACTCCGGAGATGTTTGGAGATGCTTGACTTAACACTCTAAATAGTTCTAACTGGATGTTCCGAATGATAAAACGGCAAATGACCCACCTTTCGTTGACCAAATATGCGCAAGTGTGACGTAGAAATGTGTTGAAATCTGATGTTTGGAGGTATGCCTCGGTGGGTCTGTCCTCTCAGGTATGACTTGGCAGGCTCCAGCCAGACAGGTGTGCAGCTGATGTGCGTGTCTTAGGGAAACACAGACAGGGGAGATCTGCACAGCACATCTGATCAGCCCATCTTCAGCCCTCACTTCCGCCCTCTGGGGCATCGGGCTATTTTGGAACTCGTTGGGGTTGTTTTTTCGCTTATTGCGGTGCCACTGACCTCGGCACAGTCCCTATGGTCAACTCCGAAAGAAAAGAGACTGAGATATTTAGTCATCAGTTTTCTCAGACGGCCTAGTTAATGTCTTTCACAGGCTGCAGTCAGAACACATTGTTCTGGTTGGGGAGCGGTAATGACCGCTGCCACTGCATTCTCCACTTTCATTACTGGGATAAATGGAGCAATGCACGCCATATCAGGGAAGGGAACAAGACTGGAACTCCTGAATATAAACAGCCAATTAATCCAAGCTAATTCTATTAGGAATTGAGCTAGCATCACGCAGGGTTGAAGCCGTGAGCCACCGAGCGTGGCGAGAACAGCGGCGATACCGTACAGCGCTTTCATCCAGCTCATTTTGCCGGCGCTGAGGTTTAGCCTTTTCCCGGAGCAGATTAACGCCACCGTCATAAGCTGCGGTGAGAGCGTAAATAAAAAATGACGATCATTATATAGCAAAGCGTTTGCGGCTTTGGATTTATGAGGTAGTTTTAGTGCTTCTGTGGGGGAAACCGCAGCGATGCCGGTGCAGTGTTGCCGGCCTTTTGTTTGCAAGAGTTCTTGATAATGAGGCGATAGGCTCATAATCAGATCCAGGGAGGTATGTCCTACATCCGATTACTGTCTCAGGTATGAACACTCGCGTCTGGCCAAACTGGAGGGAAGGGAACCTACGTGGGAGAACACATGTGAGAGGCATCCTCCGTCACACTTGATTCTTATCTCTAGACGTCACTTTTATTTATAAGGGCAGCTATTTTTGAATGTTTGTTCCCTCGATTTCTTATCAACCTCCTTCCCTTGAGGTATGAACCATGTGTTGGTCAAAGAAGCACATTGGTTAATCTTTATTTTCTTTGATAATGAGGGGTGAAAGGTCTAAAGTATTTCACAGGCTGTTATTAGGAATCAATCAGGCAGATCGAAATGTCCGGAGGCTAGCTAGATGCTACTGTTGGGAAAAAGAGAGAGCGCAGAAAAAGACATGAAAGAAAGCATTTAAAGTCAACATGAAATTGCAGTAACATGTACTATATTACCCCTGGTAAACAGATAAAATTCCACCCTAGATGTTTTTTTTCTTGTGGAAAGTTTCACTTACAGATCCAACAGATTTATTGATGTGAAATCCATGCAGTGCTGTCAGTTTCAGTTTTATGCTGACGTTAACAGAAATGACTGAATGCACTGCGCTTTGCCTTAAAGTTGGCATGAAACTTAAAGCTGGTCACCACCAACTTTAGGAGTGAAGAAAAATGTCCTAGTCTAGCATTTGCCATCTATGCAACTACTGCCACAATTGCAGCCATTCTAATGTCAACAAAACATATATCTCCAAAACTTGCTTGTCAAAAAGCATGTGAACTTAATTTTGGTAAAAGGTTAATAATGTGATGACCACATGTAAAGCCATAGTACCAACTTTAACAGCGCAGTGTTTAATTATTTTCTTATTTCCTGAAAAGTAGCGGGTTTGGACCTATGATGTTTCCGTCCAGCAGTGATGAAATTCACAGATAAGGCATTCACAGTAAGACCAGTAATGTGTGTTAAGAAAATAAATGGAGATTTTTTCCCAGGGGTCTTGGGTTTCATACTGACACCTGTTGGTATGGATGTATGAAGATTTTGTTTATTAAGCACTGCCGTGTCCCAGCAGATTTGTCATACCTTTTGATTGATTCATTTATATCAACCATGCTACACACTTCAAAAATGGACATACTTGAGCTTAATAAAATGGCGGCTGGTGCAGGAAGGCTGTGTGTTGCATTCCACTGGTCTGCTGTGGATGGTGCAGCTGTTTCCTGGATGGAGGGATTTTGCCCTGTGATGGCTGTAGCCGTCATGTTCGTTTTATCACTCCAGCAGGCACTGCTTGCTTAAACATTTTAGTTTTCCATTCATAATTATTCTGTTTGGACTGATGGATCACACACATGCTGATCCATACCATCACTCTGGATTCTGGACTGTTGACTCGGACTCAGAGTGCACCTTTAAAAGCATGATATTTGCATGAATTCATGTCTCTGGTCTTCTTTTGCACAAATCTTGAAGTTATGAAACAAGTTTTCATATTATTTCATTGAAATGTAATAACCTCTGAAATGACACTTTTCTGCTGACAGAACAAAAACCTACATGTGCAAGGAAAATAGCATTATCTGCTAATATTACAGCCTGCTTTGCAACGTTCAGTCAGACTCCTTGTGGATAAAACCACGTCCTGTCCTAAATAATTTCCTGCTAAATACCTTTATACGTCAGGTTACAGAAGTTAAAGTCATGAAATGCAGTTCCTAACCCATTTTACGCCTGTAAAATGTTTCTGAGATTCAGTGAGAAACATGTAGGACGATATTTGATTTTATCTGCTGGGAATGGATAGTTTGATAAAGGGGAGGGGCTAAAATGAGAGGCCTTGGTGACGTCATCAGAAAAGAAAAGTTGTTTTAGTTAAATTCTGAATAAAGATTATGAAGATTTTTTAATGAATCAATATAGATGTTATTAACATATATTTAAATATCTGGAATAATGTGGATATTCTAAACGATCATGCTTACTTTCAGTGTTTTGTGAATGCTGTGTCATGCTGTCTTTAAAGTAGCAGGGAGTTTTATTTACAGGAAGAATCTGTCTCTTCTTATCGCTGTTGATTCCGGGCTGCAGGATTGTGGGGCAGAGTGAAGACCGTTGGAAAAGTCATAGTGGTAAGACAAGTTGAGCGAAGTACATTATGTAAAAGAGCAGGGACATACATTATGGAACATGCATACTACACGTCAGGTATGAAATATGTTCCCTGGTAACAACATTGTGAAGCAAAACAGCCCCCAAACCACGGTCACATTCCTTTCCATCCCAGCGCCCCACAGCCAGAACCCCTGACACCTCCCTGCGCCACACCAGCAGCCAACCACAGAGCCCCGCCCCCCTCTCGCCCCTCATTCCGCACCTCCGCTCATGCTTTACTGCTACTCGCTCCCTCTCTCTCAATTGCTTTATCTCTCCTTTGTTCGCTCTGATCTTGGCTGCCTTTTATTCTGCTCACTGTGTCTGGAAGTACACTGGAATAGAAAAAAGAGAAGGGAAAGCAAAGCCTCCTCCTCTGCTTCTAGCACTTTGCCAGCTTCTATCTGGCCAGAAATCGCAGTGGTAGCATGACCCCAGAAACAGCCAATTGCGCTCTACTGCACTCAAAAAGAGAGAAGGAGGGAGAGGGAAATGAGGAGCTGAGAGAGAACTGGAGGGATTGGATGTCTAATGTTAAACTAGTTTCCTCGAAGAGCTGCTCTTTGTGTTGACATAAATGTTTCATTATGTCTGCACTCTAACATCTTGAGTTGAAGTTAAGGCTTAAACTTTCGTCTGATAAAGTAATGAGTCACGAGAGGTTGTGCATTAGAGATTTTAGCACATATAGGTGGAATGTTCAAAGGCCAGTGTTTGTGAGTCAGTCTTGTATTGCTTGCTTTGTATTATTTTGTGGTACTCAAGAGGTCAAAGTTTGGCCTGTTAGCATTAGCAGTTGGCTACAAGCCCCTGCTTGTAGAGGTACTTGTAGTAGCTACACTATCTGGCAGCAAAAAGCTTTTTTTTTTCTCTCCATTGACAGCTATCCAGGCAGATATAGCCATGTATTCTAGAGAAACTTTTGATTTTGATTTTTGATCTCTGATCCTCACCAAGGCTGCATTTATTTGATCAAAATATATTAAAAACAGTAATATTATTAGAATTTTAAATAACAGCTTTCTATTTTAATATATTTTAAAACATATTTTATTCCTGTGATGCAAAGCAGGATTTTCAGCATCATTACTCCAGTCTTCACATGATCCTTGAGAAATCATTCTAATATGCTGATTTGTTGCTTATTATTTTTGTAGAAACTGATGAATTTCTTCCAGCATTCTTTGATAAATAGGAATTTCAAAAGAACAGCATTTATTTTCAATATAGAGTAATATTTTGTAACATTTTAAATGTCTCTACTGTCACTTTTGATCAGTTTAGTGGATTCTTGCTAAATAAAAAAAAAATGTATTTAAAAAAAAAGAAGATTCACAGTAATATTGCAAGCCATTGCATTATTTTGTTTATTTACTTTTTTTATTAGATAGGACTGTTGAGTGCAGACAGGAAAGTATTGGGTGGAGAGAGAGGGGCGGGATCAGCAAAGGACCTAGAGACAGGAATCGAACTCGGGTCGCCGTGAACACAGTTGTACTATATGTCAGCACACTTATCACCAGGCTATCGGCAGCGACAGCTTGTGCACTTAAAGGGTTAGTTCTCCCCAAAATGAAAATTAGCTCAATTAGCGCAGACGGCTCCGGGGGGGCTGAATAAAGGCACTCTGTATTGAATCCATGTGTTTTTGTAAGAAAAAGATCCATATTTCAAACGTAATAAACACTTTTCTCTCACTTCTTTTATCTGTCATACTGAAGGCGTTCCGGCGGATGACGCAGCACGTATACGCAGCGCGCGCCTCTGAGATACGCTAGTCTCGCGAGTTTGTTTATAGGAGCAAAGGAAGCAAAGTTTCCTTACTTTAGCAAAGTTAAAACCAGTCTTCTCTTGGTTTATATTGAAATCCTCAGACATTTTTCTTTGCAAATCCTCGGTTTGTAATTCTAATTCGTGACCGGCATTTTGTTTTGTTCTCTCTCCTCATTCGTCACTAATCAAGCAACGCCAACGTCCTACATCATCCGCCGGAACGGTTTCCGCATATGACAGATACCGGAAGTGAGAGAAAAGTGTTTATTACATTTGAAATATGGATCGTTTTCTTACAAAAACACATGGATTCGCTACAGGGGGCCTTTGTTCACCCCCCGGAGCCATCTGCGGCACGTTTTGTTATGGATGTGCGCGCTTTATTTGACGACTTGTGGACTGTTCAACTGCAACACCCACTGACTGCAATGATAGAGCTTGGAATAGCCAGGACAATTTTTTATATAACTCATATAAAGTCGCTAGGATGCCTCGGGGGTGAGTAAAACAAAAGCTAATTTTCATTTTTGGGTGAACTCTTTAATGCAAGGTGAAGTACAATGGCGGATACAACAATATAATAAAAGACACCTAGATTCAATAAATTAACATTTACACAAATGCATTTATTCATAATAATTCTACCACTAGCTAATATAGTTAATTAGTGAATATAGAATATTGCTCTTTAGGTTGCTACAGTTGCAGAGCAACATAGCAATTCACTGCGTTAATATAAAATCCAACTGATGCGCTCTCACAGGTGTGTTTATCAGCTTTTTTTACAGCAGCTTTACTCATCAGTGTGTGTGGGTGGATGTGTGGTTTGTTCTGTCATTACAGAATAGGAGAAAATGAGATACAAAGATTGAACATTCATTTTATTGGTTTGGTTTATTAATACAGTGGTTATTTCAGCCGCACAGGCTTTTCACAGGGGAAACCAACAAATAAAATGAAACTAAAGTAGAATATAGCTTTCTGACAATCTGTGGCTCAGTCACTAGTCTCTTTAACAATTAGCAACAATAACTCTGCGTACCTGTTCAACACAAACGATAAAAAACATATATAAACACGTAAAACAAGAACCGATGCTAATACTTCTGAAAATCTGGATCGTTTATAAAATGATTTATTTACATTCATTCTGAATAATTATAATTTGGGGGGGGAAAAAACACAAAGACAAAGACAACACAAATGGCACTGAATGCAGGAAGGAAAGTAAAACACTGATTAAAGAAGACAAAATATAAAATATTATCTGTAGTAATTCGACGATTCCATAGTGTAATTCAAGTGCTATGAGTAGTAAAGGGTACACAGGTATAGACCCCCAATCCGCTGAGCGTTTAGGGCGGGATTCAAGCCCTAATTATGCGGAGGGGGGTGAGGAGGTTTTCGGGTCAAACCTCCTTTCAGTCTCACTCATGCAGTGAAAGTGGTTAGTACAAACATAGAGTTTAGCCCACCTTAATACAATACAAGCTTAATAGCATTAGCATCAAATCTGTGCTTTCATAAACAGAGGGTGTCTATAATCAGCACTGCTATGATTGTGCAACAGCGCACCAGAACAGTGGTCTAGCCAGGTCCGATAGCAAACACAAGGGTGTGTGGTCTGAGCCCAAAGCATTGTTGTGATTGGTCCATTTGTGTCCAATGGAAATTCATTAGACTGGGCCTCCAGCAGTCAACATGAGCCAAAAAGCTTGAAAAGTTAAATCACTTATCACTGTGACGTGTGAATCTCTGAGCCTGGACTACCGGTGACGAATTATAAAACAACAATTATTAGCAGCTTCAACTATAACGTATTTCAAAAATATAAAGGATCAATTTTTATATAAAAATATCATTTATGTATGGAGCGCTGATACATTGCGGACGGGTTTGTTGAAGGGTTATAATATATAAAACTGTTCTTCTCTCAGAGTGCACAGGAAATGGTTCTCAAAAAAAGTTTTTTTTTGTCAAGACATGAGCATGTTTCAAAGTTCTTTGTCCCATTCCCGTTCTTTACTCGATCACTCCCATTTTCACTTTCTCGTGTCTCTCAGGTGTCTCTGTTAGCAGACGGTCTGCTGGCTGGACAGGGGACTCTCCAGAGACAAGCTTGTTGGAGACATGTCTGGACGAGACGTCTTAAACATGGACGAAATATAAAAGGCCTGTAAGGAAATGTTAAAGTGAGCACACAAAAAGTACCTTACACTCCCAGCTTCATAATAACGGTAATCTAGAGCATGTGGCAACGTGATTCTTACCACCCAGTACGCGGTCAGTCCTCCCTGCAGGAAGCCGGTCAGGACGTCAGTGGGGTGATGGCGGTAGTCAGAAATGCGAGTGAGTCCTGTGTACACCGCTAACATCACCAACATGAACTGCAGCAATGGTCGCAGGAGCCGCGCCCCTCGCCATGACAAACGCGCCTGCAGGTAAAACTGCGCAAAGATAGGAAGTTTCGAGAATGATTAACATATGAGCTGATAAAAGAGTGTACAGACTGATAAATAAAGCTTAGAGTGTGTGTGTCTGACCTAGCTAAACTTCTGATGACACATTTCCTCAAAATCACTCGGAAGTTAGCTAAATCTGATAAACCTGATAAACCATCCTCAAAAGACTAAATAATGTGCTTATTTTAATTCAAAGATGCCAATAGTGTAAGCCTGTTATTATAAATAGCCTAAGAACAAAGTCTGCATCAAATAAAAATCCACCCTACGTGTATATATTATCTAAATGCATGTTATTGATCTTTAATCATCTTTAAATTAGCTTACAATACTTGAGAGACAATATTATTTAGGCCTTCTACGGATATCTATTTTCTGTATCTCCACCCTATCAGTGGAAGATGGTATTAAAAAGGTTCTGTTCCCAAATATAGTGAGCATCACAAACACCGTCTTCACATTGTCCGTTCCAAACGTTATCTTGTCTCTGTAAAATTCCAAGGCAATAGAATGGACAATGCCAGAATATACTGTGACAAGCTTCATCCAAGATGCCAGAATTGTTGCAAAAATGTTCTATGTAATTAAAAATTACATACACGTGATTACAAGCTTGTCGTATTCAAGTGCTTTGTTGTCAAAAGAATAAAATGTTATATTCCATTGGTTGATAATCATAAACATTCACTGCGCTAGATAGTCAGCTTACTGACGATTCTGGAATTTCGGTCAAATACATGCTTAGTTGACTGTTTATAATACATACAACATGCTTCAAATGATTGTTCATATATATAAATAGGCACTACTTTAACGACAAGGTGATGTAGTTGTTGTTGAAAATAAAACTAATAAAGAATAGCACTGCCAGCAGCAATCGTTGTCCCCTCCACCATGTTAAAAGTTTATGGCCCGCCCAACTGGAAAACTTGTGTATCAAAATAATCTCAGAGTTTCCCTGTAGTAAATACGACTTGAGAAGTCATTAATGTCCAATTTCCGATAAGGAAGCTAGCATGTGAAGGCAGCATTAAAGTATCCTGTTGTTGACTTAAAAACTTGCAAACACCAAATTGAAATGAGTTGTGAAGTCGAGTTTTCTTCATCAAAGATATACCATGATGGTGCACTCAAATGACCATGACTAGGATAAGTCCCGCCTTCTAAATAAAAGAGGCAGTAGGCAATTGGTTAAATAGCTTCCTAGAGGCGTTGAAAATATGGACGCCAAGTGAACTAACCTTCCTCGAAAGGTACTTCAATGCTTGTGTTGCATTACACAGAGTGTTCCAAAACATCAATTTTGAGGCTACATTTTAGTTAGGATGCTGCCTTAGAAGTAAACACTAGCTTGGGGAACAGAGCCATATGGTGAAAAAAAATTGTTAGCACATGTTAATGATACCACCCTGACAAACTAGCTTAGCTACACGACAAATATTAGGGGAGATGTATTGGGATCAGCGGGTATTGGTTGTAGATTAACTTTATGGAAGTTGATGTCACACGAGGGACCGTGAAAAATCCCAGAATTTAAATGCCCTGGTACCCCTCCCATCAGCCCTGTCACAGGTGTTTGGCTTCCTGCAGTAAAGCCTGGAGCAGCTGGCGCTCAGAGCCAAAGCATGTGGCTGCAGGTCAGGCATGCAAGGCAGAGCCGAGCCTGTACAGTGCGGCCATTGGCCGGGACGGAGAGAAAAAAAACAGGCAGAGAGGACAAAGAGCCTGGCATGGCTTTTCTATAGGCTTTTCCCTCGCTCTGTTCATGTTCTCTCTCTCGTGCTCTCTAATGAGAGTTGAAGAGCTCTCCTGCTTTTAGAGCAGCCAGAGGCCTGTGAATTGAATTAGATGAATGGTCGAAAATAGCTTGTTTTTACACAGCGGGCGAATTTTCTTCCCTCCATTCTAAACGTGATTGGTACACAAGGCAGAGTAAATTCTGATAAGGTTTGTGGGGCAGTTGAGTGAAAGAGAAATGTGAATGCTATTGAATGTCATGCTTTATGATCGTTTGCGAGCGTTTTGTAATTTTTTTCCCCTTATTGTGCCTCTTCCCCAGGCCATAACAGCAAGTGAGAGAGAGGGGTTTAACTGAAAGAAGCCTGTCTATCTCTCAGCAGGCCAAAACTCCCCCTCTCCCAGACACAACCCACAACTAAACAAGGCCTCCTCTGTCTTCAGCTAGCTTTCACTCGCTCTCCCTCTCTCCGCTCATCTATTCATCAGGCCTCTGGAGAACATTCCCTCCTTCACTCAAGCCTTTCTTTTCCGCTTGAAGCAAAATGCCTTTTGGGAGTTTTTTTGCGTTCTCAGAGCCTTCTTCTTTCAGTATGAGTTTATTTGTGTGCATTTGTGTGAGTTGAAGTTTGAGAGAGTTTCTTGTCAGTTGGAATTTTTTGGCATTTTTCCCACATGGCAGGGATGGGAAGTGAAAGCTGACAACAGAAAAAGCTCCTCACCGGCATCCGACAGCAAGCACAGTCATTCGGCGCTACCCTGACGTGTGTTTGAGTTTGCGTGTTTGAGTGTGCATGTGGTAAATATGGCCACACACGGCGATACTCACTGCCAGGTAAAGCATGGTGTACATGGCAAAAGATGCATGGCCCGAGAAGAAGGACTTTCTGTTTGAAAAGAGCAGAAGGGAAATATTACCAACTAAATGTCATAATCTCGCAAATCATTAAACCGCTGCACTGCTTTATGGGCCATAACATTGTCTTCATGATGTTATATTAAGCAATCACAAGCATAAGTGTTATTTTAAGTAAATTCCTTTATATTTCCATAAAACATACAATGTGATCAGTCAAAAAACATCCAGCATTTGCACTTGAAAAACTGTACCTTTAATTAATCATACACTGTAGCTCTGTTCCAAAATCTAGTGAGCCTCCTACCTAGGAAGCATCACTAGATGTTTTGTGCTGTTTTACTACACTGTTTTACTACGCTGTTTTACTACGCTGTTTTAAACACCCATTGCTACGTTCCATTCTGAAGTGCCCTAATCCTTTCGAAGGGTTTACCCTCCAGAGTGAGAGCTTCAAAGGGATTAAGGGTGTATGGAACCAAAAAACTGTGCCTTGGAAGGCACTTTTGTGTCATCTTGCTGAGACAGTTAAGGAGGCGCCATCGTCACACAATTAAACCTCCACAAGGAATCATGGGAGCGAAGTGTCCATCAGTTGCACCCTTCAAAGTGGCCAGTTTTGAGTAATTCAGTTTAGAATGACCCTTCAATATGATGGCAATGATTGTTCTCACTCTGATATGCCCTTTGGAGGTGGATTTATCCTGTTTGGAACATAGCACAAGGTACTTTCTTTTGGCCACATATTAAAGAACTATAGCATTTATCCTTCATAGAGTAGACAATCCTAGAATGCATTGCGACAAGCTGACCCTTGTGGCAAAATGTGCTTTGTTGTACTGAATGTGCAGTTTTATCATACTTCAAATCTTTTAAAGTATATATTTATTGTGCTGTTAGCTTAGCAACATCGAACTCCATCAGAATCAGTTGCAAGTCGAGTCTTCCATGTGGAGTACTGTTTGTGTCATGCAAGTAAAATGTTACAAATATTCAGTTGTGAAGATCCGTTTTGGTTAGGATGCTGCCTATGTAGGTAGTATACAGCAAGACAACTCACTTAGGCTCCATCTGAATATGCATACTTCCCTACATATAGTAGGTGAAAAATATTGCATAAAAAGATAGTATGTTCGAATTCAGATTTATTTATAGTAGACAAATAGTACCCGGGTCACCAACTACTTCCGACGCGATTCTGATGTGCTCGTCTGATGGACACTTTATCCTATGAGGCCTTGTGAGCGGAGTTGTGAATGGCAGTGAAGCTTCACAACGGACACTGGTAGGTTACATGATAATGACAACCTGATGGATATAGTACGTCCGGATTACCTTCATACTACACACATTCATACTACATGGTAGGGGTGGCCAACATCGATCCAGAAGAGCCAAGTCCTGCAGAGTTTTGCTCCAACCTTGATACTCACCTGCCAGTAGCTTTCTGGTAACCCTTAGACCTTGATTAGGTGTATTTGATTAGGGTTGGAGCTGAACTTTGGTGGACTGTGGCCCTCCAGGACGGACATTGGCAACCCCTGCTACAGTATATGGGGTCTCCAATTCTGCTCCTGGAAAGTTCAGTTCCAACACTAACTTGATAATTACAGGCAGGTGTGTTGGAGCAGGGTAGGAACTGAAGTCTGCAGGAACTGCAAGTCTCCAGGAGCAGGGTTGGAGACCCTTGGTATAAATCAATAAGTACTCTTTCAAAAGAAGTAACAATGCAAATTTTGTACAGGGCCTAGGTTTTGGAACAGAGCTCATCTCATCTCTGTGCCTCCCATTAAACTCCTTGTACTTCACTTACCTGGCCTCCTCCACTATCTTGGATTTGTTCCTGCAGGTGACATCTGAGATGTAGGTTCCGGGTATGCAGTTGAGTGATTCATAGGTCACATTGCACGCCGACAGGAAGTGGGGACGGAGTCGGCCCACACTCAGCTTCGCCATGTTGGTCAAGGATTGTCCCACGCAGCAGCCAAACAGGAAGCTGCCCAGCTCCTTATACAGACAGGACACGTAAAGGTTGCGCACAAACGCCCTTGAGTGCACATCTCTGAATCGTACCCGGTAACACTCTCCAACAGCAATCTGAGACAGACAGGGGACACCGCTAAGGTTACAGCCATGCAACACTGAGTTAAATACTACAAGTCTCATGATGCCTTAAATAATTCACAGCACCTCATACACATGCTCTCTTACACAAAGAGAAACTCTTGTTCAATAGCAAAATAGATGAAAAGAGTAAATCAATAGCCTTCAGTAACAGGAGAACCGTGGGCTAAATACTACTATGGACAGGACGTCTCGTAAAATACGAAAATGAAAATTCTGTCATCAGTTACCCTCATGTTGTTTTAAATCCATACAGTTTTCATTCTTTTAGGGAACATCAAAGGTCAATTTAAATGTACTGGTCACTCTTTTCCACAGAATTACATTGAAAAGATAGCTTGAAAGCTTTACATAAAACACCATAGAAGTAGTTCTTCAAATAGTTTTTTGAGCAAAATGGAAAAAAAAAAAAAGTTATTATCTTGAACAATCTTGACTTTGAGTTCATGAGAGAAGTAGAAAGTATGAATCATTCTTTTAAATCAGGGGTGTCCAGACCTGTTGCTAGAGGGTCACTGTCCTGCAGAGTTTAACTTCAACCCTAAATTAAGCCATCTGAACCAGCTATTCACTGTCTTCGGTCTCACTAGAAATTTCCAGGCAAGTGTGTTGGAGCTAAACTCTATAGGTCGTTGGACCTCTAGGAGCAGGATTGGACACCCCTGTTATAAATGCATTAGTTGATCAAGTTCACAAAACCAGTGTAAATGACTGGTTCACAAATCAGCCACGATGCACCAGTTCGTCCATCATTGAGCCTATGTTGCCTGATGAACAGTGCTATACAAATAAATCTTTATTATTATTATTATTATATGTTCGACTGGTTTTTGTGGTGTGTTCTGTACTACTGGCACTAGTTGGACACCCATTGGTGGATCTGTAGATGCTTGAGCATGTTGAATCGGCTTTGGGCAGTTAGTGAGAAAGATCACTCTGTTTGGCGAACTAGTGGACGAGAAGAAGTGTCAAAGGCAAGCAATGACAAAGTTGAGGAAACAAACAGAAGGCTAGTTGTTCATCTTTATCTCATTTGCAATGATATCCGCAGTCCTAGCTCTTTCAGTTTCTCTTTTTGAATGATGAATATAGACTACTGCAACCTGTTGGTATGGAGAGTTATTTCTTCTCATGTCGGCGCAGAACGTACATGCAGTTTTGCTACTGGCTGTAGTCTATGCACTTTGTTCAAGTGCAAATTGTTCGCCTAGGTAACATGAGGCAACAACACGGTTTTCGTTACCACTAGTTCTTTGATTTGGTTTGGTGTGCCTGGGCCTTTAATAATTTTTGTTTTGCCATTTTTTACTTTATTCACATAGTACAGTTGGAGAGAGGTCAGGAAGCGAAGTGGGAGAGAGAGGGAGCCAGGATTGGTAAAGGACCATGAACTGGGATTCGATGTTTGGTCGCCTGAAGTGCAATTATGCCTACATGACGAAGCACTGCCCAGAAGGCTATTGGTTCCAACAGCAATTAACAGCTTACTGGTGATAACTTACATTTTGGTTTATTTTTTGCTCAAAGTTTTCTTATATGCTATATTCTTAAGGCTTCTGAAAGATTGAGTTATATTGACCACTTTTATCATACTTTAATGTTGATTTTGCACCCATTTTGATACCTAAAAGACTTTGCAATTCAACGGAAAAGAACAATTCTTAAAAATCTTTTGTACTTTTGAGAAGAAAATAAGTCTGACATGAGGTTGAGTAAATGAAGACAGAGTTTACACTCTTGGGTGAGCTATCTCTTTGTGGTCTTTCAACAAGTGATATTTCAGTTTATGTGTGTGTTCTCACCGTAAGTCCTGTGATTATGATGCCCCCGGCTATAAGCATGCTGTCAGGAATGGCCTCACTTTCTATGTAAGGGTATGTGATGCTGGTGTCCCCGCAGAAGAAGCCCCTCATGTACGGAGTCACCGCTTTGAGCTCACAGGCGAAGAATGGAATGGAGGCTGTCAGGAGAGAGACAGACGGGTTAATGTTTCTGTCGAAACTACCTGGAGGAATGTTCTTCTGTGCATTTTAGTGTTTCTCTGGCACCACAAGATCAGACACAGATACATCTTTAATGCTCTATTATGTGCAATTAGTATCGCAAGTGCAGTTGAGATATTGAGAATGTCTTCCTGATGAGAATCGAGATCAAGCCTAAGGAGCTGACATTCCATGCATATCTCTGGCAGAAAGAGTGAAGGAGGGGTAGGGGTTGAAAGAGGATGACAGCACAGCTAGATGAGGCATGTGGAGAAGAAAAGACCCTAAAGAATACAGGATTGAGGTCAGAGACTATGAGGAGGAAGATGGAAAGTTTATTGCGAGTTGTGCTGGGAATGCGGTAAAATGGTTCACTTGGAATGCGTAGGGGATCTTCTCTTTCAGGAAAACGCAAACAAATCTATTACACACCTGGATGGTTGCAGGCAGGTGTGTTGGACACGGGCTAGACTAAAGTGTAGAAATTAAGTCCTGAACACTACTGTAGCTTGCAGAATTCCTTATGGTATTTATGGCAGTGTGGGGGACTTATTCTATCCCCTTGTTAAACAATTACTAATTTAAAAATTAAACATTGTGGCAGTAGGTCACAGACAATTTCCAGATAAGTAAACCAGGATGTTGTTCCATATGGACGGGTGAACTCTCAAGGTATAAATCAGTAAGCAAATAGGTCATTTCCAAACAGAAATCAGTTGTGGCTTAGCAGTAAGTGCATGTGCACTTATGTAATATTTAATATTAATATTACATTTTTCTGATAATTAGTTTCATGTTATGGTTGATGAATTATAGATATCAATTTTTTTCTTACAGACAACTATATATATATTTTTTTGCTTTCTTTGTTCTTTGTTTTCTCCTTGGTACCAACATGTGCAAGTCACATGTAAGTAAACTGTCCTCTCATTGGTCAGAGTTCTCCTGTTTACGTTCTGGGATTCCACTCATTATGGTTATCCATCTGCGATCTAACTCCTTTTTACACACATACACATATACGAATGCATATAAGCCTTGATTCAATCAAGACTTCATCGGGACAGCATTCTTGCAATGCACCTGTTTTGTAGAAGAGCAATGATTTTTTAAAATAAAGAGGTGCTCTTTTATTTTCAACTGATAAGTAAGGTTCTTACACACAAAATCACATAATGCATTACCTATTATGAATTATGATACAGACTGACTCTTTAGTCCATTGGGTCGGATTGCTTTCTCACTGCAAGTGAGATGATTTCAGTTTGGCCAAGACCTCCTCATTCAGGTGATCTCAGACTGGTGTTGATCTAAGCATGACTGCCATGTTTAAATATGCCTAAACGAACCAAACTAAGGGAGAAAATGCACCAGTTTCTGCTCCAAACATGCCAGGTGTGAAAACACCCTCAATAAATAATTCATTTTAAGTACTAAAAGTGAGTTTAGGCATCACTATATTATAATGTACATTTTAGCATACGATTTGTTAAAGATTGCATTTAACACATATTTATTAGCATTTTTAAAGTTTAACCATAGTGTTCAAGGACAGCAAAGGTCTAAATAAAAAAAAAAACTGGACATTAGCATGTAAAATTAAAAAACACTTATGAATTATTAGCAGTTGTAAAGAAAGATATTAATACTATTTTAATAACTTCCACTAATTTGCTAATTTAACCATCTATTCAAACCCCAAATGATTCCCATTGAGAGAGTGTTTTAGATTGACTAGTTTTCTGATGCTAAAAAAAGCATGGGCTTTTTGCTGTTTACAGAATCTAGTGTTCTCACTCGGGCAGGTGCCATTTCTCAGGACCTCTTTTCAGCGATATCTGTCAGGAAGTAGGAACATTTCATGTGTCAAGCAATCACTTACAACACCTTTAATGGATAGAGAAGTAGTGGCTAATTATTCATTATAGAATCATTACTGGAAATAAATGTGGAGTACACAGTACTGATGTGTAAATATAGATCTGTACTGGGAGTTGAGTATGAATATAGAAGTGATGAGTGATACAGCTGTTGAGTTCTTGGTTTTTGTTCCCTCTCTCTCTCTCTCTCTTGTTTTCCCCAGGCCCGGGGCCCGTACGGTCCCATGCCCTTGATCCACACAGAGCATGAGACTAATCATTAACCCTCCACTCTCTCCCCCAGCTGGAACGAACCCAGCCACAAGCACAGCCTCTGCCAGGGAATCTCTCAGTGTACGTGACCGCTCTTTTTCCAGGGCACAAGCACATGCTTGCACGCTGCAGGGGGACCGAAACAGATCCAGAGATGGAAAGAAAGTGCAAAGTAGGTCACTGTTGGCTGAAATGTACCAGCAAGTTCATGTAGACTAATCGTGATCATTCAACCAGAATATTGGGTGTCATTCACTAATAATTTCGTATTTGTACGCACATGATAAATTCTTACAAAAATTCGCAACACATGCATACACCTTATTGTAATGTTAATGAATTCTGAGATTTCTAGAATGAGTGACCGCTCAAAGTTACTAATTTGCATAAACACGCCCATCTCCATATAAGGGCTTTTCGCACAACCTTTCCTTGCAGCCTTTCGGTTCCCTTTCATGGGAACTTCGAACTGCATCCTCTAGGGGTCACTATGGGGAATGCCTCGTCGTGACCTGTGTCTGAAGCATACATTGAAAAAACACCAACTCGTTGGCCGGCGACAACCATGACGTCACTACCGGTGTGACTATATTATAAATAGGCGCCGGGAGCACACATCATTCTCTTCTTCGTCTTCATTGACTGTTTTGTTTGAAGCGTGCAAAAAATTTCTGTGGTAAGAGTGATCTCTATTCATCTCATTATGGCAAGCACTAGCAAAGCGTTTAAGGATGTGTGCATCCGTGTTGACGTTGTTTAACATCTGATGACACACACGATCTATGCGTTATTTGTTTGGGCGAAGAGCACGCACGCGATGTCTCCGAGGGGGCTAGTTTCTTTGCAGTGTTTCCTGGGACCTGTGTGTTTCTGTCCCTTTCAATGCTGTAAATGCTGTCTCGGGCAGTGCTCCCCTCACCTTTGAGGGTTGTATTTGAGCTTGCCTCTCCCGTTTGGCCCAGTACTTCCAGGTATCTGTAAACAGATGCTTGGAAAACTCTAAAATCCAAATACTATGTTAAGTGCACACGTTAAGCGTTGCGCACTTTTCTACAAATCCACATAAGTGGTAAGTGTGCACGTTATGCTTTGCGCACTTTCCTAAAATCCTGTACGGTAAGAGCTACGCGCAACAGCTTCGTGCTCATTCTGAGTGGTTTAAAACCCCGGTTCGGCCTTGGACACCACTCCTCCTATGTATCCTCTGGATACCTACTTTAACAGGGAGTTGCTACTAGGGGTCTGTTGAGACAGTTCCTTCAGCACATACAAAGAGAAACGTGTGGTAGCCCCTGTGTGGTTCCCTAATCAGGGAACCATGGTTACATAAGTAACCTGAGACGTACTCCTGTAATGAAAGTAACGACTTCGTTAGATCCTCAAGCAATGCCAAGTATGCCATTCTCAAAACCACAACAAACACTTTTTATGCAGTCAGTATATTATTAGCCAGTTGTACACAGCATATCTGCGTTCTCATACAGAAAAAAACCCCTCAAAGCATAAGCAATAAATCAGTTTATCTTAACATGATTATAAGGCCACCCAAAGTATTGTGTTTTGCGTATGTGTGGTTTCAGTTGAATTTTAGTACAAAATAAACTGGTGAATCATGGTTGGTTCGTGATCTGATCTGGTTGCTCATAAATCCAATTCACTGTATTCCCACTTGATTTCCAGCATCTCTTTTTACATTCTTATCGCTCAAACACCCCATAAGAGCCCTAACAAGCACACATACAGACCTGCATATCGAGATGAATGCTTATGAACATTCCCCCTGAAAACACTGATAAGTATAATCAGAATTTAACACTAAATTTGTACTGTGTACATCGCTGACTGCTGCTTTTCTCAGAATAAGTGGAGGCCAAACAAAGATAAGGTGAGATGCAACATCCTGCACTGCTGAATATGTAGAGGTGAAGAAGACATGCTGTTGATGAGATAGCACTGAGTTACACGTCAGCACACCCTGATCTGACCCTGATCCCGCTTTCGCTCGGTCTCACCGTAGCGCATGCTTGACATTTCATCCATGCTTTGGACAGGCCTGTACACTGTTACCCTTCAGGGTCCTCTCTGGGCCGGTCACATGTGTTTGTGTGTAATCGAGATCTCTATCATTAGCTCTGGTCACCATGCAGGATACAGATATGAAGGGCTGGTGACCAATCTCCTGTTCAGCAGGCTTTTAAACAGAGTTCCTACATATTCTATTAGGATAATGGATTCATAATATATTTTATACAACACTCCTTCAGATAATTTTTCCTTCAGATTTATTCTTTAAATGGTTATTGGTTACAGGCCACACTTGAGGTAAGTCAGAGGTGGACTGGAACAAAAAAGGGTCAATGACATGGCAATCTTTTTTTATGATTTTTTTTGGAGAAGCATAAAGTCAGAAATGCAGTGAACTGATGCCATAATGAAACAAGCCTCATTCAAAAATTATTGAAAAGAAAACATCTTGAAGTATTTTGACAGTCATTTGTTGTGTCTTATAATAAAACATGAACTATTTTAATAAAACTGCAACAACTGCTTATTCATATTGCAGTAATAATGAAAAAATGGTAACATGGTTCAACCAATAAGCAGAAATTGTACATTAGAGAGACCCTTGTGACTATTTGTCAGTATCAATAAGTCAAATAATTTTGCCTTTTTATGACAAGGTGAGGTTAGGTAACCCCCCAAACAAAAAAAAAAGCATAATTATATTTATGAATGAATATAATGCTATCTGTAAGCAATACTTTTTAACTTGAAAAAATATATATATTAAAAAAAATAGTTACTAAGATGTGTGCATTCACATGTAATCAAGATGTAAGCAAAGTAAGTTATTATTTCCATAATTTTGGTGGTTGGACCCAGTGTTATTTTAGTATCATTGACATCCTATTATAGTGTTTATCGATGTTTTGAATCAGTTTTTTTTTCTGTTTCATTTTCATTTAAGGTTTTAGTATTTTTTGTGTTTTTGTCAGTTTTAGTAGTTTTTGTTTATGTATTTTTTTTTTTAATCTGTCTATATAGCTTTTATTCATTTTTATTTCAAAATTACTAAATTAAAATGAGAAATGTTGCCTTGAAATAAAAAGTTTTTTGAACACTATTTCAGTTAATGTAGCAAATAAGTAACAAATATGTTTGTTAATAGTTTTAATTTTAATTTTAATTTCCGTTTTAGTTAACTATAATAACCCTTTTTGGATTGCATGACAGTTCTATCATTTAACATTGCCACTGATTAAACATTTCTTGAAAATGATATAAAAGTTTTTCAAAACCATGAATGAATGGCATATGTTAAAACCAACATGAATGACTTATGATTTTTTTTATTCTATCATGGACACTAATATGTCATTGACCCATTATATAATTATATTGATTAAAGAGTCATAATAAATTGATGTTTATTGTTATGTGATGAAGACAAATTCTCACATTTCAGTATTCTGGAAATCACCTATGACATAATTTATTTTGTATTTTTACTTGTTTAATTTGACACACAGTGAATGGTACTGCACTGAACATTCATCCCCCACTATATTTGTCTACTAGATGAAGAGCGGATGAGAGGGGCGAGCTGAGCTTAGAGCTGGTGCAATCCTGCGAAACTGCTGATAGAGTAGTAGACTGCGCGTCTGGGGAGAACTGTGCCACGCTAGCAAGCATTATATCACCTACGCCAGAATCTGCCACTGCGCTTTAAATGGGCCGACTGACAATATTGAAACTTTTACTCTCATTAAAATCTTTGTAAATTTTCCTAAATCTAAATTTAATTTTGCAAGACACTCCACAAGTCTTCTTCTGGCCAGTTCAGCTTTCAGGAAAGTTGGCCAATAACTGTCTGCTTGGCAGGGATGGCAACTGTAACTCTGAACAACTTCTCGCGTTCCTTGTTTGCCCGTGCTGAGGAAAGAGGTGAGGATAGCAATAATCTTCCAGGTGTGCTAATCCTCTTATCGGTGCGCGCTCACACTTGGGGCGGGTTGGGAAATCAGTAGAGAAACTGCACCTTAAACTCAGCCTCAGTTGAGCACACTTAACACACGGCGACCTCACAGGCCGTGTTCACGGTGGTCCATTAGCTCACCCCCCCAAAGGAAGCTCCTTATCACCAAGACAGCATATTAGCCAGCGGCTAGCTGCTGTCAGCTGAGCTAATGATTAGCTAGATCAGTCGTGCTAAACTGGGTAACACGTACGCACCTCATGCAGACAGGTCAAGGATTGAAAATCAGTCCAACGGCGCCTGTCCTTGAAAGACCGCCTAAAAAGACTGACACACTTTCAGTTTCAGTTTACGCTTCTCATTTTTTTCCTTTATTTTGGGCCAGTCAGAAAGATGGAAATGAAGCTGTAGGTGAAGAAAGATCTTTTTTTTAATTTAGTTCAAGAAACACTTCCTCATCATGTCATGTGGTGTAACAATCAGTTTTTCCATTATACCGTGAATACATGTGAGTGTAAACATCTTAATCGTTAAAATAAAAAATATACCAAAATATATCCTTATTTTTAAATGTAATAAGGTATTAAGTATTTTTTTTACAAATATTATGAATAATTGATTCATAAAATCATTAGTTTTTTGGGGAGTCGCACCACATGACATTTTAGAACCTGAACTAATCTTGCCTCGTCATAAAAATGTCAAATTATCTGATATTTGAAGAGACTGATCAACTTTGACACACAGTCATAGGGTCCATTCTATGACTTCATTTTGTTGGTTGCACCACATGACTTTGGCAGACAAAAGTTTTTCAAATATTAGTAAGAAGTGAAGTAATTTTGTTTAAATATAATTTTATTATTTAAAAAATATTAAAATAAATAATAATAAAAGTTTGTGCTAAATACAGGGTTCACACAAGGTCCTTAAAATTCTTGAATTTAGCTTTTAGAAATGTAAGATCTGAAATATTCTGAAAATCACCTTGTTTTGGTAAAAAATGCTTACAATTGTTTAAATTTAAAACGAATTAGGGATATGACTCTTTATAATTGAGTCTCTATAACAGTTGATGGTAGCTATTGACTTCTACAGTATGTAAAATCACTACGGAAGTCAATGGCTACTGTCAGCTGTTTGGTTACCAACCAATATCTTCTTTTGTGTTCAGAAGATGAAAGAAACTCATACAGGTTTGGAACACGTGGAGGGTGAGTAAATGATTTTTGGGTGAACTATCCCTTTAATGCAAGAAATAGTCCATTAAGAATATCATGTGCTGTATGGTATGCAAATCCTGGGGAAAAATGGTTTTGCCTGTATGAACTTGCAAATAATTCTTTTTTTTTTTTTAATGAGTTTTTTTTTTTTTTTTTTGATTATGATATCAGAAAAGTTTATTACCCTGACAATTGTGTCTTTATTACAAAATAATGTTAATTCAGAAATGTTCATAAAAGAAGAGGTCTAATCAAGTCATTTTATGTGTGAATTTTAAACACTTTTTAATAAAGCATCACTTCATCAACCAAGATATCAGCTCAAAATTAGTAGTTCTGCAAAACGTGCAAGGCTAAATGAGATAATGTCACTGAACACGTATCAGGTGTCTGCTGTCATTAATGCTTCCTGTATCAGTGACACGTCTATCGAATTCATTTAAAGAACAAGGCCAGAGGGGCTGGTGTGTAAAAAAATCTATGCCGTTCTGGACTATTGTGTAAAACGCAGCGAAACACTTCCATTAACGCTGAGGGACGATGTCAGGATCAGTGACCCAACCTAGCAGACTCACTTATCTAGAGGACATCGCTAATGGATCCGCACAGTAATGCAATAGCCCATATCCACCGGTCTCTTTACTCAGCGTTTATAACCTAGACCCAGTCGATGCTATTGATTGAGGTACATTCTACATGCTGTTCCATTAACGCGCCAGCGTGCCGGTGGAGTAGCGGATCAACACAAGTCCATTAGCAGATCACATCCAAAAAGCCATAGCCCAGAAATCCTGGAATCCCGGAGACAAACACAGCCGTGATTCAGTCCTTACCGAGAAACACGCCGCAGCCCGGCTTTACCCAAGCCCAGAGCAAACACGCTACACACAGTAGACAAGCGGCATACATGAGTCCAAATGAGTACTGTGAGGTCACTTCAACCACAGCTACAGAGCTTCACAACAAACCTCCAAACCACTGGCTGGCCGCACGTAATCTGTCAAGCAGCTGCGAGCAAACTCCAACACCTGGCTGGAGGAGAGCATACAGGGAAGATGGATGGAGAACGTGAGAAAGCAGGCCAGAAAAGATAGGAAATAAACAGCACGAACAACTGTGTGGTGTTGCACAATCTGCTCTTGGTCTGGGCCATTTTTCAGTCACAAGAGCGAGGGAACAGAATATTAGATTCAATCCGTGCCTTGCTCAGAAAGAAAGGATCTGGTTCTAATTTACACTTCTGAGCGCCACAGCCCAGAATGAGCTCACCGTGAAAGAATAACAATAAAATAAGATGGAACAAGAGACAGAACAACAGTGGAGAAGCAGGGGAGAGAATTGCTCAAAAAGCAGCTGGGGCATGTTTCTTTTTTCCATGTAGCTCATTTGTGTTGGTAATTAATAGTAAACAAAAAAATGCTATGCACTTTCCATCAACTTTTCTGTGGTTACTAAAGTCATTTGAGAAGCTTTTTTTGTGTGTGTGCATTGTTATGATGTTGCTAGTGTTCTGGGTGGTTGTTAGTGTGTTGATTGTAAGATGTTCTGTGTTCAACTCACTCTTGTGATTTGCTAGCGTGGTCGATTTCTGCTGTCAAGAGTCACAAGAGCCCAATTCTGGTCATGAGATATGACTCTGGTCCCTCCCTGTTTTCACTCGTTTTAGCATCTACCAGACAAAAAAAACAACTACTTAGAAAAGCAACAGAACATCTCTTTTCATCGTGATGTAATTTGAGATTCCATTCAAGTAAAGCACTAAAGTATATTTATTTATTTTTGTTATATGACCGTCACACTAGGGCTGGAATAATTCAATATCAATATGCATCGCGATATAATTTTTTTTCAATAACGGTGATATGATTTTTAAACACATTTCTGATATTTCGATTTACATTACTAGTGTTTCCTATACATTGATTTATTTGTGGCGTTTGATTTCGTTGAATAAACATGAGCACTGCACTTTTCAAAATCATAACACGGCGCGGGTGTTTTATATGAACGTATCTCTGAAGGGAAAGGACTGTCTTCAGAAAAGTTTCGATGACATTTTCATTTTTATCTGATAAAGTAGCGTTCATGAGCGGAGCTGCTTTGATTACAGCCGTTACTGGGGAAACCGCTAGTTCTACCGCTCTCAAAGCGCATCCTGCTGACAGAGAATCAGTTTGCATTTTCAATAATAAGCCCGTCTCCGCAACATGTTTTTGTTGTTGCTCAATTTTTTTGTTTGTTTTCTGCAGCAACTCAGAGCACTTTTCATATTCTTTATCCAGGCTGAAGCACATTTGTTTCAATCTATAAGAATAATTTAAATTGACCCCTCTGTCCATCTGTCTCTCTATTAAGGGTGACAGTAGTTCAACCACACCTACCTAAAACGGCTCGTTCTAACACGCCCCCACATGTCTACGTCACGATGTTCACACTAAAGCTGTCATAGCGTTTTTTATAATACTATTATTTCATTATTCAACCTTCAAATATGAATATCCATTATATACTGTATATATAACAGTGTCTAGGTAAATCTAGGTAAGTATCACTTGTGTACAGAATATTTTTATTGTATCATTTCCAGTCAAACTTTGAATTGTTAAATTCTACAAAGTGTGAAAATATTGTTTAATTGTGTGTATTTAGTATACATTAAATGCTAGTAATGCAATTAGCCTTGGTAATATAAAGGTGCTGGCTATTTTATTCCAAAAATATTCAAGATGATGTTTCTCAGTCATGTATGTCAAACATACATCATTTGGAATGTGGTGAAAATTACATTTGTTAATATATTTTTTTAATTAAAAAATACACAAACAAATTACAGAATTCTCTTGTGATGTATGTACACCACCTTTCAAGTTTCGGTCTGTAAGATTTTTTTTTTTTTTAATTCAGAAAGGATGCATTAAATCGATCAAAGGTGACAGTAAAGACATTTAACATTATATAAGATTTCTATTCCAAATAAATGTTATTCCTTTGAACTTTATAATAATAAGAAATTATTTTCTGAGCAGCAAATCAGCATATTAGAATGATTTCTGAAGGATCATGTGACACTGAAGACTGAAGTAATGATGCTGAAAATTCAGCTTTGTATCACATGAATAAATTACATTTTAAAATATATTCAAATAGAAAAAAATATATTTTAAATTGTAATAATATTTCACAATTTGACTGTGTATTTTTGATCAAATAAATGCAGCCTTGATGAGCATAAGAGACTTCTTTTAAAATCATACAAATCTTACCAAACCTAAACCTTTGAATGGTAAACAGTATACAACACTGTTAAACTTTGTTACTGTATAAACGAAATAAACAATTGAGACATTAAAAGTGTTTTTACTTTCTAAAGTCCACAAGGATGGAAGTTTCCATAGTTGAAAAAAACACCCAAATACATGGAAAAGTAAGCGATGCTTGCCTTAGCAAACACTAACAATTAGCTAAACAGTCGAAAAAAGCCCTCAGTGTTTGAGGGGATGAAGAAAAGAACGAGAAGAATAGTGAGTGTGAGAGAGAGTGAGAGTTTGCCAGACGGAGGCGATTAGTGGCGGTTCTGGAATGTGAGGTCAGTGAATGAAGTTTAGCTGAGACCTACTTTGTAAACAGGGCCCTTCCTCTTCATAACAACACACACACATACACATCTACACAAACACCTCATTATGACAATATACACTTATTCCTGCAAAAACTCCACACAAACACCTCATCACCGCCAGCCTCTACCCAAGCATCCGTACATTCATTATATAAAATGCCTCAACAAACTATACAAAAAACACCCCGCTGACAAACTTCACCATCAAAATCACCACAATACTGGGGGTCGGCTTACAAAACACGGCTGCAGAAACCACTGGTTCCACACGGACGCACTAGCATGCAGATACACAAACACCTCTCAAAACCACAGCAACCGCAGTGTCAATATACAACCACATGGATATCAACTCCAAACAAACGCAGACTAAACCGACTGCGCCTTGCACGTTCACATACACGCAAGCGACCCCAGACGGCCTTGGACTAGCTATATAAACAAAGAGCAGTGGAAACCCAAGCAGGTAGACAGTCTCTTCTCTGCGTGAAACGACAAATCTACAAGCACAAATATTGCTGACTAATGCGTTGAGGCAGACGGCGCTAAAAAAAAAAAGACTGGAAGTTTTCTGGGAACAAGAAGCAAAACATGTTCTCTTTATCACAGGAAGTGAGTGGGATGAAATTACCCACCTAATCTTGTTTAATCTCCGTCTTTGTCTACCTTTTCTTTGCAGTGTCTTTCAATCAGATAAAAAGAGCATTTGTGGAAAAATATGGTCAGGTGTGCATGAGTTAGAGTCGCTTACTAAGTTCTTATGATGTCACATACTCTTTTTAAGTTCTTATGATGTCACAGAAGCTTACTAAATTCTTATGATGTCACATAACCTTTTTAAGTTCTTATGATGTCACATACCCTTTGTCTTTCAATCAGATAAAAAGAGCATTTGTGGAAAAATATGGTCAGGTGTGCATGAGTTAGAGTCAGACAAACACACACAGATGAGACAGGAAGCTTACTGAGTTCTTATGATGTCACATAACCTTTTTAATTTCTTATGTCACAGAACCTTTTTAAGTGCTCATGATGTCACAGAAACTTTTTAAGTTCTTATGATGTCACAGAACCTTTTTTAAGTTCTTATGATGTCACAGAACCTTTTTAAGTGCTCATGATGAGAAGCTTACTAAGTTCTTATGATATCACAGAACCTTTTTAGGTTCTTATGATGTCACAGAACCCTTTTAGGTTCTTATGATGTCACATAACCTTTTTAAGTTCTAATGATGCCACAGAACCTTTTTAAGTACTTATAATGTCACAGAATGTTTTGAACTTTTCATGTACACATTACATATGTACATGCCACAAGATAACCTTTTTTAGCAAAAGTAATGTCACGAGAACCTTTATAAAGCCCTGTTTGAACACATACTTAATTTTTAATCCCTTTCTTATAGAGCCTCTGTAAAAATTATTAAGCAAATTACTTACTGTGTTTCGACTAACTCAGGGGTCCTCCGAGACAACTAATCCCACCAGGATAAGAATGTCTGTGAATGCAGTTTTTCTGTCACAATGCTTCTCATTTATTTTGACCTTTATCAGATTCCCTAACAAAAGCTGAATTTCTTCTTGTGTTGCCAGGACAGCTTCATCTTTCTTTTGTTACCAAAAAGTACTATGCTTGGCTGTAACACAATGAACACTGAACCATATGGCCAAGTTAAGAACTCTACACAGCAAAAACTTGCTCGTGATAAGAAGATACTTCTAAACATAAGTTGCTACCAAGAAAGAGAAGCACATCTACTTTAACATTTCTGCATCTCTATGAAACACTGCCAACTTTTCCTATATACCCTTCAAGCAATCTTATAAATGCTTTCTTCACACCTAAAAATAATGAATCTGTCAGGAAATTGAGGTGATGGGGAGCAGAACCACAGGGAAAGATGAGTTCAAGCTTGCTTGAATTTTCCTCTCTGACCCCCACCGCTAGCAATGCTGCGTCTCTGGTGTTACTGTAGCCGAGTCCAGACATGCGTCCTCAGGCTGGGGGGATATACTTTACCCTGTCTTACAACACACTGTGCACAGGAGACAGTCAACAGCTGAGGGATCAGCGGTGCCTCCAGACTCTTTAAGAGTGTGTGTTTTTGAGAATGAGGCTGTGTTGAGGCAGGTCAGTATGGAAGCTTATTTGCACCATGGAATAATATAGAAAAGGTAATTGCGACTTTAACTCAACATTCTGAGAAAAAATACAAAATAAACATTTATTTTATTTATTGCAAGTTTATATCATGCAGCTGTGAAATGTAAACTCAGAATTCTGAGAAAAGTCAGAATTACGAGAATTAAACTCACAATTTGTACGTCTTTCTCAAAATAGCGAGTTTATATCCCACAATTTAGAGTTATCAATTGCAAGATGTAAACTCACAATTGTGTGGTATGAATTCACAATTTGGACTTTATTTCTTAGAATTGAGAGTTTATTTTCACAAATTTGTTTGAGTAATTAATTGCGAGTTGAAACTCAGAATTCTGAGAAAATAAATCAGATGTGAGATGTAAACTTACAATTGCTAGTTTATATCTCAAACTTTAGACTTTTTTCTCCGAATTGCAACATGTCACAATAGCGATTTATTAACTGTGAGATGTAAACTTAAAATTCTGATGAAAAAAAGTCAGAATTGCAAGGCGTAAACTCACAATTGCAAGTGTTTTTTACTTTTTTCTCAGAATTTCACGTTTATATCTCGCAAGCTTATATCAGAACCTAAAAAAAGTTGTGTAAGTTATTAACTTTGTCTAAGTTATTGGCTTGGCAAAAGCTGATGTTATATCAAGCGCAGCGATATTTCAGTCAGGACAGGTAGGCATAGTGCTGCGGTCAGCTGACAAATCGCTCCAACCACTACCATTCTTCTATTAGACCGGGTATATATATATACGTGGCATTACAGCTCGGTAAGTATGCTCAAACTGCTCGCAACCCTCCCTCCCTCCCTCCCATCTATAAGTTTCAAGCATATTACTGTGCACCTTCTGGCTGTCATCTTCTTTTTGTTTCAGATTACCAAGGCTTTCAAATCCTAGCTGTCATGGACCTCACAGCCAAGAGACATTCATTCTTCATAGCAAGCTACAGTGTAGTTGTCCGGGATTCACTGCCATGTCTACATGTTACTACAGTTTCATTCACTTATGTTCTTAATCATCTGTATTTCACTCAAGCTGATGGTTCCGGGGGGGTTAAGGCTGAAGCTCTCATATGTGCAAATAATTATGGAGCGAGAACCATACCGCCAAAGATAACGTCTCGGTTACGTATGTAACCCTCGTTCCCTGAAGGAGGGAACGGAGACGTCACGTCGGATGACCGACGAATTGGGATCTCGCTTAGAGGGACCAATCTACTTCGAGTGTGACGTTTTCGACGCAGCTCGAGTTCCTGAAGAGGAACTTGTGTTTCAATAAACTCAATGTAACTTGCCAAAGTGGTCCTGCCTGAAATACAGTTATTATGACACATTTTAACCCTTGTATTACGATTTTAATGGAGCGGGTCAAATTGACCCTAATTGCCTTCAATGCTATTCCCTAAATATCACATTATTAAAAACAAGAAGGAATCAGGTATGAACAGAAACAAAATTATATCAGTATTTGTCACACAGAGCAAAAAATGTATATCAAAAAGTATGATTTTTAAAAATGTGTTTAACCACATTTTTTAACCCCTTAACTGTTACCATCCCGCTGGTAGAGTTTACTTCTATATTACTATATTCTATACTACTATATTACAGTTAAATCCTAATTAATCATGACAAACTATATATCGTTGGAAAGGTCTAAGACTCCTACATAGAAATTTTATCACTGTTTTTTGTTACAAATTATGTAGGAACAGTAATAGATGAATTTATGACAAGAGTGCACCTCAAAACATCTGACCTTTGTCACAAAAATTATTTTTCGTTACATTTTTTCCTATCACATGTTTTAGTAATCATCATAAATCAAATGAAATCAAACCTCTAAATTCATCCTGTGAAAACCATTTTGAAATTAGACATTGTGTTACCATGAAAATGGTACTTTAAAATATTTTAGCGGGCTCCTCCCCCTTAGTGGGGGATGTCATTTTACAAAATGTATTATGGTCTTTTAGAATCAAAACATTCATATCGTTGGAAAGGTCTGAGTCTCAAGATTCCATATTCTTTTTTGATAGTTATTTTGTGATAGAAGTAATATTGAGAGAAAAAGTTATACATTTGTGACAGGAAAATTGCATTAAAAAAAACAATTGAATTTGAATGGCACCCGGTGGCTAGTTTTGGTATAACACCTAAACAAAATTGCATAGGAATCTCAATTTTTTTATATCAACTTCAAATTTGGAACACGACTTATTTAGACATGTTCATGGCCCTAAATGAGAAAAAGTCACAAAAGTCCTGGAAGAAAATGATAAGTTAAACAGTATTTCATATACACTGAAAATAGAAATGATAGCTCACTTTTACCATCTGAGTCTGAGAAAGTCTTTTTCAGCACTGAAAATAATGAGAAAAAGCTCATCAGCAAAACACCAACATAACAACATATACCCAATAAATATATTTAATTTGGGTCTGTACAGTTGCCTAAAAAAGTGGGTCAAATTGACATCAAAATTGTCAGAAAATTATTTGTGTGCACTTAAAAACACATCAGTGTATCCTCACTTTGCATGCATGTTCATGGCCCTAAATGAGAAAAAGTCACAAAATATCAAGAATAAAATCACAGATTAACTGGTATCTGGTATTTCCAACAGCTCGAAAATCAAAATGGGTCAAATTGACCCGGAACATAATACAAGGGGGAACTCGTCTGATTGATTCAAAGAGGTAGAGAAGAGCAGGGGGAGTCATTAGTTCATGCATTCCTCTGATACGGTTGAGACCACAGTAAAAGATAGGCAACAAAAACAGACAGGAACAGACAGGGCTACATATTTTCAGAGCATCATTTTCAGTAATAGAGCTGTGGTAATTGTGCTACTAACTGCCACTCATTTGCTCCTCTCGTGCAAAAAACCAGTGTAATCCTCTAATTTGTTGTGTCTCTCGGCAGGATTCGCTCTGGTTTCCTTTCACTCATGAGGGAGACGAGCTGGTATCATAGATCTCAGCCAGCACTGTCCTTTAACCTCTGACCTTTCACCAAATCCATAACAGTATTAATCCACCAGCAAACTCACACAAACTCTCAGTCTCTGACGGCCCTGGGCGGTTTCCTCATTTAGAGCTGTAACCCTGTGTACAGCTGAGAGTTGGCAGGCTCCAGCAGGCTGCAGTGGATCAGCGTTGAGTAGCTTAGAGCGAGTCTGATGCTAGACTAATGTACTTTAGCCAGAGGGGAGAACACAGACAGAGATAATGGCAGGGTGGTCTCTATGGTCATTTATTGAACAAATGAGGGCCGATAGTACAACTACACTCCCTCTGACAGGATGATTATTTGCTAATAAAACAGGTGTAAAGCTTTATGAATTGTGTGTGTGTGTGTGTATATATATATATAGAACATAAAACATACAAAGCCTAATATAAATAAAAGGTAATTTAATAAATCTAAAGCTATTTTACAGATAATTATATAATGAAAATTCTAAAAACATTCAGATACATTAAGAATTATGTATTTTATTATAAAATTTAATATATGAAATGTAATCGACTTATATACTGAGGATTTAGATTACATTTATTATAGATAGATAGATAGATAGATTTATAAAATATAAAAAATTATTTATAAAATTGTTATTAGAATCTTCATTAAATAATTTATACTTTATAAATATATATATTTGATACTATATACCATATTTGATACTATACTACTCATACTGTCACACTGACATTATGACTGGGCTATTAATGTGAAGAGGACAGAGATCCATTTGCTGTGTGCATTTATCAACATGAATGAGCATGTGGAAATGGCAGACACCATGTGCTCATGAGCAGGCCTGAATGTGCTGCCGCCCACATAACTGACATGCTGCAGCGTGCTGCAATCTCACTGTCTCACTTGACAGCTTTCTCTGCCAACTCAATGGAAACACAAGACGTTTTATACAAACAGACACTTTATACACACACACACACGCACCTACAGGCCTCACACTGCCACACACTCCACTGGCTTTTTGTAAGAGCGCCTTCGATTAGACGCTGCACTTTTGTGGCGGAGAAGAAAGGTGAAGGAGAGAGAAGTGATAAACAGGAAGAGGGGCTTCATTCAGGTGCAGCATCACTCCTATAAATGCCTTACACACACACACACACACTGGCACTGCCATGTCTGTGTCTTTTGCTTTGATGTCTCAATCATTTCCTTTAGATCAGAGCTGCGGGCGTCTTACCTGTACAACTCTGGTGAGGCACTCAGGGTTCAAATGAACACTGAATCACTGAAGCAGCCCTGAAACCAAATCATTCATAAAAACACTATCACCACTGGCAGTGCCATTGTTCACTGATGTTATCAGCTCACAATTTGAAACCTTTATATACCATTATAGGTTTCCAAAAAAAAAAAAAAAAAGTGTTGTGAGGTATTTCAAAGAAATCCATATGCTATCAAGGTAGTATTGATATATTGTATGGCATAATTTCATGGTACTATCACTTTTTCGGTAACACTCTACAATAAGGTTCCATTTGTTAACTATATATAATGCATTAACTAACATTAACTAACAATGACCGATACACTAGTCTGTTACAGTATTTATTTATCTTTTTTAACATTAGTGAATACAAATACAACTGTTTATTGTTAGTCCATGCTAGCTCAGGTCAATTTAATAACAGTTAGGGTTAGTACAAAATTTGATTTTAATAATGTATTAGTAAATGTTGGAATCAACATTAAATAAGATTATTAAATGGGTGATTCTATAATTGGAGATATATTTGGCATTGCAGAAAGTTAAGAAAAAAAACTTTTCACTAACAGATTTTTTTTTTTTGTATCTTATTGAATAATTCAGTGCTTGCCAAACACAAGTTACTTCCTTTTTTTACTTTTAATGAAAAAACAGATGTCTTTATGGTATTGTTTGTCAACTCTGTTAAATAACACAAAGTGTGATCAATGAAAAAATATGTTTTCATTGTGATATAGTGGTAACAGATTTGACACTTTATAAAATAACCCTTGGTGTAAGAACTTTTTATATTAAAATATTTTCTTAGAGATAGCACATCGACTTTTCAGTGCGTCAGATCTTAACAGTGAGGGAAAGTGACATCATTTCCTGTATCTTACATAGTTGTGGGA
>NW_015551047.1:170015-170397 GCF_001515605.1 Sinocyclocheilus anshuiensis
CTTGGAGCAAATATTTTTCATCTGAAAATGTATTATATACAATATCTATTTAAAAAAATAAATGTTGTTGAAATATTATACGTGTGCAAAATAAATCAATAATGTTTATTAGATTTTAAACAACAATTTTATTGTTTTTTGTGAAAATAGTTCATAAACAGAGTTGACCCTTTAAGTAACAGCATTGTAAAGTAACAGAATTGACAGAATTGTCCGATGGACTGTCAATTCTGTTACAGCATTGTCAGCATTGTTACTCTACCTTGGTAACAGAGTTTGACGGTAACAGAATTGACAATTTTCTTTATTTTTTGCCAAAAACTCCACTTGCTAGCATAAATGCTAAGAGCACATGGCACTAATGAAATCATGATTAAAAGAC
>NW_015551047.1:171292-172963 GCF_001515605.1 Sinocyclocheilus anshuiensis
ACAACAAGAAATCATGATTTTCAGCTATTTAAGACACTTTTTGCAAAAAATATTATATTGTTATAGACTAACATCTTGTAATTCATAACAATGAGTAACACAGTATTAAAATAATTAAAAATATAACCATTTGAAAATAGCAGAAAAAAAATAATGTCTTCGGACACCAAATGTACTTGCAATTATAGAATCACTCATATGCTTTATAAGTATTTTTCTTTATTAGTTTATGTTAACTAATGTCAACAAATGGAACCTTATTGTAAAGTGTTACCACGTTTTCTAAGGGACTGCCATTACACTTGATTTTATTTGACAAAACGCTTTCTAAACCACATAGCAGCCACATTGAAACCACAGAAACATCTTAGCAACTTCCTAGCAACCAGACAGAACAATTTAGATTTACATACAGTATATGAATTTAAATTTCAGATCTATACATTCAGAATTTACTTTTTATACAGATTTATAAAAATCATAATTTATTGTATGTATTATATGTGAAAATATATGATATGTACTTATTTAGACTTATGTACTGTATATTCAGGATTTATTATTTACATCTATAAAAAGTATAAATATTAGACTTTGTATAAGATAATTTAAAGATAATTTACTTTTATAGATTTATACAAATATATTTTATGCATTATATGTTAAAAAATATACATTTAATGTATTTATTTAGACTAATGAACTATATATTCAGGATTTACTTTTTTAAACAGATGTATAAAATTGCATAACATTTTATTATAGGTATTATATGTAAAAAAAATCTTATTTAACTTTAACAAAAAAAAATAAAATAAATAAAAAAAAAATAAATAAAAAAAAAAAACATGAGAGTCAGTTGGTACATTATAATATTGAAGATTAAAATTGACTGATTTGTTAAAATTACGCTTAACCCTTAAATGCATACCTCGGGTCTTTAGCGACCCGGGACATCATTCTCTACCCTCTCCCTCCTTCATTTTTTAAATTAGACATCAACTTTCTTAGTATTCCTCAATCTATTAATTATAAGCAACATAACAAGAAAAAAATAGTAAAATATAAAAGAATTCCAGTTTTCTGATTAATTTTTTGTAAAAAGTGTATAGGGTGCTAGAGACCCGAGGTATCTAAGTATTTAAGGAAGTATTTTTTCCTGCGCAACTATATTTACATATCTGATGACTCAATATGTGCAATGCATCTTTTTTCCTCAAGGTGGCACTGTTTGATACACAATGATGACGTGACGTTTCACTCATAATTACCTCAGGCATAAAACAAACGAACATCAGCAAAAATTGAAGTGGTTTGAATACTGAAAACGATAGTTTTGAGAATATAGTTGAAATCGTGAATATGAGACAGATGCTGAATGTACTGTGGAAGTGCGCTCTGACGATGACAGCGATGGTAAAATCATCTGCTCAAATCGAACCCTTCTAAGCTTCAAAAGGTAATGAACTATGCTTTATTTTATTCTTTTGTAATTGTTCTTAAAATATCAAGAGAGTTTTTTTATATATAAACATAATGGTGGCTGTCATAAAATCTTGATGTATTTATTCAAACATAAATTAAACATTGAAGAACATTACAATTTATAATGAGTATGTTATATGGTGCATATATTTAGCAAAATGCCCCTCTCTACAGTTTATTTTTCTA
>NW_015551047.1:174335-174548 GCF_001515605.1 Sinocyclocheilus anshuiensis
GTTATATGGTGCATATATTTAGCAAAATGCCCCTCTCTACAGTTTATTTTTCTATCTGACTAATGAGTTTATGGACTAATGAGTTTATGGTCACGAATATGTTTTTCTGAGGTAAATGTGACGTTAACGTGACATTGTTTACAAGCTGTTATATTGACGTCTTTGCCAGCTGAAACACTGATTGAGCGATTACATGAGACAGGATACGGCTTG
>NW_015551047.1:176366-176580 GCF_001515605.1 Sinocyclocheilus anshuiensis
CTTGTAAAGTAGTACTCTTTCTTTTAACTTACCTTCGGATGTTTAGTCATGTTTATTTTGTACTGAAACTGGTATTAATGTGGAGCAGATGATCAGTTCACGTGCACTACGTGCTGTTGAACTGAGGCGCTACAGCGATCTGTCACTCCACATTAAATAGCGCCAAAACGGCATTTATTGTTTGAATACTGAAATACAATGGACAGAATTTTAA
>NW_015551047.1:176621-180008 GCF_001515605.1 Sinocyclocheilus anshuiensis
GGCTAGACTAGGGCTGTGCGATTTGGGGGAAAATATCAAATTGCGATTGTTTTTGACAGATATTGCGATTGCGATTTGATTTGCGATTTTAAATTTGCAAAGTCAAGCTTCAGCTCAAAACGGCATTTATTGTTTAAATACTGCAATACAATGGACAGAATTTGAAATCTGTGACTTTGTTTCATATTAAAGGTACCAAAGTGCTTATTGCAATATATTGGATGGGACGTTCCGTCCATTAACTGAAAACAGGCTAGACCAATCGATTATTGGGATTTAAGAGTCGATATCGTTCTGTAAAAATGAGAATCGATTAATATCGAGATATTCCGTCCATCTTTTTGTCTGTAAAGCATATGACCTTCAAACTTTACTTTTTTTTTACTTTTGTTGTTTACTTTCAGATGAGGCAAAATGCAATATTTATCTTCCCAAACTTTCCTTTCTAGTTTCAAAGCGAGATCTGGCACAGTACAGCTGCAGCCATTTACGACCATATAAGTTTGTCCAACATATAAAAAATTTTTTTTTCCAATTTCACTGCTATATGAGGATTGTGAAATCGTGGGAGCGGGTGATAGGGAATCAGTAGTGCTTGTTTCAGCAGGCTCTCTCACAACACACACTCAGGTATGCCTGTGACCTTTATTTCACACTTTCACCTTTGACCTGCTCAAACCACAGGTACTCAAGCATATCTCCAGGGCAAGCATTTCTCCAGAACCTCTTTATGTATCGCAGTCTGGCCGAGTGGAATGTACTGACAAAAGAGTTGCAGAGAAGCAGAGCCAAGTGAGTGATCGATCGTCTCAGCATGACTGAGCGCGTCTGTAAACAATCTGCAGTGTTGTTTTCCGCTGCTGATGTAGCCAGCGCTCACTTTCACATGCACAGCAAGAGTTTCTCCGACAGATCCGCCATCAAAGCTGCTCTTATTCCAGCTTTGTTGGCTTATTAAAAGTGGATCAGAATGCCATGGCATGAATACCCTATTCACTGCTGAAAAACAACACACTGAAATCAGTTACAATCCTTCAGCCTGCCATAGTCTCAAGCTTCAACCGCAGTAAGCCAGGAGCAATACGATGAACACCACCAATGTTTAGTAAACATTCACATATGCTGGTAATAAAATGCAGAATAAATTATGCTAATAAATACTATTCATTAAATGTAGGTTGTTTACTGTTGCCAAACAACTTGCAGCATTAGTATACAGCAGAATTCAACTGTTGTGCAGTCACAGGTGTGTTTCTATTGGCTGTTTTACAGCACCTTTGAACATAGTTCATCCAATCAGATTTTACTCAGTACAATACATTTTATATTATAAAACTGGAAATGGTCAATGAATTCACAAACTATGACTGTACATTCTATATTAACGAGCCAAGTTTCTAACTAAATAATATAGATCATTATCAATTCTGAAATATGTTCATGGTTGCCAAGAAACATATAAACATGATGTATGCAGAATTCAACTTGTGTGCAGTCAAAGGTCGTAGTCATAGATTTTAGAAACATATCTATCCATTTTATTAGTCAAACCAAACAGAGAATTTAACTACTCAATCCAACATATCCTTGTGAAAAAGAAGCTCACTTAATTGTATTGAATGTTAATTTGAAGTTTATGTCAAATCTTAAAAGCATAATGTAATTGTAGATAAGATAATATTAATGAAATAAAGTCCACTTTCTTGACTATGCTTCTTAACACACTTAAGTACACTTTTAAAAAGTATACTTTGGTAAAATTCCTAATTAATAGTCTTAAAATAAATTATTAAATTAATCAAATAATATGTAATTAATGTTTACACAATATTTACAAAACTGAACCTTCATCATTATAAATAATGAATAATATATTTAAATAAATATAGATAGAAATGACACTAACGTACATTTTAGTTTACCATAAGTGCTTGTCAGTACATCCAGCATTTGAATTTAAAGGGATAGTTCGCCCAAAAATGAAAATCCCCCTCATGTCGTTCCAAACCCGTAAAACCTTTGTTCATCTTCGGAACACAAATTAAGATATTTTTGATGAAATCCGAGAGCTTTCTGACTCTGCATAGACAGCAATGCAACTACCACATGCAAGGCCCATGAAAAGGAAGTAAGGACATCGTTAAAATAGTCCATGTATCATCAGTGGTTTGACCATAATGTTATGAAGCTATGAAGAATACTTTTTGTGTGCAAAGAAAACAAAAATAATAACTTTATTCAACAATTTCTTATCTTCCGTGTCAGTCTTCCATGCACATTTACAAGAGTACCATGAAGTGTCATAGGTGTGCTTACTACCTTTTTGAGCTTTAAACGTGATAGTTGTGTTGCTGTCTTTGGAGGGTCAGAAAGCTCTCGGATTTCACCAAAAATATCTTAATTTATGTTCTGATGATGAATAAAGGTCTTACGTGTTTGGAACGACATGAGTAATTCATAAGAGAGTTTTTGGGTGAACTATCAAGACAATAGAATTAATTATGAAATTACATATAAATATGTACTTCAGTCCTACTTAAGTGGTTCAAAAAGCACTTTCTAAATATAAATTAAACTGCAATACATTTTCATTAAATTGCAATGCAATTGACCCTTCGCAGGGAGTTTGATTGACAGGCGATCTGACCAATCATAACACAGAATCCACCATTATTTTCCAACAAGCAAATCAGACAGGAGAGTAGATTAACTTTGGTGGACTTAAACTTGAAAAATGGTGAGTACTGACGTCTTTCTGCGTTCATTCATGTTTATTTTGTGCTTTAAGTATAGAAAAAAGACGTTCGGTTCACATGCCGCTTGAACTGAGGCGCGTTCTGTCTCACGACACATTAAAGAGCCACAAAACAGTATTTATTCATTTAATTTCTTACAACATGACAACATTTTAAAGCTGAGACTTTGTTTCATAGCAGAAGTATCCTGCTCTGTCTTGTCTGTTAAAGTGACGTGACATGTGGCCAAGTATGGTGACCCATACTCAGAATTAGTGCTCTGTATTTATCCCATCCAAAGTGCACACACACAGCAGTGAACACACACACACCGTGAACACACACCCGGAGCAGTGGGCAGCCATTTATGCTGCGGCGCCCAGGGAGCATTTGGGGGTTCGGTGCCTTGCTCAAGGGCACCTAAGTCGTGGTATTGAAGGTGGGAGAGAGCGCTGTACATTCACTCCCCCCACCTACAATCCCTTTGGGTTACGAGTCCGACTCTCTAACCATTAGGCCACGACTTCCCCTGTTGGCGTGTTGTCCGTTTCCTCTTTGCTCCACGATATATTTTTCCCTGCGTGAGAACATGATGTGTGGCGTGAGCACGACATGGCTTGTCGGACATAGCAACAGTAACTAAAGGGGGCGG
>NW_015551047.1:180437-200767 GCF_001515605.1 Sinocyclocheilus anshuiensis
GGGGCGAGGGAGAGGGGGGGGGTGGGGGGTGGAGTATTTGCGAAGGGTCAATGACGTGTCTGAAAACATTACATTCAGTTCAAACTCATATAAAATGCTCAAGTGTACTTCTTTTCACAAGGGTACTAAAATGCGGCATTTCAATACTTCAGATGAATACAGCACAAATGAGCTGCATCATGCGGCTCTGAATGTTTTTACAGTTGACACACAATTGTTAGGAGGAAGTCACACAAGCACCATGAAGATTAAAAGAGGGAAATGCGTGTGCAATGTTAACCAAAGTAAGCAATCGCAAATGCCCCCATCCTTTATCACGTCATGCCTCATCCCATAGCACAGTTCCTCTCTGCTTACACTTGACTTTCTCCAGTCTGTCATCAGAAGGTCATAAGTACTAACAAAACTGCTGAGTGCATGACTGTAACATCATAAGGCAGAAAGTGACAGTCATCCGAAATCAAAGGAGGCCCTTTCCTCTATAAACCTCAAGCAGGAACCAGACACGTTTCTAAAAACAGATTCTGCGGGATGAGGACTTTTACCTGGAGGCCTAAAGCAGGTCTCATGTGAGTGATCCACACAGTGAAGCCGGTGAACTGTAACCTGTCTGTCTGCCTGGACAGGTTCTACTGTATTTGGCACACCAAAACGAATGACAAAAAAAACATAATTGAAGTGTTTATCCCCTCATCCATGTTGTGAATGTTTTTGTGACACATTAAACCGATAGGGTGTGCACTAATTTTACTAGCAGCATTGCAGAAAGCAGTAATTGCGTCAACAAACTAACAGGACAACATTTTGCTAGGATTTGTATGGATGAAAAGTCTTTGGGAAGTGGCAGGGAAACTTTACACTTCATAATAACGTTCATTAATAAGTCATAAACTTATATAATGTGAAATTTTTGTCTTGTTTTTTAGTATAAAGTATACCTAAATATCTAAACATTTATGAATCAAGATGTATTTACTTGAGAAGTAAAATGACTTAAAATATTGTCTGCCAATGGGGTAAGAAAACAAAGGTAAAAAAGGCAAAACAAAATTATTTTTCTTGTCCCATTGGCAGATTGTTTGTTTGTTTGTTTTAAGCAAAAACCCTCAAAATTTTACTATTTTTAATTAAAAAAAAACAAGTATTAATATTTTAAGTCATTTTGCTTCTCAAGTAAATGCATCTTGATTTAAGAATGTTTAGATAATATTTGTGATGGAAAACTTAGTTTAAACATTTTTCAGTGTGTAGTCTGTGCAAATATTTATATGAAAATATTAGAATGAAAAAAGTTTAGATCTACATTAACCAGGTTAATTTAAAAATATTAAAAGACCAAAATATTATTTTATTTGGTATAATCATCTTGACTACAAAAATAAATAAATATGTGTTGGATCAGGTAGGAGCAGGAACAATTGTGCAGTTTCACTCTTTTTACAGTGAAACTAATACTGTTTTAATGAAAGCTACAATAAAGTATAGCCCAAACAAAGTAAACAACACATGCAGTTCAAGGCATCTGAAAAGGCAGTTTCACTTTTCTCTGGAGAACTGCTTGTGTCCATGGATACGGCTGAATTTCCCAGGACAAACTTTCCTGCCAACTCTAAACTCAAGACACACACACCACGTGCACAGAGGTTATGAACTTATTATTTTCCTCTCCTAAACTCTGATTTGGCTTTTGAGAGGATTATTTGGATGGAGCAACTTTTGAAATGTTGATCCCATGTCAAGTTTTGGCACAGCAGTAAAACATCAATATCTTTTGTGGAGAACTGTCAAAAAGTTTTTTTTGTTATGAGGAAAACAGATGAAGTTGATGTTCCACAACCTGCAAATAAATCTGTTGTGGTGTTTTAAACGTGTTTTCTTTGCATAGGAGGGGAGGAGGTGGAAAAAACACTTCAGCTTGGCAGCATTTTCAATAACCTTCATTATTACTACATTATATAATGCTAAATAAATTATCACGAACGATCTAATAGAAATGTCATGAAACTATGTTTTGACTTGCAAAGCATCATGGTTGTTAATACTTATAAAGTTCAACCCAGTACAAGTTTTGCTGACATTTCATAATATCTTGCAAATAAAATAATAACATAGCATTTATGTCATTAACATCATAAGTTACTACAACGTGTCACCCAACTTTCTTTCTCTTACCCACGAGCAGACAGAGGATGTCCAGCCCGACCAGCATCTTTCTGCTGGAGCACTGCACCGTATCCACAGGTTCCGCGGGACTCGGGATGTGTTTTGTGCCGTTCTCCCTCGCCGTGTCTCCGGATCCGCCGTGATCCGCCAGCCGCTGCTGGAGCTCCGCGTGACTGTTTACCGAATTCAGCTTCTGCATGATGTCCGTTCAATTCAATAATATTACCGGAGATTGTGTCCTTTAGAGCGCCAATAAAGCCAATTTGACAGGTTAGGAACAAAGCTGAGTTTAAGTTTTGAATCTTCTGAAAGTTTTACGTTAAAATCCAGTAAGTGTCACAACACGTACAAGCGCACGTGTTGATGATAAATACAGAAATATACATAAGTCTTAACTAATAAAGCGAACGGACTTGTACGGCGATCCTGGTCCGCTCTCTCTTACATGAAAACTCCTTTCCCCAGCACTTATGAAAAAGTTTCAGCTGCAGTTTGGCCATCATCTTCTGGACATGATGGAGAAAAACACATTCCTGAAAACATATGTCAGTCAAAAGTTTGTCATCCTCTATGACATCTACTCTCCATGTCAAACTTCTTTCTTTCTACAACCGAGAGAAAACTTGAAGCGGATCGTGTTTTGATTTGTGGGTATTAGTGTTATTCCTCCGCCCTCTTTGGCGCTGTCTCAAAACCTAGTGAGCTGCCTACCCAGACAGCATTTTGACGTTTAAACTTGCACGCTGCCTACTTAGGGAAATATTCTCGGGTGCGCAATTTGGTGAGGTTGATCTTGCAACCAAAATTGTCTTATGACACAATATTGAACAATTAGACGTTATAACTTAAATAGTTTAAAACAAGTACAGTTTTTGTCATAAAACTATGATAATCTCATTTTGTCAATGGTATAGAGCAATCTGTTGCTCAGCTTGGATCCTCAAGTTGACCGCCATATTGTTTGTTGATTCGTTGATTCCTTTTTTTTCTTTTTTTTTCTTTTTCTACAAAGGTGACGGCGCATTCGAAATGAGCAGGGTAAACAGAACAGAACCAACATAAATGTATTGCAGATATCGTTAAAGTTCAATAATGTTATGTACACATTTTAGAATTAGTCTGATTCAAAGGAGAATCAGAAGGCTGAATCCTGACTGACAGAGGAGGAGCTGGGGATGGAGAAGGGTAATTAGCTATTGAGCAATGCGAAAACTGCTGATACTACTGCGGGACCTTATATATTTATATATAAATGCTTAGATCGGTGTCGTATTCCCATAGGTTGATGGGGATCAGCTGAGAGTCAGCTGATGCGAGCTTGACTAACGTGACCTGCCAGAACTAACGCTACGCTTGATTTTCGCAGGCAAATGTGATGACGCGTGGCCATCAGCATAAATCCTGCAAAGTTTATTCAATTAAAAAATTTACATTTGTAAAACTATACTTCCTATAGGCCTACCTTTGCATCAAATTACAACTAGTTACAACTACACTGCAGTGTTTCAGCGGCTGAGGGAGTGCGGGAAATTTGACAATGTTTTCTCTTCTGACTGCGGTTACCAATCTTTCTATGTTTTATTTATTTATTTTTCCTCTTTTTGCGAGTCATGAAAACACTGTCAAGGAGTTTTTTCTTTTGCTATCTGAGCAAATGGGAACACAAAAAAATATATTTGATGTAGACTCCCATTCACCGCTCTAGAAGTTTACCCAACTACGGCTTCTGAGAAACCCAAACATGTGAAAAGGGTCAATTGTCAGTAGTGTAGCTATGTATGAAGCACAGCTCACACAGAAGTCACCTTCATAACAGCAGCTTTCTGCTCGTCAACGCATCCACGTGATAAATTTGAACCTGAAACTTTTTTTTGTCCTCCCGCAAAAATTCCCAATGACTACATTTTACCCACTGAAAATTCAAAAACAGCTATAAAATGGACCACACCTTTAATTATCCTATAATTTAACTGTTACTAAACTGCTATAACTGCTATATTGTTTCTAAATCTTTCTTCTATTAATGTGGCTTGGACGTTGTTGAGCTGTTAAATCATGTAGAACTATTTTCTGGCGCATGTGTCCAGTGTAAACAATTCTGATGCGAAAGTTCCAAATGTAGGTTCTTGAGGAGCCTAATCATTGAGTCCTGGCAATCATTATTTTGAACCTATATAAGCAGCACTTATTGTGCCGTCCCAGCGACAATTCTTCCAGCATCCCTCCACCTCCCCATCTCCCCCTCTATTGCTGTTATTCTCCTACTATGTACTGTAGTACCACAATGGGGGGTTAAACTCAGAGCTCAAGCTGAGCCTCGGGTTCGAGCCTCTGTTGAGGACAGCAAGCCAAGTTTTTTTTTTACCATTAACAATCAGGACTGGATGGGCAGGCCAACTCGTGAAATGCTGTCTAGCTAGGCAGTCCCCTAGGAATTGATTCACAGTCTTTCTCCTTCTTCCTCTCTTTTTGCCTCCTTTCTTATGAAACCAGCAATTGTTGCCTCTCCCTGTCTTTCAGCTCCAACCAATCTAAAATACTAATCAGCTGATATTTTTTTTCTTTTTCATTAAATGGAGGCCATGAAGAAAACCTGTCAGACTTTGTCCTTCACACTCCTTGCACAGTACTTACACCATTGATTACAGTCATATAGGCTAATATTTAATGTAAAAAAAAAAAAAGTCATATCACACAAATAGAGTAGAGTTTTGGGCCTCTCTGCAGGGGCTTCTTGAAGACATTTGTTAGAGGTTTTCAATTATTTGCAGGTCTGGTGAACTTTGGAGAATTGTGAAATATTGCCATCTGCTGAGTGTTTTAACAATGACATTTCTCATCCGATCCAACACTGTGCAACTCTCAAGCCCTATTCACACCAACAGTGAATAAATGCTGAAGTTACAGACGACTGTCTGTGATGTCCACAGCCATCTTGAGGTCTTTTCTCAATGGGCGAATTACTCACTGACTAAGGGAATGTAATTTCCTTTGATTTATGGTTGTACGATGAGCTGATTTTTAAGTCTTTAATATTACTATTACTTAATCTTAATTGTTCAGTGATTTACCGATGAACTGTGTGGGCTATTGAATAGCAGAAAATGTAATTCTAATAGATGTCCTGCTAATTATAATAAAGAACAGGAATAAAACGAAGAGCTAAAATAAAATAATTATAATTTGTTTTTTGTCGAATGATATCTTTAGACATTATAATTATATAATTATATAAGACATTATATGACATTATTTTTATATAAGACATAATTATATATAATATAATTATGTATAATATATCATATGTAAAATATATAATTAATTATATAAGACATTATGATATTTGAAATTAGTTAGTTAGGCTACTTAAAAAATGTAGAGTGCTGTTTTTAACTATACTTGGCATGGGTACAATTAGAACAAAAGTATTCCTTGTCTTTATGAACTAACTGTAGAAAATATGAAATACTTAGGTATTATTGACCATAATTTGTTTAGCAGACAAATGAAAGAAATATCACACGAATAAATGGCATGTTTTTACTTTAGTTTTTGTGTGTTAATGTAAAAAAACAAAAAAAAGTGTTCCAACTGTACACGGTTTACTATCATCAACTGTGCTTAGACAAAGTGTCTTTGCTTAATATGTAAACAAAACTGAAAGAAATGCTGTTCTCTCTCACAAAATAAACAACTTTGTGGTGTGGATCAACTGACGTTTTTATGGAGCTTATCTAGATAGTCACTTTCATTCTAGTAATGAATGTTTCACTGAATCCTCACGGCACATACAGAACATCACATAATGTGTAGAGATTTTTAAGACCTGTAGGTGGAGACAAACAACCATTTGTTTCAGAATCAAAACAAGATATTACTAAGCATGCTTGCACACACAGTAAGTTTGTCTAGGTGTCAGAAGTTTCCAGTAGACAGAAAAAATAATGTTAAAATAAAAGATTAAATAAATGATATATATTAAATACAAACTAGGCAAGTAATGTACACAGTCACGTTCAATCCCTGCAACCTCCCCCTCCCAAACTGAACGTGGTTTTTCCATCGCTAACTAATTTTGATATCCAATATGATTACTGGAAACCATTCACCGAATGAATGAGAATGCAACACGATTAGGTTATGCCTTATTAGCATTGTTATGTCTGTTTAATAATCTGAATCTATTACTTTTGGACGGACATGAATTCTGATTACTAAGTCAACACACATTTTGGTTAGATTTGGTTAGACACATTTTCTTAGAGTTTTATGAACTGAGAGTTTTCCACATTTTTCCATTATTGTAGTTTCAAGTCTTTTAGAAAATGCACATAAAACATAGTCTCTGTACATAGTCTCAGACTATTCCTGCCCAAGTGGACTGTTGTTGGCCATTATCCTGTAGGCTTTATCCAAAATATGGACAAGATTGTATGATGTCAGTCAACAACAACAACAACAACAAAAAGTCTGGTTACAATGGACCACTTCTGTATTCACCGTTGTGTGTGTGTGTGTGTGTTGTGTGTGTTGAGTGAGTGAGTGAGTGAGTGAGTGAGTGAGTGAGTGTGTGTGTGTGTGTGTGTGTGTGTGTGAGAGTGGAAATTATATGTAAAATGATGTTTTGACAAAGGGATGTTTATCTGATACTTGTTAAAAGATTCGGTCCCAGAGTCCAATGAAGTGAATAGATGGTTGTGTCTCTTTATTGTCAGCCGTATTAAAATTACAGCAGCAAATCCATCCTGAGCTGGATTAATGTCACACTTTGACATTGTACAGAGTCTCACCTTCAAAATCCCCATGGGCTTTATTTCATATAATACACACATTTTTAGTTGTTCCACTGAAAGCCTTTCAAAGTAGTGACATACCTGTACTCTCTTAAAAATTAAGGTTCTTTATTGGCATCTTTGGTTCCATGAAGAGTCTTTAACATCCATGGAACTTTTCCATTCCATAAAAGTTTTAGAACGGAAGAAGGTTCTTAAGATTATTCAAATGTTCAAGAATTTTTTTTTTTTTAAACGATTCACTCAAGGGTTCTTTCTGGACCTTCGTAAGCTTTTAAGTTATGAAGTTATGTAGTTATGCTGTCAACACAGTCAGTTGGTAAAGGATGGAAACTGAGTAGGAGAGAGAAACGTCAGTCATAGACAAACGACCATGTTCACCATATATAACTTTCCCATCACGTCCCCACACATCTCAGGTGTTTTTTATTTTTGTAAACTCTGAACTTCCTCTGGTGAGGCAAAGGATCCACCCACAAGACTGACCAGTCACCAACCTTACTCGCCCCAGATAGATTACCTAATCTTTGAAATGTGCCTCTGTGTCTTTTTCGGTTCCTCTCAATTAAACACATCTGAACAGCAAGGTTCCTCTTTTGATTTTCTTCTTCATTGATTTATTATCTCACCCAAGGACTTAAAAGTTGGGAAAATCTATTGTGGCTTTGGAAAGTGTTGGTATTTCATCATTTCTCATTTTGTGGTTTATTGGTTTATTATTTGTTCTGCAGGTGTCATGAAACACTTTATCTGGCTGATGACAAATAGCAAGAGTCATTCGTACAGAGCATGTGTGGCATTAAACTTTCACAGGTAGACCACAGACTGGAGCTTACGGTATGTACAGGACATGACATATACAACACACACACACACACACTTCATTTTCTGATACTGAATTGTATATTTATGTTACTTCAAACGTTTTGGTTGGTTTGCTTGATTACTCATGATTACATGACATGAATGAATTCTGAAGAGGAGAAGCTGAAGGGGGGTCAGGAGAGATTCTTTGTTACTAATCATTTTCCATTATTTTTCATAATTAGGCTTTCTGCATGATTCTGGGTCACATAAGGGAAACCACAACTGGGTCGTATCTTCAGATGTGAAATCACACACAGGTTACATGCGCATTTTTTGCACATATTTTTAATAAAACTTACATTTAAAATTTTAAATTTTTTGACATAAGTGTCAAAAGTGCAAATATAGATAGCTTTGTCTAATAAGTAACCATATTAGAGTGGATGTCACAAAACCTGTCAAGAATATAACTAGCTCATTTTACACCTCAAAATAACAAGAAATGGGACAAATCATTGTATTTTTCAAAACTATTAACATTTTTAAGTATGTTTTTCTCTCTCAATGTAATGCAAAACAAATCTCATTACACTATTTCTCAATAATTAGAAAAAAAAATCATCATTGTAAAAATATGTGTAACAAAAGATTTCCATTAAATACTGTTCTTTTGAACTTATCAAAGAATGCTCAAACAATGTATCATGGCATCCTGAAAAATATTAAGCCACACAACCGTTTACCACTGATAAAAATAATACATGTTTCTTGAGCAGCATATTAGAATGATTTCCGAAGGATCATGTGACACTGAAGACTGGAGTAATGATGCTCAAAATTCAGCTTTGCATCACAGGAATAAATTACATTTTAATACATATTCAAACAGAAACTAGTTGTTATAAATTGTAATAATATTTCACAATAATACTGTGCTTACTGTATGTTTGGTCAAATGCAACCTTGGTGAACATAGAAGGCTTCTTTCAAGAACATCAAAAAATCGTACTGACCCCCAACGGTATTGTATATATCATTTCTCTTTATCTCTTCATTATGTATTTATTGTTATTTCAATTTTAAGGTGAAATATATCTTGGACATGTTTGTATGTTTCATCCAGTCACATTTTCTACAATGTCTTATTAATTTATCTAAGTTATCTGTTTATTCTGTTGTTACCACATGTCAGAACATGTTGAATCAGAATAACAATGTGTGCAAAAAAAAATAAACATGGCACATAGAGCTTAGTACTGGTCTAATGCAGTGTGGTAAATGTGGTGGCTACCTTCCTTATGTTCTGAACATGTCAGAACAAGCTCACTTTGGCCACTAAATAAGTTACGGCAAGAAAAATCGAAACCTACACCTGTACACGACAGCACAGTATATGCCTTAGTTCAGGTCTCATGTAGTGCGTCACATGTGGTCTACAGAATGTGATGGTTTTGTAGCGTAAAAACTCCCAGCAGTCTATTAAAGGGACTGTGACACCTGCTTCCCTCCGGTTGACAGCGAGTAGGAGGGCTGATACTGCCCAGATGAGAGGTGTTTCATATTGCACTTCACCCATGCTTTAGGGGAAAGTACACTACAAGCACTCCATTTGGACATCTGCTGAGAAACTCTAAACAGGAACACAGACATCATACAGGAAGCTTGACACATTCTGAGGTTTGTCTACGGGCCAACCAGAAGACGAGAGGTGGAGGCCACGCTCATTCTACATTATTAGTCGTGAACTCAACAGTGTTTTCATCTCGTCTGTCACACTTGCCCTGCACTGAGGCTGTCGGGCATCATGTCTCTATCTGCCGACTACTGGAGTGATAAAACGGGTGACAGGGGTGGAGGAGGTGGAGTTGCTTTGGCCCATCAGAGGAGACTGATCCGGGGATTGCTTGTTTGGGCTACCCTGCTCACTCTAGGCTTGGCCACATCAATAACTCTCCACTTCATCCACAGAGAATCGCCAGCTACTAGTAAACAGCAGGTATGGTTGAGATCTGTAATCTACACTCTTAAAAATAAAGCTTCTTTACTGGCATTGATAATTCCTTGAGGAAACTTTACCATCCATGGAACATTTCCATTGGTTCTTTATAACGAAAATAAAAGGTTGTTTAGAATGTTAATATTCTTCACACTAAGAAAAAATGGTTCACTGAAAGGTTCTTTGAGGAATCGCTGTGAAAACCCACTTTTGGAATCTTTATTGAACCATTAGTGTAGATTGCAGCTGTGTTTACTTCATGTACAGCATGCGTATGTTTAAACCTTCCATTAAAATGAAGAGACATTCAGGCAAGTTTTTTCAAACTGGTATTGTATTGTATGAACTGGTTACATTGTTTCGGGTTCTGTTGTGTATTGCATATCTGTATATTGGTGGGACACAATCAGACCACAGCGGCTGCTGACTCAAGACCGCAGATGAGGGGAACGCAGATATGTGTAATCACAACGCGCTTATATTTACAGACAGGGCAGACTGAAATATAGAAGCTCAAATAAACGTATCATTAAAAATATCATTTATTTAAAATACTGAAAATTGTGACATATACTATTTGAATTTTAGTAACTACATTCTTAAAAACAAACATTCTAAAAAGGGAGTTTAGCAGGTTTAGGGTTCCTCAAAGAACCTTTCAGTAAACAGTTCCTAAAAGAACCATTTTTTCTTAAGTGTAAAGAACATTTAAATAACCTAAAGAACCTGTTTCCACTATAAAGAACTTTGTGTGGAATGTAAAGTTTCCATACATGTTAAAGGTTCTTCATGGAACAACGGATGCCAATAATAATAAAAAAAATACTTTTTAAAAATATATAATAGTATATATAATATAATATCATAAAATATACTGTAATTACTTCAATTGGGCCACCAATGATGTTTTGGTAATTTTTGGTGGATGCACTCTTAAAAATAAAAGTTCTTCATGGTGGTACAAAAACCCTTTGACATCCATGGAGCCTTTCCAGGTTCTTTATAGTGGAAAAGTATCTCCAGATTGTTAAAATGGTCTTCACACTAAGAGAGAAAAAAAAACAAGAGTTATTTTAGGAACTGTTGACTAAGAGGTTCTTCTATTGCATCACTTGGCAGCTTTATTTTTGAGAGTGTGTATGAAGTTCTAGTGGATGTGCAGGTATCCTGACTGAGGACTGACATTTCAAAACTTAGTTAGTCATTTTTATCATTTATTTAAAAAGCATTATGATATTTCTATAAAAAAAGATCTGTTCTCTTACAATAAGTAACCATGCAATGACCACACAATACAGTGAGTCATTTGTATACAGTAAGAAAACAGCTCATTTAGTGCCAATGTGGAAACTCAGTATCAATATTGTAGATATCACTATCAATCATCACCTCTCTTTCCAGCACAGTGGAGCGATCTGACTTTTTAGAAGATGCTTTTGTTTATCTGAACAGTGTAGAGTAATTAGCCATGATATCGTGCCAGTTGGAAGGTTGAATTTTATGGTTACCACATGAACGTGTCAAAACATGTGCATGCGCAATTCAGAAAATAAGAAATGAAACTCTCTATTGATACAAATCAGCATCTGATGCAATTCCACTTTCCCATCATTTTTGAGTCACAGTTTTGTCACGTATATGTCATGAAACTGCTCTACTATTGTAGTTGTGCTCAGTCAAAAAAACATAAAGAAATTATATTTTTGGGTAACTTTCTGAAGATTAGGATGTGATAGTGTTAGAAAGGTTAACTGGTGGTTTCATTCAAAAGTAACACCTATAAGATATGAGAGCTTGATTCTGATGTTTGAAAACGAAATTGGTTTAGGTCTGAAACTATACTTTCTCTTGAAATGTTTTTTTCCACACACACACACATGCGCGAAACAAGTAGATGTAGACATATTGGACTGGTGAAGACAAACCAGCAACCACAGAACAGCAAAAGAAGACTTAATGACATAATTCCACTGAGGGGAAATGCTACTCCACAACCCCTCCTCTTCCCTGATAATGTTTTTCATTCTGTTTGTCTGACATCAGAAGCACTGCATATTGCACAGTTTGTTGCATGTTTGGAAAAAAAAGAACTAAAGGGGAAAGATAAATTGGACTGGAATGAGCTGAACAACATACTTGGCAGTGCCCTAGTGACTACCAGAGGATATACACTATAAACACTTTGAAGGAGACAGACATGTAGATGTCTGTGAAATATGTTTTCTCTGTTTTGGAGGGATGATTATTTTTAAATCATACCCTGTTTATTGCATCAACATTTGTTAATACTTTACTATATTTAAGGGTGGATAATTTTATCAGTTGTTTATTGCAACAATACATAATTACAATAACTTTGTCTAGTGCTCTTATGAAAGTTTATAGCATGATTTGTGAAAATTTAACTATACTGAATAACATGGCAATGATGGCAAAGACTTCTTCATGGCTAGTTTTTGCGTTATTCGTTTCATTCTGTAATCTACTTGTTCTACAGATCTGTGTGTACTAGTGTTTAATGCTACTGTTTTTGACAGCGTTGATAACGTTTATGACAGATAACATCATGATAATTTTTGCGTTTCTCTTACCGAATGTCGTACACTGTCAGCAAAAACCTGTCCATGGGCTTTTTTGATTGCTTTCAGTTTAGGTGCCGGTGCAGTGTTTCCAGATATTGATACTAAAACAAACTAAAAATAAATAAAAATAAACCACAATTATTTCCAATCTTTTGCAAATAAGATAAGATAAAGATATCGCTGACTCTAAACTGCAACTTCCTACTTTATTAACTTTCTAAAGTGTTAAATTAAGTGGAAAAGACAAGTCCAAAAACGCCCTCACAACTGTCTCAAGCCTCGTTCACACCGTCAGCGTCTCGCAGCGATCATTTTCATACCACGGACGCTAAACATTCTTGCAAACTGTGTAAACTGAATTATACATGTCATGCAGGCATTCATATGAGGAGTTTAACAGCAAATTAGTCATTCAAAGAACACATTTTAATTTTTGAACATGAAAAATTTACCGAGGTCCGGACCTTGGTGGCCTCATAGCTGTTTACGGGCCTGCATCCATCTAGCATTTTTACTTAGAAAAAAACACATTTTATTTTTGAACATGAAAAATTTACAGAGGTCCGGACCTTGGTGGCCTCATAGCTGGTTACGGGCCTGCCTAGAAACAACCTAGCAAACTGTCTTACAATTAAGACACCTTAGTAACGTCTATCTACAGTACAGTATCTATTTATCTATGAAATCTTAAATTCTGTATAAATGCTTAATGCTCAAGGTTTTTTACAAACTTCTTGAAATTTCAGGCAACACATTCAAAGTCCTTTCTTAGTTTTGCTTACTATATTTTAACTACATTTGTACTAGGCTATATTTTACTGTAGACAATGTGAGAAAGATTAAAAGCCTTGATATTACCTAATTATTTTTGCTCCAGCAGGATCAAGAAAAATTCGACCAACCTCAGCACAAAGAAATTCCTCTAATGGAATTTTCACCAAACTGTAAGTCCGAATTTTTTACCTTTTAGACTTTTAAGAGTTCATCTTATGTGTATTCCGTTTAGCCACAGGAACTATTTGGATACTTAAGTCCAAGTAGTTTAAAATATATCAGTATCTTGTCATTATACAGCAAAATATAAGACATATACCCCAGTCTTCAGTGTCACATGATCCTTCAGAAATCATTCTAATATGCTGATTTGCTGCTCAAGCAACATTTCTTATTATTATCAATGTTGAAAAAGTTGTGCTGCTTCATATTTTGTAGAAACTGTGACGCATCTTTTTTCAGGATTCTTTGATGAATAGAACATTCAAAAGAACAGCATTTATTTACATTTTTTAGCCTGACTTTTCTGTCTACTTGTTCACAGGGAAAGACTCAGACATGGTGGAGAAACTCCAGTGGAAAACAGTGCGTGAGGTTTTTATCAAAGGGCAGGAACAGCTGTTGGTGAACGAGTTTGGCCAATATTTCCTGTACCTGCAGGTTACCCTCGCCTCTCATGAGAAAGCAAACCATACAATCACTTTGGAATCAAAGCAAAGACGTGTGATTTTAAAAGGTCTTATCAATGGATCAAAACTCTCAACTGTCTTCATGGCTAAAGGCATTTCCCTCGCTAGCGGAGATACTCTAACTGTGACCTGCCAGCCGAGAGCCAAAATCCAGATCTCTCACACTGAAACCTACCTGGGTGTGATCAAGATTAATTCAACCTGAATCTAGATCAAAGACTGAAATGGATTTGTGACAGTATTGAATGTGGACTCCCGCCGCATTGATCTGCTGGGTTTTGATGTGCACACTGAAGGCAGTGTACGACATGTTCGCTTTTTTTATTTATTTCTTTAAGTGACATCTCCAAAACTCTCTGCCTTTATTGCACTAGCCTATATTTAAGCTTCTCCCCACTGAATGGATGAAGTGTCACTGAATGTCCATGTGTGGCCGAATTCTGATTGTTACCAATGTAAAATTGGCACCCTATTGATGCACTTTATATACATGTATGTATATATATTTGTGTGAAACTGACCCTTTGCTGAAGCCCTGAACTGCTCCAAATGTTTCTTCAACTCACTCACTTTGGTATTGTGAATACCTTAGTCCACACTACAACACCTGAGTCAGCAGAAAATTAAATGAGATTAAGTTAGTAACATTCATTTAGCAGGTCTCCTTACGGATGCTAAACATGTTTATAATTATAATCAACACACCATTTCTGCAGCATGGACATGTCAAGATTTATTTAAAGAGAAAGCGCAACAAACACTGCTTGTTTTCTCTTTTGGTATCTTGTGTCACTATTTTAAGCTCCTCAACAGCAATATATCTGGATAATTTCTGCAATTTCTTGAAACTAGCCAAACACACAAAACGACCACAGAAATAGAAAATAGCAAGAGGTGTCCTCAAATGGCAGATCAGCGACAGCTGCTAGTTGCAGCAAAGGTGGGGACTTAGCAAAGGGCCAAGTGCACACAAAGGAAAGTATCAGAATACCTCCCTTCAACAAAGCAAAAAACTAAGGCTGAATTCAGAATGGCAGACTTGTATACTACAAGTATTACAGGTGATGGTTCAACCAAAAATGAAAATGCTGTCATCATTTACTCACCCTCAAGTTGTTCCAAACCTGAATGAGTTTGTATCTTCTGTTGAACATAAAAGATATTTTGAAGAATGTGGGTTGCTGGTCCCCATTGACTACCACAGTGTTTTATTCCATACTATGGAAGTCAATGGGGACCAAAAATTGTTTGGTTACCCACATTCCTTAAAAATATCTTCTTTTGTGTTGAGAAGAAATAAACTCATACAGGTTTCGAACAACCTCGATGACAGAATTTCCATATTTGGATGAACTAATATGGCAGAGAGTAGTATGCTACTATACACTCTTAAAAATAAAGGTGCTTCACGATGCCATAGAAGAACCATTTTTGTCTAAATGGTTCCATAAAGAATCTTTAACATCTGAAGAACCAAGGTTCTTTGTGGCGAAAGAAGGTTCTTCAGATTATAAAAGGGTAAGAAAGAGATGGTTCTTTAAAGAAGCTTTGACTGAATGGTTCTTTGTGGAGCCAAAAATGGTTCTTCTGTGGCAACGCTGTGAAGAACCTTTAAAGCACCTTTATTTGTGTGTATGCTATTTCCAAGTTTTCACCAACAAGGATGTCATTGGTCAGGCGGTATATTAAGAGTGGCAAGCCACTGAAAGTGTATATACAATGTGTATGTGTGTGTTTTATTGTTTGTTTGTTTTTTTATTTCTTATTTTTGTCATATTTATCTGTATTTATGGCTGTTGATTATACAGCGTACTTAAAAGTCTATGAAAGTCATTGGATTCAATTAGAGAACAAATATCAAACCAAGTGGCATTTCTTTAAACAAAAGACCTGTTCAAACAAAACATTTCACAAAAAATAACTTTCCTAATTCTAAAACAATAGTATACTCTTTTAGCACAGGCATATCATTTATAATGAAGACTATGAGAATGAAGAAAAAAAGTGCTACTTTATGACAGTCAAATGTAACTGGATCATGTTAATGTTATGAAGAACACTTGTAGATACTCGGACACATTTGCATGAAAAGCTGACTTCATACACCCACTAAAACTATCTTGACACCAGCTGGTTAAAAGTCAATTCACAAATTGCTCAGAAAAGTGAAAGTAATTCTGAGAAAATCTCTAGCTTCCTTTGTATGCAGATGCCACTGGTTTGAAAGGTTAATTAATGCAGAGGGTTAAAGACTGTAGAGGGTTAATGATCTGGTTATAACAAAATTTCAACTAAAATTATTACATCATATGATGCCTATGAGGTCATTAGTTGGACATTTGTGGACAATCGTGAATAATTAGAAATGTCATGAACATTATTAAAAGTATATAAATATATATATATATATATTTTTTTTTTTCTTTTTTTCTTTTTTAAGATATATATCTTCTCCACAGACCTCTATCTGGAAACTAATGACATTGTACTGACTTATGACATTGTAAAGACCCAAGTCACTTTTTGGACTAAATATGGCTGAATTGATGTGTTGTTGTATTATTGTCCTAAGATCTCCTTTCAAATAAAGTTACTCATTTTTTGCAGGTCTGACTGTATATTATAGGTATATCTGACAAAAAAAAGCTTATACAGTGTAAGGCAATTGTTGGAATAAACAACTACATACTTTCTGCCAATGTCTTATTTATTTTATTTATTTATTTTATTTCAGGTTTACATCAACAATACATAAATGCACAATGTGCCAGAATTAGCCAGAAGGCTATTTTGCATCTGCAGTCCCTGGACCGATGGTAAAATTGTCACCCTAAAAATATAAATAATTAATCAATACATAATACTTACATACTCTAAAATGCATATACCATTCACACTATTCCTAAAAACAAAACATCCGCCTTAAAATTATACTATACACAAAGCCAACAAATCAATACCAGCTCACTCATACACACAATCCAACTGTCAACCAAAATAACAAACAATATATCAATAATATCACAATATCAATATATAAACAAAGATAATATAAGCATACAGACAAGTAACAGTAGCCCTAATCATTCAATCAGACCTAAACCAAACAACCTCATATACATAACATAAAAATCTCAAACTAGCAGAGCAAAAAGGACAAGACAGCAGCAGAGTTTAATTTACAAAATTAATGTTGACAATGCTGACTCTCAATTAACCATTTCTTTAAGTGAAACTTAAAGGAAGCACAAGTATTGAAATTTAAGTTTAAGTAAGTTGGGATGGAGTTCCACTCAAGAGCAGCCCTAACTGAAAACACTGTTTGACTAAATGCACTTTTTCTTAAAGGGACTATGCAATCACCTCTTACTGCACTTCTCGTTAATCTGTAACCAGATGGTGCTACGTTTACAAACTGGTTCAATACAGGAGGAGCCAGTCCATGTCTGATTTTATACATAAGACAAAGATCTGTATATATAATCAAATTTTCCCAACTTAAAATATTGTATTTTATTGTTTTGTGATGGTTGTTCATGAGTCCCTTGTTTGTTCTGAACAGTTAAACTGAGCACTGTTCTTCAGAAAAATCCTCCATGTCCTGCATATTCTTCAGTTTTACAGCATCTTTTGCTTATTTGAACCCTTTCCAGCAGTATGATTTTGAGATCCATCTTTTCCCACTGAGGACAATTGAGGGACTCATGCATAACTATTACAAAAAGTGAAAACGTGTACTGATGCTCAACAGAATGCCACACAATGCATTAAGAGATGGGGGGTGTAAACTTTTTAAATTGGATGATCAGGGTAAATTGTACTTTTGAACACTGGGGACCAACAAGGGACTCATGAACAACAATCACAAAACATAAAAACAGTCGTGGATCATCAAGGAAATGACATAGTATTAAGATTCAAGGGTATGTAAACTTTTGAACGGGGTTATTTTTATAAATTCAGTTATTATTTTGTCTTGTGAAGTATATAAACATCTGTTATGTTTATTTATTTCAGGTTTATTTGACAGGGACAATGCACATCAACAATACATAAATGCACAATGTGCCAGAATTAGCCAGAAGGCTATTTTGCATCTGCAGTCCCTGGACCGATGGTAAAATTGTCACCCTAAAAATATAAATAATTAATCAATACATAATACTTACATACTCTAAAATGCATATACCATTCACACTATTCCTAAAAACAAAACATCCGCCTTAAAATTATACTATACACAAAGCCAACAAATCAATACCAGCTCACTCATACACACAATCCAACTGTCACCCAAAATAGCAAACAATATATCAATAATATCACAATATCAATATATAAACAAAGATAATATAAGCATACAGACAAGTAACAGTAGCCCTAATCATTCAATCAGACCTAAACCAAACAACCTCATATACATAACATAAAAATCTCAAACTAGCAGAGCAAAAAGGACAAGACAGCAGCAGAGTTTAATTTACAAAATTAATGTTGACAATGCTGACTCTCAATTAACCATTTCTTTAAGTGAAACTTAAAGGAAGCACAAGTATTGAAATTTAAGTTTAAGTAAGTTGGGATGGAGTTCCACTCAAGAGCAGCCCTAACTGAAAACACTGTTTGACTAAATGCACTTTTTCTTAAAGGGACTATGCCAATCTCCACTCTTATGCAAAGAAAAAACTTAATTGTGTTTTCATTGTGATGACTCATTTATACTGGTGGTAGACTGGCTGATATGCTTACAAGAACGAGACAGACAATGATAAGACTTTCCGTCGAGGTGGGAGTGAGGGGGCAGAAACACAATTTCACAGCAGTGACTCATTTCCATGAATCCATCAGCAAACATCTTTAGTTCGCTGTGGGTTTCGGCATTGACATTTGTTCAATAATCATCTCAAGTTTGTATCTCATCTAATCGTAACCTGGCACTAAACTGAACCATATTTGATTACCTCTGAGTCTTGTGTTATGGTCCTGTCATGCATCTCCTAGATCTCGAAACCATAGTGTCATCATTATGTGTTACTGTGACATCATGTTTTGATGACTCAATAGCGGGACCCTCTTTCTGAAAAGAAAGTGAAAGGGTGCGTAAGCCATAATGTCATCTCATCTGCTGCTTTCGAGGAGCCCCTTTATGAGTTAATCAGGACACACACTCGTTACCTCACATTACCTCCACAGTTTAAAAGGCCTGAATATGAACTCCACTATAATTGTCTCATCAAAACCTCTTTAGTCATGGGTAAGGATGTTTAGTGTTTAATTTCTGCTGATTTACTCCGACTCTAAAATAAAAAAGAGTGGAGAACGGCATGCTCATTCTTGCTTTTTCGTTGAGGAAATCTTATAAAAGCCCAAATATACTGAAGAGATGTAGTCAATATACAAATTTGAATAAAACATAGCATCCCAATTGTTGACAACCATAAAAACATTACCTGTGCTATTGTATACTTTCACAGTGCTATCTAGATAGTCAGCTTGCTGATAATTCGGGTTTTTCGGTCAAATAAATGCTGCTCTTGCTGTGTAAAATACATACCACTTATGAAAATTAACTATAGATTCATTATAGTAAAAGTGTAGTAACCATGTTTTTTTGTTTTTTGTTTTTTTGTGTACCATTTGTATAGCCACAGTTTTTAAACTATGGTTAGTGTAGCAAAACCATGGTTAAATTGTGGTTACCATGGTTTAACTACAATAACTATCATGCATCAAATGGTTGTTTATATATGTGAATACACAACACTGTAAGAGTACGAGTGTTGTGCGAAAAAAAATACAACGCTACAGATGGTTTCTCCTCCTCCATGTTTTATGTTTATGGTCTTCCAACTCATCTCCATATGTAAAGAAAATATGTTCATTTCCATTCAGTTCCAATTTCCGACTAAGGGTGTTTTCACACCTAGTTCGTTTAACCCTTTCAAACGCTCTTGGAGCTGTTCAGCGTGTATATGTGAACAAACCATGTGATCTCAGACCCCCCTAAAAGGACCCAAAAGTACTCAGCACCTCCGGAGGTGGTCTGAGTACAGTTAGTTTGTGGGTCCGTTTGTGGTTCGATATCTACGTGATATGCGAAAGCAATGAGATCCCGGTCCGCCTTGCGTTTCGTTTCGACATGTGTACCTGGAGGCTTGCCATGTTACGTCACTGCTGTAACAACGGAAAAAACTTTTCACCATGGCAGGTCGTGGGGTTGTGTGGTCCCAGGAGGAGAGTTGTGCACTTATTGAAATTTGGAAAGATGATTACATTAAACGCCAACTCTCCTCAACCCATAAAAACATAAAAGTGTTTCTTTTGTTTGCCCAAAAAATGAATGAAAGGGGATATAACAGAACCGCGCTACAATTTTCAGATGCTTTCCTTTAGTTCTGCTTTGTCTGACTCTTTCTCTGTTTGTCATTTGCTTCAAAATGTGCCACATCCATGTGATGACAACATGTGAAGACGCCATCTTGAATACCCAAAATCCACTGCTGCACAGAAAGCTGGGGTCTGAGTC
>NW_015551047.1:203158-203379 GCF_001515605.1 Sinocyclocheilus anshuiensis
AGACCCCCACTAAAAGGACCCAAAAGCGAACCGTACTCAGACCACCTCCGGAGGTCCGTTTGTGGTTCGATATCTTCGTGATATGCGAAAGCAATGAGATCCCGGTCCGCTTTGCGTTTCGTTTCGACGTGTACCTGGAGGCTTCCCATACCTGCAGCCATGTTACGTCACTGCTGTAACAACAGAAAAAAACTTTTCACCATGGCAGGTCGTGGGGGTGT
>NW_015551047.1:204558-207488 GCF_001515605.1 Sinocyclocheilus anshuiensis
TCACTGCTGTAACAACAGAAAAAAACTTTTCACCATGGCAGGTCGTGGGGTTGTGTGGTCCCAGGAGGAGAGTTGTGCACTTATTGAAATTTGGAAAGATGATTACATTAAACGCCAACTCTCCTCAACCCATAAAAACATAAAAGTGTTTATTTTGTTTGCCCAAAAATGAAGGAAAGGGGATATAACAGAACCACGCTACAATTTTCAGATGCTTTCCTTTAGTTCTGCTTTGTCTGACTCTTTCTCTGTTTGTCATTTGCTTCAAAATGTGCCACATCCATGTGATGACAACATGTGAAGACGCCATCTTGAATACCCAAAATCCACTGCTGCACAGAAAGCTGGGGTCTGAGTCCTTATAAAGTTGTGGTGTGAACAAGAAAGGGTCTGAGATCTCTTCATTGCTGAAGAGGACCAAAAAAAGAACTGGGTTCTCTTTTGAGTCCACTAGATTGTGAACACCAAAAGGACTGAGGTCACTTTCAGCTGGTTCCCTTTCTGGCTCACTTTAAGTGAACTGGGTTTGGTTCTTTTAAAACGAACTATATGTGAAAACACCCTAAGAAACTAAGTCCAGGACACTCCTGTGAAAGAGATTTTTAATCTCAGAGAGGCTATCCTGGTTAAAAGGTAAAAAAAATTCCAATAGCACGTGAAGGCAGTATTGAGCCATTTTCTTTTTCATTAATTAGTTGGGCCACAAGGTGGCAACGCTGGCCCAGGCGGTTGTGTCATAAACAAAAATAAACGGAAGACAAAGCAACAACAAATGACTGAAGGGAGCAACAACAATATAGCGCAATACAAAGACATTTACACTGCATAGAAAGTTTAATCGGTCATACCTTGTGGAGAGAAATGGTGCAGACACTGGATAAAGATAACTTTCAATTGCGCATGTGTGGACCCACGCATTGTCGCACGCTATTAAAAGGAATGATTGAAGTTTGAGTCCAAACTGAGGTAAACTTTAGATATTCGTACAGCAAGCTTACCCACTGATTTATTCATTTTTTTGTTTTCTTTCCAAAAATAGCCAAAAGTTTATTGAATATTTCTCTCCGTATTTACTGTGTTGGTAACTACACAACTTTGTTTTCCCTTCAACTTTTCCCTTCACCATACCCTGAAAAAAAAGTAAAAATGCTCTTTAACATAACAGAATCGACATAAATAGTCTACATTAATAATACCAACAAACACCTTTTTGTGGGTTAAATTAGGTAGAAATAGCTAAGGTAATACTTGCGGGTTAGGCTACTACTTTTTAATCATGTATCTGACCTTGACTGATACCGCTCTCAGACAATGTGCAAAAATGTATTTAAACAAAACTGTTTTATAAAGCTAAATTAGCTAAATCATGTTTATCAGTTTTTAATGTTGGTCTTTCCATGTGGATAAGTTGGAAAAAATGTGGATTAAATTGTGCAAAACTTAAATATTAAACTGAATTAGCAGCTTGAATTTGGCTGAGCTCAAATGACTGGCTTCATGACAAGGTCTTTGACAATCCTACGCATTAATAATAGGCTACTGCATACAGAGAATCGGGGAAACAAATAGTGCTAATTCTACTGGTTCACATCCCATCTTTCCTGAGTGGGTGTTCCTCTTTTCTTTTCTTTTCTTTACTTCTTTCAAGATTTTATTTGGCTGTTCCCTCTGAATCGGAAAAGGCCAGTCACCCTCATATTAGCCACCAATAGGTCCATGATGCTAATTTTACAGCCCACTCTTGTCAAAATCAGCCGTTATCCACCTCCACAGGACGAGGAAGAAGCGCAGAAGCATTTCCGCTGTGTGTGCATTTGCTGCCGAGGGGAATCTTGTCTTCAGTGACGTCACCCGAACATTCATCAGCTTCTTTTCACATCTCATAATCTTTGTTTTCCTGAGATCACTTTCCTAACTTCTTTCTCACCCTATGTTGCCAAAAATGAAATTGAAATATGCTAATTGAATGTTTTTGTGGCTCGTTTTGATCGGTGGTGTACAGAGAAAAATCACTCTCAGTATTCATTTCACACATTTTATTTTCCTTTATTTGAGCTGTCTCTCACCAGTCGCTGTGCTCTCAAACTGTAATTCAACAATACATCTCTGTCATATCACAGGCAGGGGGTGAAGAGGCCGTCACTTGAATTTTCGCAGCAGAGGGCGCCGTTTTACTTACTGATTAACATTGAGCAGTTGGACTGTCGTCTGATAGTGATGGGCTGTGTTCCATTTTTAAGTGCTCACCCTTATACTCTAATCCCTCCAGAGTGAGCACTTCAAAGAGATGAAGGGTGTAGGGGACCAAAATAACTGTTTTTTTAGAAGACCCCTCCGCATCATCTTGCCAATCCAATTAAGGCTTAACAAATCAAACCTGCACAAAGAGTCATGAGAGTGAAGTGTGCATCAGTTGTACCCTTCGAAATCCTTCATGCTGGCTTGGACTGGCCAGAGGAGAACAGGCCCCCCGACTGAGCCTGGTTGCTCCCAAGGTTTTTTTTTTTTTTTCCTCCATTTCTGTCACCATTGGAGTTTTGGTTCCTTGCCGCTGTCGCCTTTGGCTTGCTTAGTTGGGGTCAGTTAATTTATGGCAATTGTGGACTTGATTGCAGAGATACTATTTGAACTGAACTGAGCTGGACGATGACATCACTGAATTAATGATTAACTGACTTTAACTGAAAAATTGAGTGTTTACTATTGTCCACTATCAACACACTATTTTCCTGTTTGAGACCGTAAAGCTGCTTTGACACAATTTGTATCGTATAAAGCAGTGTATAAATAGAGGTGACTTGACTTGACTTCTGACGGGCCTGTTTTTGTAGAAGCCAGGGCTGCGTTCAGCCCCGACAAAAACAGTGCAAAACGTTTTTTAAACGGAAACGGTGGTGCGTTGAACACTCTGTTCTGATGACGCAAGCGTT
>NW_015551047.1:209525-213422 GCF_001515605.1 Sinocyclocheilus anshuiensis
CTGTGTGTGCATTTGCTGCCGAGGGGAATCTTGTCTTCAGTGACGTCACCCGAACATTCATCAGCTTCTTTTCACATCTCATAATCTTTGTTTTCCTGAGATCACTTTCCTAACTTCTTTCTCACCCTATGTTGCCAAAAATGAAATTGAAATATGCTAATTGAATGTTTTTGTGGCTCGTTTTGATCGGTGGTGTACAGAGAAAAATCACTCTCAGTATTCATTTCACACATTTTATTTTCCTTTATTTGAGCTGTCTCTCACCAGTCGCTGTGCTCTCAAACTGTAATTCAACAATACATCTCTGTCATATCACAGGCAGGGGGTGAAGAGGCCGTCACTTGAATTTTCGCAGCAGAGGGCGCCGTTTTACTTACTGATTAACATTGAGCAGTTGGACTGTCGTCTGATAGTGATGGGCTGTGTTCCATTTTTAAGTGCTCACCCTTATACTCTAATCCCTCCAGAGTGAGCACTTCAAAGAGATGAAGGGTGTAGGGGACCAAAATAACTGTTTTTTTAGAAGACCCCTCCGCATCATCTTGCCAATCCAATTAAGGCTTAACAAATCAAACCTGCACAAAGAGTCATGAGAGTGAAGTGTGCATCAGTTGTACCCTTCGAAATCCTTCATGCTGGCTTGGACTGGCCAGAGGAGAACAGGCCCCCCGACTGAGCCTGGTTGCTCCCAAGGTTTTTTTTTTTTTTTCCTCCATTTCTGTCACCATTGGAGTTTTGGTTCCTTGCCGCTGTCGCCTTTGGCTTGCTTAGTTGGGGTCAGTTAATTTATGGCAATTGTGGACTTGATTGCAGAGATACTATTTGAACTGAACTGAGCTGGACGATGACATCACTGAATTAATGATTAACTGACTTTAACTGAAAAATTGAGTGTTTACTATTGTCCACTATCAACACACTATTTTCCTGTTTGAGACCGTAAAGCTGCTTTGACACAATTTGTATCGTATAAAGCAGTGTATAAATAGAGGTGACTTGACTTGACTTCTGACGGGCCTGTTTTTGTAGAAGCCAGGGCTGCGTTCAGCCCCGACAAAAACAGTGCAAAACGTTTTTTAAATTCAGCACTTGTTATGGGTCGACCGTTCAATAAAGTGGCCACAATTGTTCTTGCTTCAAAGTATCCTTTGGAGGTGGATTTATCCCATTTGGAACGCAGCAATGGACCATCCGTTTAAGAAAAAAAAAAGTTATAAAATGATAGCGCTGTCAAATAATTAATCCAAAATAAAAGTTTTTATTTACATAATATATGTGTTTCTTCTGTGTTTATTATGAATATATAAATATACACACATACAGTATTTATTTTGAAAATATCTGTATTTACATATATATATTTACATTTTTATATTTTATATAATATAAAAAGATTTAATATATAAACGTAACATATTTTTCTTAAATATATACAAGCATGTGTTTGTATTTATACATACATAATAAATATACACAGCACACACACATATATTATGTAAACAAAAACTTTTATTTTGGATGCGATTAATCGTTTGACAGCACTATAAAATGACAAAAGTAAAAAATTTCGGTTTGTCGAAATGCCTAAATTCACCCTTTTTATTTTTTTCGCACTCAAATTAAGTTCCTTTGTGTTAAGCTCTTAACTTTTTTTTTTGTAAATAAATATTTTAATTTATTATTTACTCTAAATTCTGTACTTATTGTTGTTTCAACCCTATATGCTGTTGTCTGTATCTTCTAAAAATATCTTATAATAGCTTTGCGTGATCAGTAAACTGAAATTTATATTATGAATCAGATCTTCCCATTCGCTGCAGCTCTCAATTCTCGTTCTTTATTGCACATTTTGAAACTGGCATATGACATTCACACGAGAACAGATGGCATGTTGGTCTCAATGATCTCTGCAAAGCCGGCATGTCACGTTTTAAGGTCCTGTTTTTGAATCTGAATTCAGTCAACAATGAGTGAGTAATGACTTCAATTGAATTCTGTTCCTCACACAAAGCTATCATGCGAAGTCTGCTTTTACGATGATGATCGTGGAGCAAATAGTGACAGAGATGACCTATTCCCTTAAGAAACTCAGTTGTTGGTTTTTTTTTGTATGGTGAATAAGATTAGTAACTTGATACGAAATCTGAATTTTAGTCGTCATTGTGTTTTATTTTTAATTTGCAAAACTTTTTATTTTTTTTCTTTAACACCATCCTTGAAATTAGCAACACTTCTGATCTTAATCGTCAGTCTATGTAAAGCAAAATCACACCTTTTACAGATACTATATGTAGTGGAAATTGAAAGGGCAGGAAAATCCAGTGAAATAACTTATGGTTTCACCCTACCAAAACAGAAGAAAGGCTAAATATGCTAATATGCACATACACTGGATCACATACACCCACAAAGGAACTATACACAACACATATGCACACACCAACACAAGAAAAGTCTATGGATGTACAAACGCACACGCAAGAAGACCTTCCCATTCAGAATCAGTCCACTCAAAGCCGTTTCTGACATCACAATATCAAATATCATCTGACTACGCAAAACCACCAAACTCTTTTCTGAAAGCGATAATGTCATGAAAAGTTTGGATCTACCAATTCACTTTGTCTAAATTGTGTACATGTGCTGCTGCTGCTGCTGTGTTGGTTGGAATCTTCCTTCAAGCTTGTTAGAGAAGCTTCAGTCTTCAGACAGACAGATCTGAGTCAGCGAAACAGCCAAACTCGTACCTGTGTACATGGGTAGCGTCCCCCACCCCCATTTCCTCCGTAGTTTACTAGCTCTGCTAAGAATACACAGCAGCGTGGGCGTCCACAAAGAAAAGCTTCTTAGAATAAGATAAAATAAAACTGATTCAAATGATAAATGCAGCTGTGTGCACACCCGAGCGTTTCTCCAAACTCATTTCACTGAAGTTCTTGAAATGTCGGTTGCTGCGGCATGCTGGTGTCATCTGACAGATATAAACAGGTTGCATCTCAAAAGACATATGACTCAAGTCTCTCCACACCGAGGAGATCAAAGGATAAGATGAGTCAGAAAAAACATTTTCATTATGAATTTTAAAAAAAATTGCACGTAAAGCAAGATTTAAGTGACACTGTAGTGGACGAGCAGGAAAAGGTCAAACCACAGCATTGCGGATCTGCATGCAAGTGACTAATTAACGCAATGCTTATTATCTAACAGCACATAATGACGAGCAGACTGTGGTTTGTCGTAGCTTTATTTTGAGTAGGAAATGTAGACAGTAAACATTCATTTCAAAAACTTGAAATAAAGTTTTATGCAGCTGATGCAAAAAGATAATGATCAGTCAAATAAATGACTGCCCCTGTGCAGATCCAGATACATGAACTCCTATACCTAATGTGACATGTATCCAAAAGTCTGAAACACAATCTGTATTGTATTGCATTTTTGTGCTTTTATTTTGCAATCACATGTTTGAGTGGGAGTCAATGTTGCTGTATCAGGATGTTCAAACAAACTGAGCAAGTGTTTACTATCATCATCACACACTTAAACTCTCTCAATGCTTCCGTTTAATTGCATAAAAAAATAAAATAAATCAATCAATCTTTTGGTCCCCACTGTATGTGAGAAATATCTTCAAAAATACATATAATTTAATTAAATATAAGAATAATAATAAAAAGTAAATTAGAATATTTAAGATGTGCAAAGCAACATACAAAAGGAACTGCAATATATTGTAGCAGTATTATTTTATATCTTGAGCAAATTAAAGGTGCAATGAAACATTCATGTTCATCTCCCAGAACAGTTATTATCATTTTTATTTCAGACACCTGTTGCTCACAAAACTATTTATGCTAAATATGCCACACAACCTGTAAAGATCAAATAAAAATGATC
>NW_015551047.1:213902-219545 GCF_001515605.1 Sinocyclocheilus anshuiensis
TTACAAATGAGGACAATAAAAGCAGTCAAAACTAACAAAAGAGCAACAATATATAAGTGCAAATGACAAGGTGTATATATATATATATATATATATAAAGAAAAAATATCCTGTCCTATCTATCCTATACAATGAACGTCTTATCTTAAAAGAACAAGAAAACGTTTGATTCCTTCTGATTCAAGTGTCTAGCTTGTTTTCAGTTCGAAAAATTACTTGAAAGGTACAGTTTTAAAGGAAAACTAAGTATGGTGATTATTAATAGTTTAGTCTTCCATCAGATCTTGCACATTAGTCGAATGGTAACAGTCTGACTGCAGAATCCATTTAAACCATGAACACACCAAAGTAGTTCTCAGCAGCATTGGACAACACAAGTGTACAGTTTTTCACCCTGACAAAGACAGCATCACCTTTGTACAGATGAAACACCCCGCTTAGGTAGCTGTTGTCTATGGTTCTCAAACTCGGGAGTTTAGGATGTAACCTAGAGGACTGGAGAAGCAGAATCTCCTTTCCTACATATCGATGCGTTTCCCAGAGTACAGAGTGGCTGAATACGATGTTGTCCTCCTTGAAGTTGATCTTAGAGTAGACGGAATAGTATCCTTCTTTCTCTATTATGAGTTTGCCCTCATTTGCCTTGTGTTTGACATGGTGAAGAATGGATTGATGATTCTCATGCCACAGCACGACTCCATTTACAGGTACCTGACCAGCTAAAGGAGAGGACAGCAAGAGCGTCATATACATTAGCTCTCAAATGTTTCGACACTCTTGAATGAATTTGCTCTTTCGTGATCCCATGTGTACATTTTGTCATTAAAATACAGTGGATAGTGAAGTAAGACCCGCTAACAGGTGCTCAGCATACATGCAGGCTTTTGGTGACTGAATAATTCCCATACTTCTATTGGTACTAATTCAGTTCTGCTGACTTGGGAAATATTAACAGTGAATAGACATTGGATTGCTAGTCACTGATTGTGATTGATGACAAATAAACTACACTCTAAAAAATGCTGGGTTAAATACAACCCAGTGCTGGGTTAAATAGGGACAAACCCAGCAATTGGGCTGTTTTGACCCAGCGGTTGGGTTAAATGTTTAACCCAACCTTCTGGGTAGTAACCCAACCGCTGGGTCAAAACAACCAAATTGCTGGGTTTGTCCCTATTTTACCCAGCACTGGGTTGCATTTAACCCAGCATTTTTTTAGAGTGTAGACATCTAAAAAAAATAAATCAGCTGTAAACTTACTTGTCAGTTGTGCCATTGGTTTTGATGGCTTCATTTCTCCAAGCGGTTTTTGTTTGGGGTTTACAGCATGTTCTTTCTCTGTGATATTCCAAAAAGAAATAAATAAATGATCATAGGTTTAAGTGCAATATCTAATATTGTTTATATGCCATGTTTACCTAGAATAAAAGGTGCAATGCATCAAAGTAAACTTGTGGCACTTCAGACTAGTTGAGTGATCTTTACCTTGTTTTCTCATGCCAATCTGTGGTTCACCTGGAGATGTCTGCGGAATATTGAAAAGAAGAATCTTACATTTATGAATATTTCATATTGATTGTTCAAACGCCAAGAGTCTGCAAAAACCTTTTGAGGTTTACCACATCAGAGATACTACAATGATGTATCATGGGCTGCTGTTGCATCAATTGTGGCAAATTCCTGCACTTTAGTTAATGTAAAAAAACATAATTTCATCAACATCATTTCAAGCTCGCATTCATCTGCCTTGAGTGCCACGTCACCTGTAGGTGAAAAAATGATAGCATTTTTTTACTTGGATTTCATTAACTAGCTGCGTAACAAGAACATGACCAATTCAAGTTTATAGGACAAATAACTATCAGTTTAAACAAAAATTTACCGTCAACTACAGACATTGCATCCATCGACTCCGCCATGTTTCTCACTGACACGCCCCCAACTCGGAAACTCGGGGCTTAAAGAAAATTTCGAGTTTCCCACTCCTAATAACGACTTTGCGGTGGCGTTCATGTGCCTTCAGCTAGTAAATATGATCTATCCGACATGACTTGAACGCACCATAACATCCAACAAACAACCGACTCATAGAACCAAGTCTCTGCCCTCTTTTCTTTTCCGATAATCCATCTAATTTAGGTTTACGTCACAATACGGAAGAAAAGATCTGTCACTACTTCAGTACAAGTCAAGTCACCTTTATTTATATAGTGCTTTATACAATAGAGATTGTGTCAAAGCAAGAGAGGAAATTACAAAGAGCAACCATTATGTTCGCTTGGTTGCATGTGTACAATAAAAACATGAAAAACAGTAACTTAAAATTATCAAGCTACACTCCTAATACGCAAAGCGAACAATTTTAAGAGAGGAAATTATAAAGAGCAACCATTATGTTCGCTTGGTTGCATGTGTACAATAAAAACATGAAAAACAGTAACTTAAAATTATCAAGCTACACTCCTAATACGCAAAGCGAACAATTTTATAAAAAAGCGTTAGCATGACTATTTGTATTTTAAATAACAAGACTTAGCATTCAGTTGTGTTTCCCCCACATAGCTTAATTTGTGTCACACTGCTATGTCATATCAGATAAACCCGTTGCAGGTTGGTTAAGACTCATTTTCTCATAACTGCATTTGTTAGGTCTAGGTCTAGGTCAGGTAACCACAGCATGCCATGTGGTTTGAGCACCAGCTGTCCAGCTACATTTCTGCAAGTTTCATGTAAAGGGAGGAGCCTGACGGAAACATCTTAATCTACATGCAGTCTATTTTCACGGATAAATTAGTGAAATTCTTTTGTTTTGCAATTTAAGTGAAAAGTTCTGAAATATGAACATCATTAAAATTGTGTAATTTCGTAGTATTTGGAGGATGTTTACTTCCCATAATGACAGCATATGTCTGTATGTGTGTGTGTGTGTGTGTGTGTGTGTGTGTGTGTGAGTGTGAATGTATGTATGTTTGGAGTAAATGTAGTCTTATTTTAAAAATAAGTATTCACTATGCTTTCTAACCTACATTTATTTGGTAAAAAAAAAAGTATTCTTGAAATGTAAAATAAATGTTTTCTATTTCAATATATTTTGAAATGTAATTTATTCCTCTGGTTGCAAAGCTGTATTTTCAGCATCATTACTCCAGTCTTCAGTGTCACATGATCCTTCAGAAATCATTCTAATATACTGATTTACTGCTCAAGAAACATTTCTCATTATTATCAACATTGAAAACAGTTGCTGCTTATTTTTGTGAAAACTGATACTTCTTTTTAGCATTCTTTGATGAATAGAAAGTTCAAAAGAGCAGCAGAAATATATATTTACACAATTATAGTTCAATTATAGTCATTTGTATCTTATTGATTCAGATAACTGAAAGTAGCTAAAAGTGATAAACCACGATGAGGTCAACAACCAAATAACATAATCTACTGTATATTCTTCATGTAAAAGAGAAACAGAAGACAGGAGGAAAGAAGAGAACTTGAAAGAAGAACTGATGAACAAAAGATGAACTGAGATTAGATGAACTGATAGTGTGAGTGAAAGTACGATGCTGAATGAAAGTACACAAGACGGCGATGCTTCAGAAAGATGGACCAAATGGTACTTACAGAGTTTTCTTTTGATGTGAACAGATGATAGATGAAACAAGCCTCCACAGCCATGCCACACAGTGCCACACAAACCAGGATCACCAGTAGAGTCTGGATCACATCCTTCCGCTGTCTACGGCCCAGCTTGGGGGGCAGCGGAGGGGGCTTCATTTTACTGTCCACCACGAATACTGAAGGATACAATACTTTACCCGGAGCCATGTGCGCACACACCGTCTCTGGCCACTTCACAGATGACAACTGCACATCCAGAGAGGTGCAAGAAGACCCACTGCAACGCAGTAAGAGCGAGACCACAGTGAGAGTGAAAGATAACCATCACTCATAAAGCGCACAGGTGGGTGGACGGTGTGAGAAAGCACACTCCAGTGGGGCCAAAAAAAAAAGTCAGACCACTCTCAAAATCTTCTGTAATATTATTTCAAGTGACAGGTAAAGTAAAATCTGCAAGTTTGAGAAATGTGGGACGAAATAAGTGCAACATTTAAATCTAATTTTCTAGTTTTCAAAACGAGAAAAAAAGAGAAATCAGTGATAAATTGTCAGATCTTTTGTCTTTCAGAACATGACATATTCCATTTGAGTGGGTTGAAAGTGGAATCTACTTAAATGGGAATCAGAAAAGACGTGGAACACACAAATGCCTAGACAAGCAGATAAATGCATGTTCATGGCCATGCAACAGGCCCACCCGTTCACACCTTCCTCTCTCCTGTGCATCAGCTCTCAGCCACAGCTTCCCCTACTCTACACAACACACACATACTCTCACACACTTTTTGAAGTCATTTTAGCTGTAATAAAGTTTTAAGAAACTTTGCTGTAGGAAAAAGACAGAAAGTTCATTTTGGAGCAATAAAACACAATAGAGTAGTGATACTCTATGCAGGCTGATGTAGTCTTTTTCTTTTTCATCCTTATATTTAGAACAATAACCACAAGTATAGTTCAGCTGACAAAAATAAAACTGCAATCAGACTGAGAGAGAGAGCTGTCTCACATTCAGAATACTCATTCAGTCCTTATGTACTTTTGATTTCATGCCTTAGCTTGTGACACATGAAACTGATATCAAAGAGCTAGTGGTGATGAAAGCTGACTGTGTTGTCACCTGCGTCTGGGCCAAAAAGTTGCGCTTGAACACACGTCAAAGACTACATCCAAAGGTCAACTACGTAGCATGTGCATTCTGTGCCTGCGCGAGAGGAAATAACTCTCCATACCAATAGGGGGCAGTAGTCTGTATTTGTCATTTAAAGTGTGAAGTGACGTGACGTGACATGTGGCCAAGTATAGTGACCCATACTTGGAATTAGTGCTCTGCAATTAACCCATCCAAAGTGCACACACACAGCAGTGAACACACACACACCATGAACACACACCCAGAGCAGTGGGCAGCCATTTATGCTGCAGCGCCCGGGGAGCAGTTGGGGGTTCGGTGCTTTGCAACCTGCAACCTTTGGGTTACGAGTCCGACTCTCTAACCATTAGGCCACGACTTCCCCAAAAGAGGGAAATTGAAGCCAGAGATTATCTTACTATAGGGATATGAGAGGGTCTGTATTACTTACTATTGGAGAAAGCGTAACGGCTAACTTGGATCACATGTGCCATAACAATCACATTACAGCCTTGACGTCATTGACTTTCAGGCAGACTTGTACGACACTCAATCGGCGTTTACGGATACCATAGGAATGAATGAGAAGTGCTGTAAACTGAATCCCACCTGTCGCAAAAAGTCAGTGACTTCTCTTATAAAACAGATAAGTGGTAAACACTTAAAAATAGTTCAGTCCAAAAGTATTGCTTAGTGTAAAACATGTTGAAGATTAGCAGATACGCTGTCGATTCAATAAATGATAAGCCGTTTCCTCTTAAAGGGATAGTTCACCCAAAAATGAAAATTCTATCATTAATTAGTTACTCACCCTCATGTCGTTCTAAACCCATAAGACCTCCGTTCATCTTCGGAACACAAATTAAGATATTTTTGATGAATTTGATGAACGTCTG
>NW_015551047.1:220782-238412 GCF_001515605.1 Sinocyclocheilus anshuiensis
GGGTTCAACCATAATTTTACAAAGCTACGAGAATACTTTTTGTATGCAAATAAAGCAAAAATAACGACTTTATTCAACAATTCGTCTCCTTGTGGCGCAGTTGACACAGAATAGCATACGCTGTTTACGTTCAATGGATATTCTCCAAAATGGCACCAGGGTGACGTGGAGGAGACGAATTGTTGAATAAAGTCGTTATTTTTTTTCTTTTGCTGTCTATGGGAGGGTCAGAGAGCTCTCAGAATTCAACAAAAATATCATAATTTGTGTTCTGAAGATGAACAGAGGTCTTACGGGTTTAGAACGACATGAGGGTGAGTAATTAATGACAGAATTTTCATTTTTGGGTGAACTAACCCTTTAAAAGCTGTTTATTCAGCATAGTGAAGCCTCTCCTCCATTGACATCCATTCAAAAAAAACGGCCTCTGGTTTCCTTTCCATTGGCATCAGCCGTTACACTTTTTTTGGCTAATGGTTGCAGGCTTGCCTTCTATTGGCTTTGGTGAAACTAGGACTGTGTCTATACAAACCATAAACATCATCGCTTCCTTATCATTTCAAATGGTTTTCAGTTTCTTCATTACAAATGTCCATGTCGTTATTAAAATATTTGCATATTGTAATGCTCAGGTGAGCTGAAGTTGTAACATTAAAATCATTATATCTGTGCACTCCTGACTTGTTTGTTTGCTTGCTTTAGTCGCTTTAGTTTTTTTTGTTTTTTTTAGGGTTCCTATAACTATTGGCGGAAGTACCCACTTTTTGGCATGTTCGCACTGCAGGAAGTTGATTGGTTGAACACTGATTGGCAGAATGCATGCCATACGAAACACTGGCATCTGCCATTTGTGGCCTAATGGTTAGAGAGTCAGACTTGTAGACCAAAGGTTGCAAGTTTGAGTCTCGGTCCTGGCAGGGATTGTGGGTGGCGGAAGTGAATGACCAGTGCTCTCTGCCACCTTGAATACCACGACTGAGGTGAGACCCTTAAGCAAGGCACCGAACCCCCAACTGCTCCCCGGGTGCCACAGCAAAAATGGCTGCCCACTGCGAGTGTGCTCATGGTGTGTGTGTGCACTTGAATGGGTTAAATGCAGAGCATACATTCCAGGAATGGGACACCCTACTTAGCCACACGTCACTTAGATGGCTAAAGATGGACCAATGCTGAAGTCCAGACATTTCTGTCCTCCATCCTCCAGCTATGGACGTTGTTGAATGATGCACTTAAATGATGTTGCCGACTGCCTGACATCAATTTAAACAACTGATGATGGTGTGGAAGACACAGCAAAAACTGAGCTGTCAGATGCTAAACGACGACTGACCGTCTGTTCAATGTGTCAAGGCCTTGATAGACTACAGTAGTATTTACACACATTTATCTAGCAGGGTCTTACCATGGACTTCTGTTTAGAGATACATAGATAATGTATATTTAAATAAAAGTGAACCCTTAAAAACCTTAAATAATTACAATTTGAGTATCAGCTCAACGTTCTTACTTGACATGCAAGAGCAACACTTACTGGTTCTTGTGTGTCAAGCAAACATTTTGATGATGAAATTTAAGTTAGTCATCATATAAAGTGATTGTGTCTCTTCAGAAAAATGAAAATTTTAGCTGTGTGGCCTTTCAAAGGCTGGACAAAAATTATGAGAGAATATTTAAAATATCTTCATTTGTGTTTCAATGTTGAACAAATGTCTTATAAGTGAGGAACGACATGAGGGTGAGTAAATGATAACAACTTTTCTATTTTTGAGTGAACTATCCCTTTAATAAGTCCAGTGTTGTCATTCTTTGACAAACTTCACAATTCACTTCAAAGCCAAGCAAGCATGGCCTATAATATCAGGATTTGTATAATCATCAAAATTAGTTCCTGGGGTGATTGTTGATCATGATGTATGAAACAAAATAAAAATTGCAACAATATTTGAAGAGTTCAGATGCAAAAGCCTCTAAGTGCCATCTAAAATTTTCTTCTAAAATGAGCATTAGACTACGAAAAACATATGACTACGACATATGTGCTCGCTCAGAAACTTTGGCCAGATTTAGCTACTTCTACCAGCTTCTCATAGAGTACGATACAAATAGACAAACGTGTCTTATAACAGAAAAACTGAACCTTATAACACCATTATGATGATACGGTGGTAAAGTTAGTTTGATGTTTGACATTCATTAGACATTCGGGTTTTTTGCCAATTAAACTCTTTGCAGCTTTTATGTTTTGAGCCCAAACTAACTCAGATAGACATAAACATATGCCCTTTATGTTGCACAAGGCTTAATTTCTAGGAATTAAAACAAAAAAAAAAATTAACATTTAAATTAATTAAACAATTTAACTACGTGACATTATAATATAAAACCAATACTAACATGTTCGGGAAAACATACCTGTTATCGCATAAAGCTCCGTTTTTGGAATTACAATTTTATGTTTTTTTATAGTAATTTTACAACTTTTAATGTATGCAATAATATAAATCCATTAAACGACAACACCTGCTGAAACCATATTTGTTCATATGTTTTATATACTGTGCCCACTTATAAATTAATTAAACTCTGACACCGTTTGAGATAAAGGTATCAAAACAACTGCAATGTTTCCTGCACTGCGACGCAACGACACAGGCGCGCGTTGAATCTTGACGTCGCAACCCAGTGGACAAATCAACGAGGCTGTTTGCGCGTTTTACGCGACGCGGGGAAACTACTACGCGTTCATTATCAGCGAAGCTATCAAACTTAAAGCGCGGCTGATTGTCACCGCAAGTTCACAAGAGTCCAAACAATGTTCTTGCAGTGTAGAAGGCAATGATAGCGTCCTAGCGTTGTCGCGCCGCTCGCAGTGCAGACGGGCTGTTTGAAACAGCTGCTCTAGTGTGTTTCTGAAGAGCAAAGTAATGGAGCGGTGTAAAGAGACGCGTCTCGTAGTGTGTTTGCTGCTCTTTCTGACGCTCAGCGTGGATTTGGGATTCGCTTTCGGGCAGAATAAGGACACCGAGTTCACTTTCCTTTTACCTCCCGGAGCAACCGAGTGCTTTTTCCAAACAGCCACTAAGAACGGCAGCATGGAAGTGGAGTACCAGGTCAATAAAACATTTAAAGTATTTCAGTTATTTAATTTCAATGATTTAAAATGATAACCTATTTGAAATGACTCGAGAGGCCACACCAGTCAGCAAGTTTGAGAAGTAAACTGTCTAGTTGTTTGTGTTCTAACTTTTGCTTTATCATTTTTTAAATATTATTTATTAGTAAGATTCTTATTAACTACTGCATTACATTGCAGTTTTGCTTGACAATAATGACCAGGAAGTAGCAGGACATTTCCTTTCACAGGTGCATGTTTTGGTCAAAGTGCATTTATATGAATGACTGTACTTATCAAGTCACAAGTCTCCTGTGAGGATCACATACTAATATAACATGAACAGTGTGTGTATGGTTTGGTTTCATGTTTGTGGTTCTTCTCTACAGCTCTGGTGGGATGTTCAATATTATTGACATCAAAGTCAATTGAATACTAAGGAGTTAAGCAATCCTCATTCAGTCCTGTTTACTCACAGAAGCTACTGTCTTTTAGTTATTCGAGTCCAGCCCTGTGTTGTGACCTTTCTCTGAAGATTCACTGTACCACATGTCTGGGGTGTGTTTGTGGAGCCATCCCGCTTTACGTTAAAAACAGGCACAGCTGCAAGACAGCTGACCCGGCCCAAAGCTCATTCCATCTGCTGGAAGGATTACGGTTTCTCTAGTGCTACATGGTTACTGTTTGCCACACTTTATCTCTAGTAACGGCACACTGACTCCTCAGTGGGCTGCTTTATCAGTCTGTGGAAGATAGGAGACCTCTAATTTGAAATTTGAATTTATATATGTGTATTTTTGCCCTCATTGACTATCCTGTTGCACTCGGATGCATGTCACATTACAGAAATAAAATGTGGGTTGTGAATGCTGTTTCATTTATCAATCACCCTGCCATTAACCCATATTAACAGGTCATTGCAGGCTCAGGGCTGGACGTCGGCTTCACTCTGATCTCCCCAAACGGATACAGATTGGTCTCCGACTTCAGAAAATCAGATGGCATACACACGTAAGCTTCACATCCCATAGTGCACAAAGCTGAAACATTTACTCATAGTTTTGGACTGTCATAACCCACAGTATTTGCATGTCCTCTGCTGCAAAATTGCATGCCGTCTGCTGCTGCAGGGCTGACAGTGACCACAACTGAATTTACAGAAAACCGTTGCTGTTTACAGAATTGGTTGCTTTACCAGGTTGTCAAATGAAAAGTAAAGCGTTTAAAAGCATACTTAAAGGGTTAGTTCACTCAAAAATGTAAGTTCTGTTATTATTTACTCTGATGTCATTCCAAACCGGTTTGTATGGAAGCTTATTTCCATCACAGAATAAAACTATTAAAAAGGTCATTGCGACTTTTTATATCACAATTCTGACTTTGAAATGCGAGTTAAAAACTTGCACTTGGAATTTTGACTTTTTTTTCCCTCAGATTTCTCAGTGTACATCTCATAATTTTGACTTTTGAGTTCTCGCAATTTGTACTTTTTTTCTTGGAATTTTGCGTTTATAAACTAGGAATTTTGGCTTTCTCTAAATTCTGAGTTTAAAATGTTGTACGTTTGACTTTTTTCTCAGAATTCTGAGTTCACAATCTCGCAATTTTAACTTTTTTTTCCTGAATTCTGAATTCACATCGAATAATTTACACTTTTTTTTTGACAATTTTTTAATTATTTTTTTTCTCTGAATTTTGTATGTACATTTCACTCTTTTGACTGTTTCTCTGGATTCTGACTTTATATCTTGCAATTTTGACTTTTTTTCTCAGAAATTAGAGATGTAAAGTCAGAATTCCAAGGAAACAAGTCAAAATCGTTTTAATCCAGAAATAAGCTTCCACAGGTTTGACTATGAACATAAAAGATATTTTGAAAAATATTTGTTACCAGTTTAAGTGACCATTGACTTCTATTGTGTGGATTGTATTTTTTGATCTAATATTCCACAATATTACTCAAAGTCAAGACATGTGCATTATAGTAATCTTGCTTTGTGTGTGTTGGGGGTTTGCTGTCAGGGTGGACCCCACTGAGGAGGGCGACTACAGGATTTGCTTTGACAACAGCTTCAGCCATATTTCAGAGAAGATGGTGTACGTGGAGGTGATAGTGGATGGACCAGAGGAGGACGATGAGGACGATGAAGATTGGGCTGCTCTCGCTGAACCAGAGGACTCGCTGGAGTACAAACTGGAGGATATCAGGGTACACAAATCACATGGCACTTCATTCATCTGCCTATAGTTTACAGTTCTTAGTATTGTAGGATGTACATGTGGATCATGTGCATGATAAATATCAAATCAGTACTAAAACTCGGCAAGCACAGCTGCATTGTGAAAACATGCTTTAAGTTCTAAAAAGGTTCTGATACCATTTTCATCCCACATACAGTACATAAGATGACAGATATGCTTTTGTAGTAAACAAACCGTACATTATATTGGCACTATAAGGTTTCTTAACTCTGCAAGACCTGACATATGAAATAATAGTCAGCAAAATCAATTGTTTAACAGTAGGGAAAAAATGGAGTATTATTTAATATACCAAGCCTTTATGGCTCATATAATATGATGTAAGAGAATATGGAGCTCAAACTGAGCAACAATGTGTAATTTGGTCCAGTTGCTAATATTTATATGGCCAAAAAGATGAAATTCTGATAGCTTGTAATGTACATCAGTGAGAGCTGAGAACACCAAAAGAGACTACTAGGCCTAGTGCTTTAAACATGTACAGGTGCATCTCAATAAATTTGAATGTCATGGAAAAGTTCATTTATTTCAGTAATTCAACTCAAATTGTGAAACTCGTGTATTAAATAAATTCAATGCACACAGACTGAAGTAGTTTAAGTCTTTGGTTCTTTTAATTGTTATGATTTTGACTCACATTTAACAAAAACCCACCAATTCACTCTCTCAACAAATTAGAATACTTCATAAGACCAATAAAAAAAACATTTTTAGTGAATTGTTGGCCTTCTGGAAAGTATGTTAATTTACTGTACATGTACTCAATACTTGGTAGGGGCTCCTTTTGCTTTAATTACTGCCTCAATTCGGCATGGCATGGAGGTTTGTGGCTTACCCTCCTTGTGAAGGGTGTCAATGATTGTCTTCTGGACAACTGTCAGATCAGCAGTCTTCCCCATGATTGTGTAGCCCAGTGAACCAAACTGAGAGACCATTTTGAAGGCTCAGGAAACCTTTGCAGGTGTTTTGAGTTGATTAGCTGATTGGCATGTCACCATATTCTAATTTGTTGAGATAGTGAATCGGTGGGTTTTTGTTAAATGTGAGCCAAAATCATCACAATTAAAAGAACCAAAGACTTAAACTACTTAAGTCTGTGTGCATTGAATTTATTTAATACACGAGTTTCACAATTTGAGTTGAATTACTGAAATAAATGAACTTTTCCACGACATTCTAATTTATTGAGATGCACCTGTAATTTTATGATCAAATTGAGTTTTCCCCCAAAATTTTAACATGATTAAACTGGAAGCCAGTCCAGTGCGTGTTCATCTTGAAATATTACTAACAATATAAAAGTTATTCTCAAGTTCCCCTAATAAAAAATTAGCAAATATGATCACAACCTGAAAGTGGATGATTTTACACTAAAAGGCCTTTTACTTGCTAACAAGTATAAGCTATCAGTCAGACAACAGAAGGCATGTAGTAGATTGTGTACTACAGGTTTTTCAGGTTTCAGGTTATGTTTTGATCATTTTGATAATTTGCATACCAAATATTTTACAGTAGGGTTAAAGTTGAAGAACAGCTGCCAGTATTTTCACGTTATTTCCAGAACATTTTTGAAATGGTTGAATGCAGTTAAGAAAATTATTTGCAGATAAAATTTTCCTTAAAGCTCTAGTTTTGGCACTGATCATCTGCAACCAAAATGCAATGTTTCCTAATGTTTTGTGGGAAGCTATAGCTTCGCTCATGTTTTCTCTCACCGCACAGGACACAATGGACGCTGTGCACAAGAACCTGGAGCGAAGCCGTCAGCTACAGACGACGTTGCGGGCGTTCGAGGCTCGTGACCGTTACCTGCTGGAGGATAACCTGTGGCGGGTTTCCTTCTGGTCCAGTGTCAGTCTGCTAGTCATGGTCAGCGTGGCCCTCACCCAGATCTACACATTACGCAGATTATTCAGTGACAAACACAGAGTTTGTACATAGCAGAGATGAACTGGAGAGGGACTATGCTGGACTAATGGATTCTGTAAATGAAGACATGTGGAAACTCTCAGGTCCAAAAAATATCCCTCTAGTTTCTGCTAGAATTGAAGTGTTTGGAGCTCTCAGTGAATCTGGCCATTGACCATTTCTCAGTGTTTTAATTATAAGAGTTTTCTGTAGAGTGCTAACACTGCTGGACACTAAATGTACTTGAAGTGCTGTAGAAACATTTGAATGTAATTTTGTACTTGACTTTTAAAACACTGGTTAAAATAATTTATAAGACTTTTGAAATAAATAACAGCGCGATTAACATTTCTTATGGATTTATACAGCAGGAAAATAAAAATCCAAGGGAACGTTTTGCTTTGAATGGTTTATTATACAGTACATTAGCATCTAATTTGGAACAAATGCAGCTTAGTCGTATGTGGCATAGCAAGTGCAAATGCAAAATGAATTTAAAACTCATCTGGGTTATTGATGTTACATTTCAAGTCAATTGCTAACTGCAATGAATTGAGTTATTACTGTACTGTGGGAATCAGAATCACATTGTTTCATAACAATACTTTCAAGATTGTTGCCATTAATCTATTTGTTTTCTAGATGTTAATCTGTAGGTTAGTGTTTCTTATATTCTTCCATCTCCCTGCAATAATATACAAATATTCTCATTAAACAACAAGCCTTGTAAAAATTATGTACAACCATATTCATTACAAACTACCTATAAATAAGAGTCCCGAGAGTTCAATGAAACAATTCACAAGGCAGGATGCTTAGTTAATGACTCAAATATTCATCTTACATTATTTATTCAGTAGACATTTGGCACTCAGGTCATCACTTGTAAATCAACTTTTGCAAGTTGGGTCACGTTCCTTGTCAAGCAATCTTATTCTGGTCCTGGAGCCACCCACTCCTATCAACTGCAAATGACATGTTTATCTCCCTGGATGCATTCAACTTTGCTTTTTTTATGGCCTTCTCTTGCTAACTTCCCTCCATCTTGTTGACTGATATATGCCATTGCTCGCAAGAGTGCTCACTACTGTTGGGAACTTTGCAATTGGTTGGAACATCCAAAGCTGTTGATCATTTGAATTTCTTAGAATCAATACAGTAAACTGTGTATCATGTTGGGGCGACAGCCTGTCCATATAAACTTTCCTCGGCCACTGTACGAAGTGGAACGCACTTCAAAATGGCAGCATGGATTCCCCTGAGAGGAAGTGCTTAGGAAAGTTTGCAAATGGGTGTCTAAAAGTCAAGTGGAACGTGCCTCCTGTAGTCCCCTGATGTATTTTTGTAGACCAAAACCTGGAAATAAGTTTGCATTTTACACCTTCTGGTTCCATCGTACTGAAGGTTTTTTTGAATGGGTTTTTGGTTGAAATAAGGTCTGTGGTGAACACAAGCTCATGTTCACACGTTTTATTCAACGCCTTAAAATACATAGGTAAATACATAAGTGGTTAAATGGGATTAAATGGTTAAATGGTTGTTGGGGACGTTAAATGTCATCACACCAACTCATCTATTCACTAGCATAATGGCAGTGATGCCTAAGTTTAGTTTTGTACATGTCGTGATTGTGATTAGGCTTTAACATTCAGTTGTGTTCATGTGTGATAAGTTTCATGATAAACCAAATGTGTAAGAATCCGCTTTTGTTGGTAACAGAGCTTATTTTCTGCAGTAATCCAAAAGCCAATGGAAAAATTCTATTTGTTTTTTGTCGAGGGAACCAGGGTGATGCAAACTTATGGGTTGGCCTACAAAAATACAGCAAGTCATCAATGCAGTACTCTATTTCTTCTATTCCTTTGTAAATATTTCAAAGTTTGGAAAAAAAAAAAGTTAATTATATTGTTTTTAATTTGCAAACTCAATGACTCCAAGTCAATAGTTTTACATTGTAACATTATTTCAGATTCATTCATCATTCACACAACATTCTAAGTTTGTAATGTTGCAATTCTGAGCTGGTTTGATTTGGTTCAACACTTTGAACATTTTTATTTATTTAATCTATGGAGAAACCTACTTCTAGAACCACGACTGCTTAAAAAAAAAAAAAAAAAAAGGTAGGTAAGCCCCTTTTCAGATCAAGATGAGAGTACAGTTCAAACAAGACTGAGTAATACCTAGAAGAATCTCATCTTTGGTCAATTTTTTTTAAATCGCATAGGAAAATTTAAGTTGACTTTTTTTCCAATCCAATTGATTGGTCCTTTGATATCCTATTGATATCCTTTGGAAACAGGTATCATGTCCTCATGGTGCAGTAGAGCAGCTGTATGGTGATCCTTCTCCACTGCACCCGATCAGCTTCACCACTGGTTCTCTGGCCGTCGTGGAGGCGGACGTCTGTTCAACAACCACAACCAAAAGCACAGATCAGCAGTGAGAATTTCATTTGCGTGCTGTACAGAGTGAAACATGTATGTTTACAGTAACTCAACAGGCTCTGATGAGCTATGAAATACTGAGGTTTTCATTCTGTGTGAATGTGGAGGTGGGTTGGGGGTAGATTAATATCTAAAAAGTTATGTACTATCCACTTATGTAGAAACAGCTGATTTTGACAGAAAAGCTGCTAAATATGAGCCTTGCATTACTCATCAGGTCACATGCTGATAATACAACAACACTCGTCATTAGTCAGATGTGGTCTTCCATGATGACATAGGATGCATTCTCTCTCTCTCTTTTTATACTTCCACTAAGGAAACGTGCTCATGAGTCATACCTAAAAGGTCAGCTTTACAGAGGAAGAAGAGGTAATGAAGCCACGTGGTTCTAAATTCTGTTCTTGAGACCCTCAACTCTGCAAATGTGATTCATCAGCTCATTACATGCTCATGCGCTCCATTCCGATCGACATTGCATCACAGTATCCATGATTTATTAATTAGTGCATGCTAAAAACATGACTTGTGCTATGACTTTGTGAAGGTTCCCTTTCAACATTTTCAGTTGAAAAGTGAGGGTAATGGGACTGTAACCTATACCAGCCTAGAAACAGTAACTAATGGATTACCTGTATTTAGCTTTTTGCTAACACTTACGCATATCACATAGGTGTCAATATGCAATAGAAATAACTCAAAAGTATGGACTTTCCTAGTAGGTGGGGAATCGTTTGGAACCTCACGATATGATTCCGTTAACGGCTCGATTCAAAACCATGAGTTTACGATGAACACAAACACATTTTTAATGGTATTGCGTGGATATATCACTGACTTAATAACCTTTGATTGACCAATGCGTTCACACTCGCTTAAAAAATGTGTTTGCTATGAACAAGAGCTGCAATTACGCCATGTCGTAATTACGGTAATTCTGAGATGAGAACACGTGACATTCTACTCTTGAGTTTTTCGTCGGACACGGAGGTAGCGCCAGTGGCAAGTAGTGATGGGAAGTTCGGTTCTTTTCCGCGAACCGGTTCTTTCGGACAGTTCGATTCAATAAACCGGTTGAAAAAAACGGTTCACCGGTTTTTTTACGCTCGACGTAATGACGTCATTGGCGATAACGTAATGGCGTTAAGTCTATCGCGGGCTTAACACATTCAAATATAAAGTCAGTAATCATAACATCAGTCAATTAAAACATCATTATAATCTGATACGTTTCTTACAATTTGGATTTTTGTATCTAAAGCATCAACACATATAGGGGAAAGTGGGGTGAGTTGTGCCAGTTTTTACTCAAAGTGACTTTAAAGTGAGGCCATGACAGTAATGCCTTTCACTTTAGAATGTACATATATTTCAGGATGTGGTGCATCCCTGAGAACAAAGGTCAGCACCTTTTCAGATCAAGATGAGAGTACAGTTCAAACAAGACTGAGTAATACCTAGAAGAATCTCATCTTTGGTCAATTTTTTTTAAATCGCATAGGAAAATTTAAGTTGACTTTTTTTCCAATCCAATTGATTGGTCCTTTGATATCCTATTGATATCCTTTGGAAACAGGTATCATGTCCTCATGGTGCAGTAGAGCAGCTGTATGGTGATCCTTCTCCACTGCACCCGATCAGCTTCACCACTGGTTCTCTGGCCGTCGTGGAGGCGGACGTCTGTTCAACAACCACAACCAAAAGCACAGATCAGCAGTGAGAATTTCATTTGCGTGCTGTACAGAGTGAAACATGTATGTTTACAGTAACTCAACAGGCTCTGATGAGCTATGAAATACTGAGGTTTTCATTCTGTGTGAATGTGGAGGTGGGTTGGGGGTAGATTAATATCTAAAAAGTTATGTACTATCCACTTATGTAGAAACAGCTGATTTTGACAGAAAAGCTGCTAAATATGAGCCTTGCATTACTCATCAGGTCACATGCTGATAATACAACAACACTCGTCATTAGTCAGATGTGGTCTTCCATGATGACATAGGATGCATTCTCTCTCTCTCTTTTTATACTTCCACTAAGGAAACGTGCTCATGAGTCATACCTAAAAGGTCAGCTTTACAGAGGAAGAAGAGGTAATGAAGCCACGTGGTTCTAAATTCTGTTCTTGAGACCCTCAACTCTGCAAATGTGATTCATCAGCTCATTACATGCTCATGCGCTCCATTCCGATCGACATTGCATCACAGTATCCATGATTTATTAATTAGTGCATGCTAAAAACATGACTTGTGCTATGACTTTGTGAAGGTTCCCTTTCAACATTTTCAGTTGAAAAGTGAGGGTAATGGGACTGTAACCTATACCAGCCTAGAAACAGTAACTAATGGATTACCTGTATTTAGCTTTTTGCTAACACTTACGCATATCACATAGGTGTCAATATGCAATAGAAATAACTCAAAAGTATGGACTTTCCTAGTAGGTGGGGAATCGTTTGGAACCTCACGATATGATTCCGTTAACGGCTCGATTCAAAACCATGAGTTTACGATGAACACAAACACATTTTTAATGGTATTGCGTGGATATATCACTGACTTAATAACCTTTGATTGACCAATGCGTTCACACTCGCTTAAAAAATGTGTTTGCTATGAACAAGAGCTGCAATTACGCCATGTCGTAATTACGGTAATTCTGAGATGAGAACACGTGACATTCTACTCTTGAGTTTTTCGTCGGACACGGAGGTAGCGCCAGTGGCAAGTAGTGATGGGAAGTTCGGTTCTTTTCCGCGAACCGGTTCTTTCGGACAGTTCGATTCAATAAACCGGTTGAAAAAAACGGTTCACCGGTTTTTTTACGCTCGACGTAATGACGTCATTGGCGATAACGTAATGGCGTTAAGTCTATCGCGGGCTTAACACATTCAAATATAAAGTCAGTAATCATAACATCAGTCAATTAAAACATCTCTTCACAGCAGTTCAGTCAGTGTACTGTTTGAGTAAATTAATATTGGTTATTGGTTTATTTCGACTCAGAGGGAGTGTCAGCCATGTTAAAAAAGTGAATAACTTAAGTAATTTGTGGATTAATGCTTACTGGAGACGCGAACCGTTTCAAATGATTCAGTCAGATTTGGTGAACTGGTTCAACCGGTTCACTAAGAAGAACCGGTTAAATCGAACGATTCGTTCGCGAACCGGACATCACTAGTGGCAAGTATAGGTCTCCGCAGGAAAGTAATGGGAGTTACCAGATCGGGGCGTTTTTAGACCATGTTTCCTGATTGGCTGACATCATAATGACGGTAGATTTAGGGGTGGGGTTAGGTAAGAAACACCCTGCAGTTTGAAAACACCCACAAATTTAGAAACGCCCACTTTTGCTCTGCAGAGACCTCAATCTCACCAGTGGCACCAATGAATCTGGCGTCGGTCAGGTGGTACAGCGTTCACATGGTCCAAACTCTCAGAAAGTTTCCAGTTTATAAATTAAAATTACGAGTTCTTCGAACATTTGAACACTTTGGCGTGATAGTGTTCCCACAGAAACGCATGAATCAAGTCTGAGTAGAACATCACGCTGTCGTCTCGAAATTACGGTAATTGATAACTATAAAGTGAAGGCAAATAAAGAGTAGTTTTGAATGGTTCTAAGTGGATGTGCTAACTTCTAACACCTATAATCGGCCATTGAGTTCACATTCTCAATTGGTTACTATCTTCAGCGCTTCAAAAACACATTTGCGATGAACAATGAGCGTTACTGAGTGGATGCATGCCCAACTGACTTAAAAATGCAGGAGTGTTCATATATCAATGGATACCAAATTTACCTGGTAGCTACTCAGTATTGCTGGTATGTCCGGACAACTGGTATGCTTATATATTTTCTTTAATTTTGAAAAAGTTCTTGTGATATTTTACAGTCATAGCATGCGCTCTCTAAATTTCCCAGGTGCTTCCAATTTTTTCAGACATTATCGCGTCTTCTAATATATATAAAATCTTTTTTTATTTTTTAATGTGTAGGTCTAAATCAATAAGAACCAGTAGAAGACAGAATTACCCACACTCCTTATAACATAATATAAGAAATACCAGTTTGGAATATGCAATAACTGGAAGCGACCGAAAGCTTTGCACATTAAAGTTACAACTGGCTGCACCCACTCTTATGTTAAAAATAATGTGTTTAGTACATGTCGTAAATGCATAGTATGCATTTTTGTTTGTAGTTAACACTTTCCTACTATATAGTAGGCAAAAAAACGAATGTGAAAAGAGTAGTATGTCCAAATTCATAGTATTCATGAAAAGTACCCAGATGATCTACTTTCGGCGAATTTCTGGAGTGTGTATAGGCTATATAGTACATTCAGATTTCTTTTATACTACAGAATCAACCTGATCTCACAAGAAAATGTGACTATTTTACAAGGTGGTGATTTCGTATGAATTTGTATGATTTTAATTGTACAAAAGCATACGGTATATAGAAAAAAAGTAAGCATGAAGGTCCACCTCTAAACATCACTATCAAAGGGGCATAAGTAGATCATATGAAAACATACAAATTAGCCACCAATTCGCCAAAACGTAAAATAGTTACAAATTGCCATGAGATTGTGTTGCACATTCATGCTGTATAGAACATACAAACTAAGTACTTATTCAAAAGAAGGGCATGTGGTTTCGGACACAGTCAGAGATTAGGGAGACTACATTTGATTTATTTCCATGAGAACACAGAGGAAGAGATGCATGCTGGGAGAGACATGCCATGGAAAATCAAGCAGACAGCGAGGAGACGTGACACAAGGAAACACCGACCACCAGAGCGCCAGATCTTTATTATACACAACACCTTTTATTATCATCTCACTTCCAATTCTCATTGTGCATTTTGCTCCAAGTCCATTTTACACAGGCACTTGACAATGATTTGTTGTTATTCCAAAAGCATAAAAAAGGATGCAAAATATGTCCTCATTCCCTCACTCCATACAAAAGGACACAATTATTAGAGAGAGAGACGGGGATCGGGTCACCATAACCAAAGACCAGAGGGAACGTTATGGCTGCAGTGATCTTGGCTTTATCCAGTTCTTAACAGATGTTGAAGTCATTTGAAATCGGAAAACATACAGCTGGATACGATTTTAATTCAAGCCTTGAACTGACTGAAGAAGGAGCAGCGGTTGCCATCACTGTAGCCATAACACACAGGAGTGATTAAAGAGCGTTTGGCCCTGAAATCTGCAGCTAGTTTTTAAGTTTCATCTCAAGTCCGACTCCAAGCCTTCGATTATTTACAGACGAATCGATGCCAAAATCAAAGACTCGTTCCCGCTTACACCAAATCCCTATTCTTATCCTCAAGTTAATCAAGAAAACTAAATTCGTCATGGCCCATTTCATTGCACGCACATCAATAAAAGCAAACGTCAAAGATTCTGCAATCAAAACAGGATCAAAAGGAAACCAGCTGGACCGCGTTCACTCTGAATCCTGTTCAACCATTGTTAACGCAACCGAAGGGGCATAAATCTGTCGATAGCGAAGAGTATCTGTCGTTCTACTCAGTAGCAAACAGTTTGTGAAAAATGCAAATCAACACAAAGACAAATGCCAAGGTTATAAATAATACACTCAGAAATACGCTTGTTAGTACATCTACTATGATCTCTGTTAAAGATTCACTGTTTTTGCGTTCAAAAAGTTCCCTGTGTCTTTGTAGGCAAGAGCTGACTGGTTCCATAAAGCAAATGCCCCCAGACCCCAAATACACCTGCATGCACCATGTTCAGCGACCCTGTGTTTGAGTGCATTCCCACTTCCTGTAGCCTCCTGATGTTTTTCCTGCTCATAAACCCTCCCCCGACCCTCACCATCCCTGAATGCGAAAATAAAAGCACCTTGCAGATTAATTTAAGTTACAATGATCAGAACGCTAAGCTAGCGTAAACTGTTACGAGATTTGGAGTCGGATGTTACCTGAGCTCTGACGGGTCGGCCCGTCGCGAGTGGTTACCGTGCTTTCCAGGATTATATTCATGTACACAAATTATTATTTGTATAAACATTTCATTACAGAGATTTGCATACAAACTGAACCTCTTCTTCTGACTATCTAAGAAATTCCCATCACTCGAGAACTAGAAGTGCTTTTCAAGAACCAAATTTCCCGACACAACAGAAAGAGGATGTTGCTTATCAACTACAAATATGAGTGTCAACATCTAGTTTTTTTTTTACTTGTGAACTTGTATGTTTGCTTTTCTCTGATCGGTTAGCTGCTATTTAGTCATAATTAACAGTCGCTTGGTACTAAGTGCCATTTTGAAGGATATCAAACATAAACGGCCAACTGAACATGAAAAACAAAGAAATCAGATCCAAATCAATCCCACATAGCAATAACAACAGCGGTCATGGTGTCTTATTTCAGCATATCAAGTTATAGAGTCAAGAAAACACAGAATGAAGACAAAAAACACATTAAGAAGTGTGTCTATAACAAGAAAGAGTCTTCAACCACCCTTAAGTTACCCAAGAACAGGAAGGAGACAGGCTAGTTTAACAGCAACTAGCTTGCACAGTGCTTGTATACATCTTATCCCACATTAAACCACTAGTCAGAGAGGAGGTATAATGAGTCTAATGTTGGTTCGTCTACACAAGTTGAGTAGGATACCCCCTGGTGGTCACCTGACCTATGTGAGTGATGAAATGACTGAAAGTTGGAGGCCACTACACCCTTTAGTTCACTCTACATTTGAACAAAATAATAACAGCAATAATTTTATTTGAATATGTATGTGCTTAATTTAGACCTCTGGGCTTTAAAAGTAAGGATTTGATTAGCAGCGCTGATCAGAGGACAGTTTGAGTGGATTATTTAGGTCTATTGGTCAGGCTTTATGTGTAGACACACGTGCACATGTTTCAGTGCAGTTCTCCAGCACTTCCTCTCTCTCTCTTTCTTTCTGTCAGCCTATGGTGGCCAGCGCATAGGTCTAGTCTAGCAGGGAGGGCTCAGCGGGGCGGATAATGGTGGGCCGGTGGGGAGCGCCAGGGGGTCTTCTGCTGTAGGAGGAGAAATAGTGAGAAACAAAGGTGAGACATACCCACAACCACAGGGAAATGATGAAGGAGAAGGGATAAGTAAGTAGACTAGATGAGATGAGATGAGAAAAGATTAAAAAAAAGAGAAGAGATGAGAGACCAGAAGAGATGAAGAGAGACAAGACTGCATGCGAGGAAATGAGTTTAGATGAGACTACGTGAGAGAAGACGTGACTAGATGAGATGAGAAAAGACAAAAGGAGAATAGATGAGGCAAGAAGAGGTGACTAGGTGAGACTAGAAGGGATGAAAACAGACGAGATGGGACTAGACAAGAATTGATGAGACTAGATGAGATAAGACAAGACGGCGAGACAAAACATGAGGAATAGACCAGACGAGACTAGATGAGATGAGACAGGGTTTCTACAGACAACTTAAACTTTTTAAGACCTTTTTAATACCACCTTATATGAAATTTAAGAAAAAAAACACTGTCATGTTACTCAAAGACGCAAAACAGCGCTGTAGCTTTGTTAGGAATTATTTTTGTTGGCGAAATAGTGCAAAAACAGGAGTTTATTGAACTGTTGTAAAAGTGGTATAAATATACACATTCATTTTCTGCCCGTCTTGCATTTATGATCATTCTGAATGTATTTTAATAGACTGAATCATGCAGTGAAAGAGCGCACTGTAAATGCGCACGCGTGCACTAGACTTCACGTAACGCGTGCACTCTATAGGTGTTTTGAATGTTTTTTTGCGTCGTGAGAATATTGAGCAAAATTGCTCACTTGTCATGGTGTTACTTAACTATATCATGTTATGAATAAACTAAACATTTAGAATTTTTACCTCAGTGTG
>NW_015551047.1:252502-258727 GCF_001515605.1 Sinocyclocheilus anshuiensis
AATGTGAAATTAAAACCGCCAGTAGGTGGCAGCAAGTCACTGTTAAGAGAGTCATTGCGACTGAACCGAATCATTTAAACAGTTGATTCATTCAGGAACGAAACACCGTCATGTTGCTCAGAAACGCAAGCGCTGTGGCTTTGTTTGGAATTATTTTTGTTGGCGAAATAGTGCAAAAACAGGCAATATGGTGTCTAAAACGTAAGTCTCTTAATAAAACTTCTAGTTTATTGAACTGTTGTAAAAAATCAATATCACATTTGTATATGGTAATTTATGGAGAAAAAAAGGCACTCTGAACTTGATGAACTATATGAATTGATATAAATATACACATTTTCTGCCCCCATGTCTTGCATTTATGATCATTCTGAATGTATTTTAATAGACTGAATCATGCAGTGAAAGAGCGCACTGTAAATGCGCACGCGTGCACTAGACTTCACGTAACGCGTGCACTCTATAGGTGTTTTGAATGTTTTTTTTGCGTCGTGAGAATATTGAGCAAAATTGCTCACTTGTCATGGTGTTACTTAACTATATCATGTTATGAATAAACTAAACATTTAGAATTTTTACCTCAGTGTGTTTCTTCTGAGTTTATGTGTGCTGTTATGCTCGTTTTTTCTGAAGTCTCTCACAAAGAGACAAACAGAGTAAGCCTTAACAGCGCGACCTTGATACCAGAAATATACTATCCATTATCAATTGCCGTTTACAATGAATGTAGGCTAATACAATTAGAAGAATCATTCTTCGATACTTCGCTAGTTATTTTTTGTCACTTATGTTTTAATCAGGCTATTTGTCTGGTCAGGCAGTTTGACTTGTATTCTGCTACTGCGATTCTCTCAGTAACTACTGCAGGGAAGAAAAAATCTTCAGTCTGTCCAATGATTGTAAACAGTCATTTAGGTCTGTCAGACTGAAGATATTTTAGCGGTAATGTGACCAAAAATATTTAAGACCCATCGAATCCGAATTTAAGACATTTTAAGACTTTTTAAGGACCCGCTGACACCCTGTGAGATGAAAAGAGACAATAGATGAGGATTCAAGGCTAGATATAAGACCACATAAGAGTTGAGACTAGATGAGAAGAAATGAGAAAAGACACAAGGAGAAGAGATGATGCAAGAAGAGACGAGTAGATGAGACTAAAAGAGATGAAAAGAGACAAGACTAGACAAGACTACCTGAGATGAGATGAGATTTGGGACTAGATGAGACAGCCTTAGAGGAGATGAGAGCAGAAATGAGACATAAAAGAGAAAAGATGAGACAAGAAAAGGTGACTAAATGAGACTAGAATAGATGAAAAGACGCAAGATGAGGAGAGACAAGACTTCATGAGACTAGATGAGATGAGAAGAGACAAGATGAAGATATAAGACTAGATAAGACAACATAAGAGTTGAGACTAGATGCGAAGAGATGAGAAAAGACAAGAGCTGTGATTAGGCAAGAAGAGATGACTAGAAGAGATTAAAAGAGACGAGACGAGATGAGATGAGAAGAAATGAGAAAAGACAAAAAGATCGGAAGAGAAAGGACTAGATGAGACAACCTAAGAGGAAATGAGAAGAGAAATTAGACATAAAAGAGAAAAGATGAGACAAGAAAAGGTGACTAGATGAGACTAGAAGAGATGAAAAGAGACAAAAGATGAGGAAACAAGACTAGATAAGACAACATTAGAGTTGAGACTAGATTCGAAGAGATGAGAAAAGATGAGCTGAGGAGAGATGAGAGCAGATGAGACTAGATGAGATGAGAAAAGACAAAAGGAGAAGTGATTAGGCAAGAAGAGGTAACTAGATGAGACTAGAAGAGATGAAAAGAGACAAGATGAGACAAGACAAAAGATGAGGAAGGACCGAACTAGATGAGGCTAGATAAAAAGAGATAAGAAATGACAAGATGAGGAGAGATGAGACTACATGAGATGAGATTTAAAAAGAGAAGAGGTGAGGAGCAGACAGGAAGAGGCTAAATGAGAGTAAACGAAAATAGACAAGAACAGAAGAGGAGGCTAGATGACAAAATTTGAAGAAATAAGACGGGAAGAGATGAAATGAGATAAATGACAAGATGAGATGGGATGAGACGAGAAGTTAGGTGAGACTATGGGAGACAAGAAGTGGCTAGATGAGGACACACAAAAGCAGAAGAGAAGGCTAGAAAAGAGACAAACTTTGACAAATCAAGATAAGAAAAGACAGGAAGAGACAAGACAAAAGAGGCTAGATAAGACTAAATGAGAAAACATTAAATGAATTGAAACATGAGATGGCATTAAAAGAAACCAGGCAGAAAGGACAGGAAGAGATAAGAAAATACCAGATGAGACAAAGTGAGAAAGCTCAATAAGATTTAAGAAAAAATCGATAAAAATTTGAATAGAAAAGAGGTGAGAATAGAAGTGATGAGGAGGGATGAGAACAGATGAGGCTACATTAGTAGAAACGAGAAGAAGAAGAGATGAGAGGAGATCAAAACAGGAAAATGATATCGCTGGAAGGATTAGAAAGAATATGCTGAGAAGTAAATGAAGGAAAACTTGTTTGCATTAATAATATTAGTAGTAGTATGTGACAGAAGAAAATATCTGCATGCATTATCTATTGAGAGAAGAATAAGAGCTGAAGAAACAGTACAACAGTCAAACCTCGTTCAAACGGTATTTTCCTCAGTCCTCTGAGCTTCAGATACAAGACGCTCGTTCTCACACGCACACCAAGAATACACTTCTACATGGAGGTGACAGACGGTTAGGTGTCTTACCTGGGGATGCCCGGAGGGATGCGAGCTGGGCGGGTGGGGATCTGAGGGGGCGCACTGAAAGGATCCTGGCTGCTGTTGCTGAAGGCATTAATGGGCTGGCCTGGGCGAGAGGGAATGGGCGGAGCTGCAAAAGCGGGGGTGGGGTTAAGAGGGGGTGGGCCTGGTGTTGGACCTCTCACTGCAGGAGGCCTGCTGGGGGGCGGGGCCGATGTAGGCGGTCTGCGCTGGGGGGTGGGGCTACACAGGGCAGGAAAAGAAGAAATATAGTATTAAAACAGTTATGAAGGACACTAAAACCATTTTAGTAGGTACACTACACTTAAGGCCCTGTATACTCATGGTGACGTTTTTCAGGTAAAAATCAGATGGTTAATTGTGGTTTTGGAACATGACAAACACTTCGTTTTTGAATCCTTTAAACTTTTCCAATCATTTTTCCTTAAAATAAATGTCTTAATTGAAAAACATAATTGCTTAGTTCTAATGAGTAATATTGTTTCAAATCAAGAAACAGGTTTGTGTTGCCTGATAACATTAATAATATCACTTTTTTTGTCTCTTAGAAACTCACATTTGATAGTACATTGAGTTAGGATGCAGATGTAGATTTATGTTCATTATCAAAAATAATCTGTAAAAATGGTAGCAATCTCATTTTTTTAAACCATTGGTCTTCCATAGTAGCATACATTTAGATCATTATAATCAGAGTTAAAACCACAAATATAGCACCTCAATACCATGGTAAAAATGTAATATGGCTTCTAGGTATTTGTATGAAAAACAGTAGTCTAAATACATTTAGTATACATGCATAAACGCTATTGCTTAATCACAAAAATACAAATTATATTCCATTACTCCTCCTTTAATAGATTTAATACATGTCTACATTAATAATATAATAAAATTCGACACAAATGCCCACATTTCTAACACAATACCATGGTGCAGTTAGTGGTGGTACTACAGTAAATCTATGGTAAATGATGGCGATTTGTAGATTAAAAAGCGGATAAACAGTCCGAGTGGCGCACTTCAATTGACGCATTTGCCTCATAAACATTTAATCGAACATTTATCAAACTCTTATCATTTATCGAGGAAATTTATATCACACGATAATTATCGTTATAGATTTATCGCCCAGCCCTAGGCCATAGTATCCCAAAAATGAAAATTTTATTGTTATTTAGTAGTAGTCTATGCTGTATATAGGCAATTCATTCTGAACATAGAAAGCCACAGTAATGGGAATGTAACTCTTTCCCAGACAGCAGCGCGCTGTTCATTTTCTGACCTCGTCTCTGGAATCCAGGTATCGTTGACGGGCGGAGGCGCAGGAGTGGACACAGTGCTGGTGCTTATGTCACCGATGATGCTGAGGGCCTCTTTTACGGAGTGGTACATACGCAGCATCTCGTCTCTGCGCTGGGCCTGGTCAGCAGACTCCTCCATCAGACTGTTCTGATCTCCTGAGGAGTACAAGTACGCCAGCAGCTCTGAGTGGATGAAGTCTTTAGCCTGGGGACAGAAAGACGACCGAACAGGAACGAAAGGTTAATGAAGAGGTGAGGATGTTTGCAATATGTTAGAATTAATATGTTTCAAGATGAACTGTTGTGTACTTACGCTGTTGATCATGAGGTGCATGATAGTCTTGGGCATGAGGTCTCTGATGGTCTTGTTGACGATACCAATGTAAGAGTCCACCAGGTTACGGATGGTCTCTACCTGCCTCTCCAGCTGAGGGTCCATAGAGAAGGTGTCGGCTGGAGCGGCCTCTTCTGAATCCACCTACACACACACATACCAGTTTCTTTACAACCACTTCTTTTTTGCCTTTGATCTAAGTTTAGGAATGATCATGAATTTTAAAGACAACATCTAAAGTGACCTGTATCTTTAATACGTTCCTGGTCTTATTGTGCTGAATGGATGCACTGAATGAATGAAGTGCATACTATTCTTGGGGGAAAAAATATTTTCTTTCATCTTTCATCAAAATGTAAAACCTTTCTTAACCTCTAAAACAACTTCTGCTGATCAAACCAAGATCGCATCGGTGAGAAAAAGCATTTTTTAACTATTTACTAGATACTAGAAAACAGAAGTGATATTTGTCCATGTAAAAGCTGTGTAAATGTTGTCGCTAAGATGATTTAAGAGATTTTTTTTTTATATGTTGCTAAGTAGCTGCTGTATTTTGGGTGTTTTTAACATGTTGCAGTGTGAGTGTTTCTGGCTGGTTGCATACACCGATTGTTTAGTAATAACATAGTAATTACACAGTAATAATGTAAAACACCCATCTTTAACAAACTGCATAATTCCAATAACACAAATGGATGTGCTAAAATATTTTCAACTGCCTAACCCCAAGTATTTATGATAATAATAGCAATGTTTGCCTTAGACGCACTGCCACCACTACTACTAGTACTACTACTATTAATTTCATAACATATATTACCGTTTTGTATCAGTAATGTTGTTTTTGAAAGAAAGACATTTTTATTCAGCAAGAATCCATTCAATTGATCAAAAGTGACAGGAAATACATTTATAATGCTAAATAAATTATATTTCAAGTAAATGCTGTTCTTTTTAACGTTCCATTTATCAAAGAATCCTGAAAAAAATGTTAGGAACATGTGACACTGAAGACGTGAGAAATGACTGCCAAATTGGAATAAATGACATTTTAAAATACATTCATATATAATATCATTGTAATAATTCCAAAATATTAATTCAAAAGTAGTTTATTTGTTTTATATACAGTAGTCAACATTTGAAGTGGATCAGAAAAGTTCATCAAAGTTGTCCTAAGACAAGAACGCATTTTGGTTTTAGGACAACTTTGATGAAAGTTTTTGATCCACTTCAAATGTTGACTACTGTATGTATGTATGTATGTATATACATACATTGCAATAAACGCAACCTTGGTGAGCGTAAGTGACTTGTAGTAGTTTTCTAGTAGTGTAACATCAGAATCAGAATCAGCTTTATTCGCCAAGTGTGCGCAAACACACAAGGAATTTGTTGTGGTTTTTAAGAAGCTCAATGTTGACAGTTGACAGTCAAAAATAAATCGTGAATCAAAAGAGTTAGTTCACCCAAAAATTAAAATTAGGCTGTGTTTTACTCACCTTCAAGGCATCCTAGGTGTATATGACTTTCTTCTTTCAGACGAATCCAGTTGGAGTTATATTAAAAATTGTCCTGGCTATTCCAAGCTCTATCAATGCACTCAGCGGGTGTTGCAGTGCTTCAGTCCAAAAGAAGTTAAATAAAAAGCGCCCATCCATAAAAAAAAATGTCTCACACGGCTCCGGGGGGTGAACAAAGGCCTTCTGTAGCGAATAGATGCGTTTTTGTAAGAAAAATATCCATATTCAAAACGTAATAATCACTTGAATCTAGCTTGCGCTCACT
>NW_015551047.1:263224-263883 GCF_001515605.1 Sinocyclocheilus anshuiensis
TTTTGATCCACTTCAAATGTTGACTACTGTATGTATGTATGTATGTATATACATACATTGCAATAAACGCAACCTTGGTGAGCGTAAGTGACTTGTAGTAGTTTTCTAGTAGTGTAACATCAGAATCAGAATCAGCTTTATTCGCCAAGTGTGCGCAAACACACAAGGAATTTGTTGTGGTTTTTAAGAAGCTCAATGTTGACAGTTGACAGTCAAAAATAAATCGTGAATCAAAAGAGTTAGTTCACCCAAAAATTAAAATTAGGCTGTGTTTTACTCACCTTCAAGGCATCCTAGGTGTATATGACTTTCTTCTTTCAGACGAATCCAGTTGGAGTTATATTAAAAATTGTCCTGGCTATTCCAAGCTCTATCAATGCACTCAGCGGGTGTTGCAGTGCTTCAGTCCAAAAGAAGTTAAATAAAAAGCGCCCATCCATAAAAAAAAATGTCTCACACGGCTCCGGGGGGTGAACAAAGGCCTTCTGTAGCGAATAGATGCGTTTTTGTAAGAAAAATATCCATATTCAAAACGTAATAATCGCTTGAATCTAGCTTGCACTCACTGTTGTAAACCGAAGCAGCTCCGGGCAGATGACGTATGAGTTCAGCGTTGTGCATGCGCCGGTGAGTCTCGTGAAAACCAACGTTTGTTTACA
>NW_015551047.1:264544-280730 GCF_001515605.1 Sinocyclocheilus anshuiensis
CTTTAGCAAAGGAAAACAAGTCTCCTCTTGGCTTATATCAAAATCCTCTGACATTCTTCTTTACAAATCCTCGTTTTGTACTTACAATTAGTGACCGTTGTTTTGTTTTGATCTCTCTGCTGCATTTCCACGTGCGTCACTTCTGAGCGGCGCATGCGCAAAGCTGACGTCATCCGCCCGGAACTGCTTCTGTGTTCCACTGAGCTGACGTCATCCGCCCGGAACTGCTTCTGTGTACAACTGTTGGCGCAAGCTAGATTCAAGTGATTATTACGTTTTGAATATGGATATTTTCTTACAAAAACGCATCGATTCGCTAAAGGGGGCCTTTGTTCACCCCCCGGATCCGTGTGAGACATGTTTTTATGGATGGGTGCTTTTTATTTAACTTCTTTTGGACTGACAGCCTAATTTTCATTTTTGGGTGAACTAACCCTTAAAATGTTTAGACTTTGAACTCTCAATAATGGCATGCAGAGTGTTTTAGATTGTACGTGTGTTCAAACTAAACATTAGTACCTGATCTTTCTCAGGATAAACGCCTGCTCGAAGAAAAGAAGCTTTCCAGCTGTCCATGTCCTCCTGCAAATCACAGGCCAGCTCGATCTGACGCAAGTCCTTATACACGTTCCTGCGAGGGGGATCGAACACATGAAGCGGCCGAACGCCAAACCAAAATACACAAACACAGAGAGTTGCAGTCAGCCCTGACCTTTGCTCAGTGTTGAAGATTGCAAAAATATGCTTAGTGGACATGAAGCCTTTCTCCACGTCTCTGAGCTTCAGGTTGTCCAGAGGAAGCATGTATTTCTTCTCTTTTTCCTAGTAGAGCGGGATGAGAGAGGGAGAGTTGCAACAATCTTGTAAACCACTTCACAGTGGTATCAAAAGCTGCAGCGTTCAGAGATTCTAAATATGATATATAACAATGGATGTATAGAAAAGTGCTACTTGAAGATTTTTCAAAACATCTTCTTTTGTGATCATATGGGTTTGGAACGACATGACAGCGACTTAATGACCGCATTTTCATTTTTAAGTAAACTGTCCCTTTAAAGAAGGACCACCAGGTTGCCAAGCCAGAGAGGGGGATGTGAGACAGAGAGAGAAAAGAAAAAGAAGAGGAGGAGTCTGGATGAAGACTAATGCTGCCAAGTCGTTCTGTTGAGTTGAGAAGCAGCATCTGGAAACATTTATGTCTGCACAGCTACGGCCCCAACAGTTACATCACACAGAGGAACACTTCCCTGCCCCCAACACACACACACACACACACTTATACATACACACAACCCCCCAGTAACCCAGTACGATTTCCTGCAAATTCCAAAGTCGGATCCCGGCTGGAACATTTCAGTGAGCTTGCCACGTCACTTTGCCTCCCCTTTCGTCCCGCTCCTCACCTCTCTTTTCTCCGTTTATCGCTTTCTTTTTACTTTGAAAACGACTGCGCCACGTCACTTTGCCTCCCCTTTCGTCCCGCTCCTCACCTCTCTTTTCTCCGTTTATCGCTTTCTTTTTACTTTGAAAACGACTGCTAAAGGAACATTTCTCAGCGTTATTCATAAAACAATGGTAAAGAGCGAAAACTGCACATGGTCCAGAATGCGAAAATGAAGCCATGATGGCAAAAAGGGTCCTTATTCCTCTTGAAGAAACTGCAGAGGCCTGGAATATGCATTTGCCACGCAGCAGCGGACATGTGAGTATACCGAATATATACATTTGAAAAGAATTCTTAATGTAAACATTATCAATAAGTAAGGTCGGGATATTCAGTAATGTCATTTCAATCGATTTCATTATGTTTAGATTCATAATGACTTTTTTGCATATGCGCACCAGCTTTAATTACTTGATTCTTTGTGTGCCTTCATTATTCGGTACAAAAAGCTATTTAGAAGTAAAAAATCACAAAAATGTGACATTTCACCCCAAAATCAAAAGAGGTTACATTTTGCATTAAGAAAATTAAACCTATTTCATTGCAGCATTATTTTCATGAGAATTACGTTTTTTCACCCTCAAATTATCCTTAACTTAGCATGTCCGAATCTTTAACTTTTCCACTTTTTTATAATTGTTTCGTAACTCCCAAATTATTCACTATGATTTTCATTAGACTTTTTGTTTAAATAAAAAGTAATTTTACTGTTTTACAGTAAATTACGTAAATCATACTTTACAATTAAAATACCAATACTTTTGACAGTATTACAGTATTGAGAATCAAATTTACGGGGACTAAACTTGCTGCTGAATCCAAACATCAATGGTTACATAACGACCTTAATTTACTTCGAAAATCGTTCTTATTACTTTATTTTAGATAAGTAGCGATCTGAGCATGTTCTCGGCGGGCTAAGTAAGATCGACGCTTTATCAGTGTGTCTGTCTGAACTGTTTACCCTCCTCTGCAGTCGTGTGCGGTCCTCGGGGCAGTGACCTGTGGTCCAGCCGCCCTCTTTCCTCCCCCCCGCCTGCCCAGTGTTCAGACTACCTGTTCATCATGCTGCAGCTGAACAGTAGTCCGCACATTGGTTAGGCTGGGCAGGGACACACACACCCGTGGCTCGAGCAAAAGGACTCTACCATTCGCTGCTGGACAGGGGGGCGGTTTACATATAAACAATCTCTCTTGGGGAATAAAGTGAGACGTTTACATTGAAGTTGCTTTGGATGAAAGCGTCTGCCAAATGCATCAAAGTACACATTCATACATTTATGTGCTCCCTGGGAATGAAACCCAAGGCCTTGATGTTACTCCCACCACACTCTACCAGTCAAGCCACAGGAACTTTGGAAAACAGCTAACGTTTGCACTAATTTCAAACACACATGAAGTCCGAGCCCAACTTGAGTGGCACAAGTTTTAAGCTCAAGCGAAAGGGGGAGGGACTGTAAACGAGAAATGAAGAACAGATGAATCTCACCTCCTCGTCCTTGTACCAGGACAGCGATTCGGCCGTCAGGATGAACCAGTACTCCTTGGAGCCGCCCTTCATAATGCTGATGTTGAGGGTTAGCCAGCCTTTACGGATCACCTGTGGGAAAAAGGGCGGAGGGGGGGCGGAGGGTGTAGGGCATGCCACAAGAGTGGGGAAACATTTATGAGATCCACACAGTCTTTGTGCTGGAAGCTTGTGTCCTATGCTGAACAAACCTGAAAGCCCTATTGTGCAAACCTGTGCTTACCTGCTATGGAAATATTTTGTGTAAGTTTGCTTGCCTTCTAATGTGGCTAACGTGATTAACTAAATAACTCTGCTTTGTCCGTTACAGTAGTGGTTCTCAACTGGTTTCGAAAATTCACTGAAAATTTTCAGGCAAAATTGGTCCTTTTTTTTACATTTTCACTGAAAGTTTGCAGGCAAAATGGTCCATTGTTTTTCAATTTTGTTACAACTTTTTTAGGCCAAAAAGGCCCATTGTTAGTAAGTTTCATTGTCAATCCCTAACGAAAATTAACCATGGTTTTATTATAGTAAAAGTGTAGTGACCATGTTTTTTTGGCGTATTGATTACTAATTGTATAACAGTTTACTACAAATACAATGGTTAATTTGTTGTTACTATGGTTTAACTATAGAAACCATGTTTTTTTGGTTTTAATTGTAGTACAAAACATAGTTAATTTTAGTAAGGGATATAGCAATGCATACCACAGAAATCACTTTTGTTTATAAATAAAGCATTATGTTTGTCAACATAGCGAATCTGCGTGTGGAAATCTTCCGCCCCCACGCAAAATTCCCAATTGCATAGATTCCTTTTGAAATTACTACATTTCGTATGCGAAAATTTGCCGAACTATGGAAAATGTGGGCCCATCGATATGCAAAAATATTAACATACAAATAAATATAAGTTAAACCAGAAAAGTGATGACTGTAACTGCATGAAGAACAGCAGTGGTGTGATTTACCAACATAAACGAATATGTTGTATCAGTATTAGCATATTAGCAAAAATTCCATTATATTTGCACTTTATTATTCGCATTTAGCTTTAGGTTGGGAACCACTAGACTACAGTATCTACTCTGCATGGAGTCAGAACATAAGGCAGCAATTAAAGTTTAGTCACAAATAAATGCTCTAGAAACTCTGAATATACACTAACAAAACCACTGGGGAGTGTCTTGAAATAGAGCAACAATAAAAGAACAAAGGAACAATTTTGTTGTACTTGTGGATTTTTTACCCTCTACAGTTCTTTCTAAAGCACAGCGCAACGTAACGGCAGATGCCATCCAGACCCACTGGCCTGTCACAGGAACAGGGGTCAGAGGTCAGCAGTGGCATGTTAGGGTCAAATTAGTGAGTAAAATCAAGCCTACAAGCTGGTAAACAAAGGAGAACGCCGTTAGTGGTATTAAATGGAGAAAGACGAACACTCAAGTGTGAAAACCTATTGAACCGGAAGGAATAGTGAGAGAAGATACAGGTAAGTGGGTTGTACTGGTAAACAGAGAAAAGGTACAGGAGCTGGAGGAATAAAGGGTTAGTCAAGGAAACGGGAGGGAAAGGGCTTCCAGATTTCAGTGGTAAAGGAATCTCAGTGCTATTTTTGAGGATTAAAAGGTGTCTGTAACTCAAGGATTTTGGAACATTGCTTCGCAAAGTCAACATGGAATCAAAATTCATCTTATTTACATTATTAATGCACATTCCAGCTCCGTTCCGGTACTACATTTTACGTCGTAATACCACACGGCATCAATGACACTGAACTTTTTCCATTAAAGAAAGAAATACCACAGCAAAATGTACTGCAAGCATTTCTACGGTACTATCCCTTTGCTCCCTTTCCATTTTGCTTTGTTCTCCGTAAAAACGGAGTGAAACTGAGAGGAGGGGGTTAGAGTTAGAGTTAGAGAGTGCCAACAGAAACAACGCAGACATAAAGCTATGGCAGGCTATATAGATTGTTTGCCTTGGTGGGGAAATGCCATCAAGCTTCTTAAGAAACTTGATAACCATCTCTGAGAGGGGAAAATGACAGAAGAGAATTGATGAGAAGAAAAAACACCAGGACAGTACGGATCAGGCGTCTCGTGCTAGGATGTACTGTAGCGACCCGAACAAAAGACCACAAAAACGCTCTTGAATATCTTTTCATTAGACAGAAACACAGCAAATATCTGTGGTCAGAGCCTGGCTCAAACATGGATCCAATTTCTCTTTGCCGCCCACAACTGAAAGCATGACCCTATTTTCTGTTGTGTTTGGATTTCACCGTTCTTCCATGTTGCACATTCTGACTGCTCTCTCTAAATTACACCAATTAATCCTAATATTATGTACATTTAAAATGCATAATTATCAACAAGTTAATCAAAGAGTTGCAATCAAAATGCAATCAGAAATGTAATTGAACAGAAATCTGTTGATAGAAGGGATGATTTTGAATTAAAGATGAGATGATTAGATGATTACCTGCATGTGAGAGGCGACTGTTAATTACCCCAACAGAAATCCCCCAATTAACTTTGCCCCAGAAAGGATTTCTCTAAGGTTGAGCAGTTAATTTATTAAATTAGAGTCAATTGATTAGCAAAAGGAACCCGATACTGCCACATTCTGGCCATTACTGGCACACCAAGGGGAAAAGAAAAAAAGAAAGAAAAAAACCCCCAACTAAATACCAAACTAACTCTTATGGTAGGGCTGGGCAATATTTTGATGATCTAAAATAAGCTTGGTGTAGCTATAAAATTAAGCAAGTTATTATTGTGATGACTTTAAGACACTTTCATTTGGCCATTGCATTTTCTAAAAGGTTTAGTTTTGTGATTAAGATTAAATTCAATTAAATGTAATTGGAATTCCAATTCAATTCACTCTGCCCATTTCATTTAATGGTTTCAAAACTATGATTCGATGATTTATCACCTTAAAAATGCTCATGCCCTGCGTGGCACTTTGCATTTATTAAAAGCAAATAAACAAATTTAAAGGTAAATGCTTATTTATTACTCTGAATTGTTACACAGCATATGAATTTAAGTTCTTAAAATTAGCTACTCTTCATTGAAAAACAAAAAAATTTAAATTAGATGATTATTGTTTTACTTTTGAATCTACTTGACAAAAATGGCTGTTTGGCTGCAATGATATTAAATATAGTTAAAAGGTTCAAACATATTGAGATTTTTATTTTTTTTTTTTGTCATAAAGCCCAGTCCTACCTCAGACATATTGTTAGTATAAAGAAATATACTATAATTGTGATTAGCTCTTTATGGCAAATGTATTTTAAAATCTATTTTAAAAAAAGCATGAATTCATTAAAAATGCACACCACATACATGTATAGAAAACCCAAACACACTCTACATGTCATATTGGGTTTGAGTTTTGCTCTCTAGTATGATTGGATGTTTTCTTGGCCCCACCCACCCACCATATCCCCATGGTGACGTAGAGGCTGATTCTCCACAAGGCAAACTCTGCTCACCGGAAGGAAATGAAAGGGAATGTCCCTGTCTAATAACACAGTGTACTTTCAAGTTGCTTATGTCATTTCCACTGAAACCTTCATACATGATAAATCCATTTCAGGCTCTTTTATTTTTCTAACTGGGTTAGAAAAATACTCTTTAGTGGCAAGCAATGTTCATTCAAATGAAACAGTCCACATAAATACTGTGTCCTAACCAGTGACAGAATTCCAGCTGTCAACACAAATTGTAGCGTGATGCTTCACAATATCAGCCATTCAGAACATAGAGCTGTTCAGTCATGATGTCAGTTATGTCATTTGTGTAGCAGAACAAAAACATGAACGTTTAATTTTTTTTTTAATTATCCAAATCTTGAAAATGATTGTTAAAATCCAGGATTTAGTACTACAAGATAAACAACTTTATATATAGTTACACAGACTACTCTAGGTGGGGATGCAAAGAAGTTTTTGTGGTCGGTAAAGGCAAAAACTCTGGTTTAAATGGAAGCCTCAGGTTTTATCACTCATTGCATTATGTCGCACCTGGTAAGGACACTGTGTAAAAGGGTGTAGTTGATAACATTTATAAGTGATAGAGACCTTGGCCTTTTTAATTACAGGGGGTAGATTAAAAGGGGAGATGTGGAAGGGGTCCCTCAGGGTTCAATGATAGGCCCTTTCGTGTTTAATTGGAATGGTGGAGGGCGTGATGGTGTTGGAACGAAGGAGTGTCAACTTGGATTGAAGAGCACGTGAAAGCAGAGAAAAGTGTACCTGGTTGGCAATGGCCCTCTTCTTGTTGACGATATTCCTTTGCTGGGCGCTGCAGGTGGGGAAAACAGACAGAAAACACTGATTACGCACTGATTGCACACCATTGTCTGTATTGTTAGAATACCACAACAGTAAAATTATGATTTGTGTAAGCCTCTTTGGCACTCTGGGTGGGAGCAATCCTGCTCTGAGGTAGAAAGGAGGAATGGGGCAGGATAAAAAAAAAAAGAGGAGACGGGTGGTCTGATTAACATCTGTCTAAGATGACTGGGTGTTTAAGGGGGCGCTAGCGCACCTGTTGTTGCTGTACCCTGGTATGGTACCGTCATCCATCCGTCTGAATTCAAGACTGAAAGTGACGGCATGAGAACCATTAAAAGAGGTGCCCTGACAAACTCACGGCATGCGCATAGGGACACACTCAGGGCGAGCAGGGTCAGACAGGCTTGATGCTGTAGGCAACCTTTGTCTCAACTCTTGAATGCTCTACAGTAACCAACTGAGCATGCAAAAATTTTACATGCAATAAGTCTTTAGTTGTACACTAGTTTTCTGAGAGATCAAAGACATGCACTAATAATTTTAGTGCATTTATGTTACGTCCAATGCGTTAGCCATAATGCACAGGCATAGGGACCTAATCTGAACTTTTTACTTTTTCCACTGCACTGACAGTAAACAGGAGACACAGTCCAAATGTGACTTCTAGAGATTCTTAAACAGGTTTAAAACATCTTGAAAGTACCTACAAAATCTATATACAACTAAATATTGCTGTTGATGCCCCAAGAGCATTACAGAGATGATAATATAGGATGGGGATGTCAGAAAAAATAAAATCGCAAAGAGGGAAGTGGGATTTTTTAATGTTTTTGGGAAAAAAAAATCTCTTATGCTCACCAAGCTGCATTCATTTGATAAAAATACAGCTAAAACTGTATTTACAATAAGGAATATTGTGAAAAGTTATTACAATTTAAAATATTTTCTGTTTTAATATATTTTAAAATGTTATTTATTCCTGTGATGCAAAGCTGAATTTTCAGCATCAATTACTCTAGTCTTCAATGTCACATGATCCTTCAGAAATAATTGTAATATGCTGATTTGCTGCTCAAGCATTTCTTATTATTATCAATCATGAAAAGTTTTTTCCTGCCTAGTATTTTTGTGGAAACCATGATACATGTTTTCAAAATTCTTTGATTAATAGTAATTAAAAACAATTCTAAAATTGAAGTCTTTTGTAATATTATGTCACTTTTGAACAAATAAAATACATTTATACTAAACTAAACAAAATAAATAAGAATAAGATAAAATAAAATAAAAATATTTGTGAAGTCTGACCCGAACCTGAATAAATTGTGTATTTTTTTAAGGCTACGTACCATTTTATTTTACCGTTGCTTTACATGTTGGCCACATGGCCACTTTCTTTTTAAATGAGTCAGAATAAACTGCACTGCAAACCAGTCTTGCAGAAAGTCAAAAGTCCAAATACACAAGAAGCACCGCTAAGGTTAGGGGTCAAGCTTTAAGGTGAGAAATGAAACCCAGAATGTGCTGCACTGGATGCTACACATACTTTGCAAATCCAATGAAGTCCTCATGGTTGGTGTTAATGTATGACAGCTCAGTGTCAATCAGCAAAAGGACCTGGTAAAAAAAAAACATTTTGCACATTAAGAAAATTTATGAAAAAAAAAACAAAGTGGTTATAGCGGATCTTCTCTCGCCAGTCTCGCACCTGGTCCTTGGTCTTGTTTTCTCTCTCTCTAACATAAGTAGTGACAATCCTCTCGGTCTCTTCTCGCAGTCTGGGGTAAGAGCCTAGCTGTGGGGAAAAACACCAGATAGATGCAGGCTACGGCATGTACACATAGCCACACGCACACGTGCATAAACACACACACACATTCTGCAATGTGAAAGCGGTAGGAGCTAACCACGATCAGACCTTTTCACACAGGTCGATGTGAGGACTAGTCTTCGCTAAGCCACCATGCAAAAGAGGAACCAATGCAAGGGAGAGCAGGCATGTGCACACTCACACACATGAAGATTTGAGTATTTCAGCAAGTAGTGCATGTAAGACAGCATTCACTCCCAGCCAGGAATGGACAGTGAATCAATAAATTAACTTCTAAGTGCAGTAAACAAAATTTAAGGGATGCTAGGGTTGGGAATCGAGAACCGGTTACAATACCATTGTAAAATACTACATCCAAATGATGATGATATTTTGTTCTGTTACGTGTTATTATATGACTTCTTCCACTGAAACAGTCAGAACACTGCGCTCTTGAATCTACAGCACCAAGGCAAAAGATGTTATGTTTAAGTGATATCTTTAGACTCTTCTTACGAATCAAACTCATTGACCTTAAATGGCTCACTCACTCACTGCATCAGTCAGAGTAGTTCATGAAATAACAACAGACTTGGAGGAATGGCAAGTCATTATTTATCTTTGGACCTATTAGACTTAAAATAAACCAAGAACTGTATGTCGATAGCAGCAATACAATATCAACACAATAATTAACAGTTGTATCTAACAATTAATCTTTTTTGATAATTTGGTAATTGAAGAGACCAAATTGGACCCATTGGACTTAAGAGACAATAACTCAGTTTAGGCCTTTTCCACACTAATATGTTTTCGTTTGAAAACGCATCTTTTTTCTCTCCATTTTGCCCTTCCGTCCACAGCGAGATGGCATTTTTGTCGAGGGAAACTGAGATTTTTGAAATGCTCTCCAAAGTGGATAAATCTGAAAACGCAGTTTTCGCCTTCTAGTGTGGACTGTGAAAACAAAGGCTTTTGAAAACGATGATGCTTGTTTAGTCATGTGACATATTGTACCACCAATAGATATCTATGTGTATACCGGTAATGTGCCTGTTATGTGCTATTCACTTTCACACTACTGCTAAAGAATTGTGTTACTTTGTACACGCTCATATCACAGTCCTGCAAAGATGACAGAAAATGTATTCGCGATTGCCGTTTGCTGAAAAACATGAGGACAGTTGCATTTTATATCAGACATACAATTGTGAGTGAGTGCGACCTGAACACGTCAGTGAATGGTCAGATATTTTCTTAAATAAAGCGTACAAATAGTAGATTTTGTTGTGATTTGAATTTTACAAATGTTACCAGCATAGCACTGTTTAGTATTTTAATTTGTAAGAACTATTTACTATTTTTTGTAATAATATATATAGTATAATGGTAGTATATGGTATAATATCATTAGGATCAATACTTTGGTGCTTGCTTAAATGTACTAAAAGAATACTTTTTTCGATCAAGTAGAATTGGAACTAGAGCAAGAATTGGTAAACTCCTTACGATTCCCATCACTAGTTATTAAAACATATAAATCTGAAGTGATAAGAATTGCATGTGAAATGCAGGAAATATTTGCACTTTTTTGAGATTATATTCCCAACAAGACTCTTCCAAAACTGAGAGTGAAATAGCGATTTAATAAAGGAAAGAATGGAAACATTAAAAAAAGTATGTGACATTCGAGAGGGAGGACAGAATCAAGTAATGCACTGCAGCTCCACATATAACCACAAGATGGCAGGTGAATGGTTATTTGTTGCTATGACAACAGCAGCAGCCGTTTGTGTCTGGGGCAGGAGGCAAAGCATCTGTTTCTGTATGTCTTTTACTTCTACAGTCAGTGGTTCAGGCTCACTGATGCTCTACTCAAGCAACAAAGAGTGAATAGAGGTGATGTGCCACTGACAAACACTGAAACTGGGGCTCTAAAGCTGACTCAGCTTGGAAACACCCAATTTTTCCAAACAATCTGGATGTTTTTTATTGGTTTGATTCACATGGGATATGAAAATGTAAGACTCATTATGAAACAGAACTTCGGACGAGTCACATGGACACACACTAAGGGTGTGGCGGAGAGGGCGTGGCTGACTGATAAAGGTGGAAAGCTGGGTGGGTGGCAGCGCGTGGAAATGGAGGAATGGGGAGTTTTTTTCACTCCGCCTAATCTCGAGCCGCTCCTGGTTACCTTGTTGGCACTTTTCCTGACGAGGGTGGTGAGTTCGGACACCACCAGGTCCACACATTTCAGGCTGGGCTCTTTCAGTTTGCGGATCTGTTTTTTCACTATAGTCTCAAAGGCCAGATCAGGGGTGAACAACCCCGTTCTGAGGGGGTCAGGGTGATGCCAGTGGGCAGGGGGGAGAAGAAGTGTTGAGGTGTTAAAAAAAGGACAAAAAAAGAGAAAGAAGGGGAAGAATAAAAAGAGAGGAAACTTTTAGTTGATTAATCATTGCTTATCTATGAACAGATACAAACTAGGTCCAAAAGGGGGAGCCGAAGGTTTTCACATCCATGAATTATGTATTTTTTTTTGCACCACAATAAACAGACCCTAGAAAAGCTTGTTTACTCAACGTCCAATATAACTAGTCTAAAATATTAGCATTTTTCCACACCACAAATATTCCAATGCTACTACACAGTATAAATATTTGTAAATTTATTAAATATTAAAACAACTGACCTCCAAAAAAAAAAAAGGTGACAAAGATTCATTGTATTTTTGGAAGTACCGGAATCAAATGGTTTTCACGATGCTTGGTTCTGTTAAAGTCACAATGAAACCGAAGTAGCAACATATATTTTTGTTTCCATATTGTAACATGCATTAATTAATTGGTCACAATAAGATCTATAATATGTATTTATATAATAGATAGGGTGAATTTTCACGCTGACTTTAATAGTTCTTCTACATCTGTATTCTTCAGCCAATGTGGAGAAAACACCACACCACAGCAAAATTTGTATTCTTAAGGCAGACACACACCGGACGAGAAGCGCAGTGCCGTATCGCGTCGCGTCTTCAAAATTCGAACGCACAGTTTTGAACAATGTCCTGAGCCGTTGCTGGGTGCCACGGACAGACGCTGAATGGCGCCGCTGGTGTGTGTACACTCATATAAAACAATGTGTTCGAATTTTAAAGACGTGGCGCGACGCGACGCTGCGCTTCTCGTCCGGTGTGCGTCCGCCTTAAGTTAGGATTGGGGAAAAAAAGTTAGCGACACAAATATGCGGACGCAAATATAGATCTACTTAATCTTAAAGAGACCTTCAAACCAATGAGTTGTTAATTTAAATTGGTGAAAAAGACTCACAATGTACTCTCACTGAAGTAATTATGAAATTACATGTACATTGGTACTTAATTCTAGGCCTGGGCGATAAAATGGTATCGGTATTTATCGACGGTACACCTTCATCGATAACGATAGAAAAAATGTTCGATATAGCGCATGATATAGGCACGTGCTATGAGTGACGCAGACAGCCCACGAACACGAACACAAGCTGTAATGAGTGCTGTGCCTCATCAGTGGAGCATGAGATGCGGTGATGATGATGTAAGTGGCGTTGTTGCATTTTAAATGTTTTTGTTAGTCTAGCCCACGAGACGCGCCGCTGCTGCGTTATGCATTCAAAATATTAGAGAAATATAGAAGCTCAACGCTTAGAAGATCTTGATTAGGTTAAAACCGAAACCAAGCCATTCACACGTACAGAACGCATATTCAGCACATTTTTTAGACGGACAAATATGACTGCTGCACTCGCGTCTCACACAAGAGATGCAGTAAAAAAGTTTAAACTTTTATAACACGTCCAAATTTGTGGAGGTTTATTCCATTTCACTGCATCTCTTATGTTTTTAAATGCAATCTGTGTGAATGGCGCTTTGGCTCTTTGTATTAAGCAATGCATAAATACATGATGCTGTTTTGTTCATAATTGTTTATGCAATTTACGAAATTATATTTGATTTATATATGTTAATTTAGATGTAATGCACGTTTTTTTATAGACAGTTGTTATTTCATTGCACTGAATAAACAATTTAATGCGCTGCATTATTTTGCTCATTGCGCCCTCCTGTGGCCTCGGGAGACAAGACAAACGTTTCCTTAAGACTTATTTAATCTGCATATAAAACATAAGAAAGGAGATATTTGTTTACATTTTAATTTTGTGTTTGACTGTTAAAACAAATCAAAAAATATTTGTTGTCTTAATAAACTGGGTAAATTAAAAATACAGTGGTTAAATAAAAAAAAAATCTATTGCTTTTTGTTTTAAAAAGGGTTATAAAAATGTCAATAATTATAAATACCGTACGATATTAAACATTACATCGTTTTTTAGCTATATCGCCCAGCCCTACTTAATTCTACTTAAACTAATCAAAAAACAATAGTTCAGCTAAATTTAATAGATATAAAAATTTCACATTTAATAAATAAATAAATATATATATATATATATTATAATACATTTTCATTCAAATGCAAATAACACAGTTAAGTATCTGAAAACATTACATTCAGTTTTCACTTAAGTATATTCTTTTAAAGTATATTATTTTTTTAAAAAGTAAAAAAAAAAAAAAGATAAGTATGCTACAGTCCTGTGTACTTCTTTTTTTATGATTAATAATGCAATCAATTACTGTCTCAAATTAACTAAAAGAATTGTCACTGGGTGGGCGCCGATAGCCTTGTGGGCAGCGCGCCGACATACAGTGCCATTGCGCTACGGGCGTCCCGAGCTGGAATCCTAACTCGAGGACCTTTCCCGATCCCGCCCCCTTATCTCTCTCCCACTTCGCTTCCTGTCAGCTCTGATCTGTCCTATCATAATAAAGGAAAAAATGCAAAAAAAAACATTAAAAACAAAAAACAAAAAAAAGTATTGTCACTCGAATCATTAAGACCCCACCGTTCCCACCTTTACTTAATATGCAAGCATCTTGTGAACAAATTTCAGACTTGGTGTGAACTGGCCTCAAAAAGCCCTTACATTTCATTTTGACCCTTGGCTACAGAGGTGCTTAGAATGTTGCAGGACCCCTGGCTCGTCCCTTTTAGACCGCAGATGACCAGAGAGTGAAATTCTCCGCTCATCTCCTTGTCACAAGACCATCACAACACCCCAACACACGACAGCAGAGCCAGCGCACACGGCAGCCGGGGGGGGGGAGGTCGAGGGGGGCACACCGCCACACAAACACGTAACACCCGGGGGGGGGGGGGTCGAGGGGGTCACACCGCCACACAAACACGTACAACCTCCGACTCTCGCTCTGTGCTTTCCACCGAAAGTCCCGTCTGTTTGTCTCAGGTGTAGTGTGACCCCCTCATAGGAAGCCCCCCGGTAGCCAGGCTGGGGTACTGCAGTACCTTGTTGGTGCACTGCCTGACTGTGTTGATGAGCTCCTGAATAACCAGATCGATACATTTCAGACAGGGCTCTTTCAGCTTAATGATCTGCTTTTTCACGATGGCTTCAAACGCCAGATCTGGAGTGAACAGCCCAATTCTGAGAACGCACAGGACAGACAGACAGCAGGACGTAAGAGGACAGAGACGAACAGTGAGGAGAAAAAAAAACTAAACAACAACAAGTGCCAAAAACTAACTCAAAGACAGATATTTGTGACAATGACATTAAAATAGAACTGAAACCGTGTGAAATTAGGATACTTGGAGGTGAAGTGGAGGGAAAGAAGAGGATAAAGTTTAGCTCACAAAGACTAAAACAAAAAATAAAGTGAGTTCTAAATAATAAACGGACAGATGAGCGTGGCTCGCTGTGGGGAAAAAGAAGTCAATTAGACATTTCAGAGATAAGGTTTCCCTTAAAATCACTTTAGGCCATGCCCTCATAACACCGTTTTTGCAGTCGTAGACCAACATTTGAGGGTCTCACAAGAGAGACAAATCACAGGCTAACTGATGCTCACTTTGGTTGTAGACATGTGGTAAGCAACTCAATTGAGTCTGGGTCATAACCAAGAGCAGAAAAGGGTAGAGTTGGACACGACAGAGTCCACATTTTCCAGACTATATTCTCATGGTCTCAATTTTGGTCCTTGAGTCCAAGATCACATCTTCATGTTCTTGGTCCTCAAATCCGAATTCAAGATCCTATTTTCAAGGTCTTGGTCCTCGAGTCAGAGTATAAGATCATATTTTCTTGCTCTTGGTCCTCGAGTCTGAGTTCAAGACCATATTTTCATAGTCTTGGTTTTGGTCCTTGAGTCCAAGATCACAATTTCATCGTCTTGGTCTTAGTCCTCAAATCAGTTCTTTAAAGGGGTGGTTCACTGTTTTTTTTCTAGGCTTGATTGTGTTTATGGGGTGCAGTCTAACATGCGTTAATGCTTCGTTTTTTTAAAAACGCATTATTTTTCACATAATTTACCTTTATTCCACACCGCTCTGTCCTTTCTCTGAGAAACACGCTGATCGTTTCCTTCTTTTATGAAGCCCCTCCCTCAGAAATAGGCGATGGGCTCTGATTGGTTAGCTAGCCCAGTGTGTTGTGATTGGCTAAACCTCGCCTCAGCGGCATGTGCTCCGGTTGTATTGTAAACAGCGGCGTCTTTAATATCGCTTATCAGTTTGAGCTCGATTGAGAAGCAGAGGATATTATTGAAGAGGATCTTGCAGAACCTGTGCAAGCACGGCTTTTAATGGTAGGCCTATGTTTTTTGTTTGTTGTTGTCTCATACTTTTAGATATGCCGTTATTTGTAAATGCTACTGCTTATGTTAGCTTTTAATATACGGTTTTATCCCGATTAAAGCTTTAATACAGTACGGCAACTGGACGCGCGTCCATGTATAACGCTTCTCATAGCTATGTGAAAATAAGTGTATAATTGTAACAGTTCATTGTTGGAGCTGAGCTGAATGAGAGAGAGAGAGAGAGAGATGCAGAGCGTGTGCAGAGCAGGGGGAAGCGAGGAACAGTATTAAGAACTGCTGCTTTAGAACATTGATTTTGAAACTTGTGAATCCATTAGAATCGTTAGAAGACAGAATCGCGATTTGTACGTGCACCTCTAGTTTTCTCTTCCTCTTCTCTAAAGCAGCGCAGCATG
>NW_015551047.1:281125-292800 GCF_001515605.1 Sinocyclocheilus anshuiensis
CTTCGTTTTTTTAAAAACGCATTATTTTTCACATAATTTACCTTTATTCCACACCGCTCTGTCCTTTCTCTGAGAAACACGCTGATCGTTTCCTTCTTTTATGAAGCCCCTCCCTCAGAAATAGGCGATGGGCTCTGATTGGTTAGCTAGCCCAGTGTGTTGTGATTGGCTAAACCTCGCCTCAGCGGCATGTGCTCCGGTTGTATTGTAAACAGCGGCGTCTTTAATATCGCTTATCAGTTTTTTTACCGGGGGCGGGGTTTATCTGGGTTTGTTACATCACGAACCCGAGAAGTAACTCGTTGTAGTTCCTACCAGCTGTTTGTGTAGGCATTAAACTGCCAGAATTTTAAAAGACGATATCTCCATTTGCATTAAACTTTCAGCTTTATTTTCATGCTTTTGGTCCTAGGGCCTGTTTACACCTGGGCACTTCATGCGTTTTCTCTCATTGGATAGCTATCCAATTGTGAAAAGACCAAGTTTAAATGCCCTCTGAAACGCTTTCGAGATGGACTTAAATCTGATCACTCAAACCACTTCAGAAGGTGGTCTGGGACTTTGATCTTGAAATTAGCTGATGATGAATAAAATGCAGCACATATCTGTTGATTTCATTGAAGTGAGCTCGGGTAAATGTTTTGTCCATTTTAACAAAGCATATCGATCAGAGAAAACGCATGAAGTGACCAGGTGTAAACAGGCCCCTAGAAACCAAGTTCAAGGACTCAGGAGCATGTGGACTCTGTCTTGTCTTGGACTCTTTTTCAGCCTCAATCTTCACTAGAACTTTATGTTATCAGCACAATCTTGTAGTATGAGCAACTACATTACAAATATTTTTCAGTCTCAGTCTTAACTAGAACATTTTTTTGTTATTAGCACAATCTTGTAGTATGAGCATCTACATTATGAACAACAATGTGCTGCAAACAATGATAGAACAAAAGGTGGTGAGAGCAAAAATATTTTCTTAAAATGAGCACAAAAATTTGGATTGATTTTGCATGTATAAAATCTGCATTTTGTTATTGTATTCTGCGCATATCTAGTTAAATCAAAAATAACTGTTTGATCAAATGTTCCTATATAAATGTACTTACATGTATAAATAAATATTATATTTTCTATGGACCCTTTTTCTGTCAGTAAACATTGTGACGTTTTTCTGTGGGCAGAGCTTAGGTGGAGGCAGAAAGATTACCCTGACTGCTTCACTAAAGCTAGCTATGAAGTTTGTTAGCTTGTTTTTTTAACAATGACTGGAGAAAATCAGATTTTACCTGCATATGTAAAGTCACTCGTTGTCCGGGACCGCGATTGTTATTTGAAAAGGTTAACTTTAACGGACAAAACCAGATCGGCCGACCTGTACATGCTTACTCAAAACTTGGACGATCTGACAGGATTCAAGACAAACTCACCGTGTCTATCTAGTCATGAAGATGTATTTACATTGCAATTTCAGCTGGCAACTATTTTTACAGCTACATTATTATTCCAGCCACAATTAATCACAACAATGTATATACAATTAAAAATTATTAAGCATATAAATCGTCAGTTTGTTGTTTTACACACATACACACAGACATTATTTCATACACGACATAGTTGTGAGATGCATAAGAAATCTTTAGACGCACCCATAACAACAACAGGCTGTATTACGTCGATTCTGGCACCTAACATCACAACAAGATGATATTTTAAGCTCCTTATGAAGCCGAATCTGTGCTGGTTTGAATTGGCCACCTCCAGTTTTCCCTTTGTTTTGCCTCCAGCTAGCGCTGTGACGTAATTGTGACATCGGCCCTAAAAGGGTCTATATAATGAGATATATTTTCCAGAATGTACAGTCAAAAGTTTGGGATCAGAACGATTTTTAATGTTTTTTACAGGAGTTTCTTATGCTCATCAAGGCTGCATGAAAAAATGTAATATTGTGAAATATTATTATGATGTAAAATAATGTTTTTCTATTTTAATATACATTGAAATCTAATTTATTCCTGTGATGCAGCGCTGTATTTTCAGCATCATTACTCCAGTCTTCAGTGTCACGTGATCTTCAGAAATCATTCTAATATGCTGATTTATTATCAGTGCTGGAAACTGTTGTGCTGCTTAATATTTTTTTGGAACCTGTGATACTTTTTTGCAGGATTCTTTGATGAATAAAAAGTTTAAAAGAAGAGTATTTATTTAAAATAGAAATCTTTTCTAACAATATCCACTACAGTTCAAAAGTTTGGGGTCAGTACATTTTTATTCTTTCTTTTTTTGAAAGAAATTAAAACTTTTATTCAGCAAGGATGTGTTAAATTGTTAAGAAGTGATAGCAAAGATTGATATTGTTAGAAAAGATTTATATTTTGAATAAATGCTGTTCTTTTTAACTTTTTATTCATCAAAGAATCCTGAAAACAGTATCAGTTTCCCAAAAAATATTTGGCAGCACAGCTGTTGCCAACATTGATAATTCTAATAAATCAGCATATTAGAATGATTTCTGAAGGATCATGTGACACTTCACACTGGAGTAATGGCTGATGGAAATTCAGCTTTGCATCACAGAAATAAATTATATTTTAAAGGATATTAAAATAGAAACCATTATTTTAAATTGTAATAACATTTTGCAAGATTACTGTTTTTTCTGTATTTTTGATCAAATAAATGCAGCCTTGATGAGCAGAAGAGACTTCTTTAAAAAAACATTACAAGTCTTACTGATCCCAAACTTTTGAACGGCAGTGTAAGTCTTACACAAGTTTTTTTTTTCATCAGACATATACTGTATTCCGACATGTCTTATATAATGCACTTACCGTCAAGCAAGCAAAACATGGATTTGAATTTGAATTTGCCAAATGTGAGAAGTACATGAGCTCAGGTTTATTAATAAAGCAAATTTCCCTACGCACCGGTCGTTTCAGTTTCACTTTAAATACATTTATTTAGGCTAGTCTTTAATAATATATAATGTTGTTTATAATGAATGCCACTACAATATATGACAGTTTTAACCCTTTTTTATATATATTTTTTTTTCAATGATTTTTCCATTCCTGTTCTGTTCTGTTAACAGTTAAATTTAAAGGATTTTAGTAAGGGAAACTAAAATACATGTTTGTATATGATTTTATAATGTTTGTAAACTATTCAATGTATTTTTATTTTTATTTTACATGATTTCTGAATGTAAGAAAAAAGACTTATAAAAGACTGCAAATTTTGACCCGATGCAACTTATAGTCAAGAATGGCTTATTTTCTGGAAAATATGGTATTGTTGAAAACGGTGGTGACATGCAGAAAATACTTTAAAACGCCACTATTACTGATATATACATCTACTAACAGATGCAATATGTACGATTTGAATTATATTTAAAACAAGACAGATGATAAGAAAAACCGTGAGCAGTAAAGCGATTCTGGTAGCTGTGTATATGACAGTTTTAACCCTTTTTTATATATTTTTTTTTTTCAATGATTTTTCCATTCCTGTTCTGTTCACAGTTAAATTTAAAGGATTTTAGTAAGGGAAACTAAAATACATGTTTGTATATGATTTTATAATGTTTGTAAACTATTCAATGTATTTTTATTTTTATTTTACATGATTTCTGAATGTAAGAAAAAAGACTTATAAAAGACTGCAAATTTTGACCCGATGCAACTTATAGTCAAGAATGGCTTATTTTCTGGAAAATATGGTATTGTTGAAAACGGTGGTGACATGCAGAAAATACTTTAAAACGCCACTATTACTGATATATACATCTACTAACAGATGCAATATGTACGATTTGAATTATATTTAAAACAAGACAGATGATAAGAAAAACCGTGAGCAGTAAAGCGATTCTGGTAGCTGTGTTGTGAAAGCATGGCCTTACTATAACACACGAGAGAGAAAGAAAGAAAGAATGCGTGTGACAAGTGAAAGAGTGAGATATTAGTCAGTGAACAGAGGACATAAGAAGTGCTGTGGCTTTCATGCCGCCATATGGCCTGCAGGGTTGACGATCGCTTGCCGCCAACGGGACACCACTTGCCTGACACCATGGACGTTCTTAATGGCGTGACTGATTTCTCGCCGGAGCTCCTTCTCGTCAAACACAATCTGAAAGAGAAAGAGGGACTTCATAAGCCACTGCACCTGTGTGGCATACCGGGTTTCCCGGAAACTTGTTGGGACGTGTTATCTAAAGATCAAAGTAGTATTTCCAGACATTCAGACCAACTTTATCAGCTCAAAAGCAGACAAAACTAAGTGTTCTGCTGAAACGAAGTATTTACCTTGACCAGCTCGAAGGGGAAGCGCTCATGGAAAATTCGGTTAATCCTGGCACCTCCGGACAGCTCTGCCGTGTCCACCTGGTCTCCGGACCCCTCAATGCACTTCTCAAAGTCCACTCCAAACTGCTGGACCATCCTGAAAGAGGTACTCAGAGCTATAAACATCTGTCTACAGTTTATAGCCCAGAAACTGCTTGAGTCAGTGACCTGCCGTAAACACTCACTGCAACAGGGCCTTGGTTTTTCGCGTAGGGTCATCCGGGCGGAAGTTCTTATATTCTTCCACCTCTTTTTCCAGAGAGAGAAGCTGAGACTGGAGTTTGCTGCGCAAGCCGGGTAACGTGTCCCGGATGTGGTTGGTCAGTTGCTAAAAATAAAAGAAGAGGAAGTGATACACAGAAAGGCACAAAACAGAAGGTGACATTGACTAAATTAAGTCGTTTTCAGGCATTAAAAAAAAAAAAAAAAAAAAAAAGTGACATGACATGTGGCCAAGTATGGTGACCCATACTCGGAATTAGTGCTCTGCATTTATCCCATCCAAAGTGCACACACACACCGTGAACACACACACACCGTGAACACACACCCGGAGCAGTGGGCAGCCATTTTTTTTTGCTGCGGCGCCCGGGGAGCAGTTGGGGGTTCGGTGCCTTGCTCAAGGGCACCTCAGTCGTGGTATTGAAGGTGGGAGAGAGCGCTGTACATTCACTCCCCCCACCTACAATCCCTGCCGGTACGAGACTCGTACCTTATGTACGAGTGACATTAGCTTAATTTACATAACAGTACACAAATCTTTTCTAAAATCGTCAGTTATTTATGCAAATCCATAACCGCATTTTGCGTAAAAGTGATTTGGTCCTACCTGGTTGAGGGCCTTCTGCAGGTGTGGTGTTCCCATTCGTTCAGCCATGTGTCTGTAACTGGGGTGGGACAGGAAAAACTTCCTTTCTGCTGCCAGTGCAGCGCGAATGTCCTTCCTGCCATCTATGTCTTTCTGACTTCGGTTCACTACGCCAATATAACCTGGGACAGGGAAAGCGGCAATAAATGGCGTGTGCCAGGGCTGGACGATTTGACTATATATACACCGTGCAATGATAGAAATGTGTCAACTGAAATTTTGCAATATTGTTTATACTGCGACTGATATATGCACTAGTATCAGTGGATATGAATGCTTCATGTTATTTACATGTGAGAATAACAAAGAAACAGTAAGGGGTGTAAAAATACAGGACAGGACATGTCCAAAACAAGTCAGGACAAGAAGAAAGAACTTTCGAATACTATAGAGTAAGTCAACAAAAATATATGGGAAGCTTCTTCTCCTCCTAGAGAATAGTTATTATTATATTAAATATTATATTATATTGTATGTTTTGTTGAATTTCAAATTACATAAGATGCACTGCTGTTCAAAAGCTTGGTCAGTCAGTATTATATATATATTTTATTAAAAAAAATGTTTTAAAGAAATTAATACTTTTATTCAGCACGGCCACGGACGCATTAAATTGATCAGAAGCAACAGACATATAAAGATTTCTATTTCAGATTAATGCTGTTCTTTTAAACTCTCTATTCATCAAAGATATGATTTCTGAAGGATCATGTGACACTGAAGACTGGAGTAATGATGCTGAAAATTCAGCTTTACATCACAGGAATATATTATATTTTTTAAATATAATAAAATACAAAACAGTTATTTTAAATTGTAATATGTCACAATTTTACTGCATTTTTGATCCTTTTTTATATATTTCCAAAACAAGAAATTCTTATCGACCCCAAACTTTTGAATAGTAATGTACAGTATGGTTACGGTGACATAAAATGACTCATAAATAATAAGAAATTGTCCATAAATGACACTGCTGTAATGTGACTGTGTTAAGTACAAACTGCCCACCTCTACGCAGTGGTAAGAGTTTATTTTCCAGGATATCCCGGGCGTCTGTACCCTCATCCATTAGATCCAGTTTAGTAATCACACCGATGGTACGCAGTCCTGTTGAAACAAACAAACACACATTAACAACATCATCATCAGGGTTTGTGTTCAACCCACAGGGCTCCCACTCTTTTGACCAATGAATTTCCATAACATTTCCAGTCATTTATTATTACTGGACCAAAATTCTAAGTCAGGTTGATTCACTAAGGAATCATTCAGACCATCTGTGATTCATTAAGAAGCTCCTCAAAAGACTTTATTCACTTATAAAGACAGATTCACTTATAATACTGACCTCACTATGGTTTGCTATGGTTGATATTTCCAGGTTTTCCATGACTATGTGAACTCTATACACATCCTTTTGTTATTTTATCCGTGTGTAACCCTCCCAGCAATCCTCACCTTGAGGGTCCACTTCCTTAGCCACCTTGAGAGCATCCGAGTTGGCCAAGTCAGTGTTGGCCGGGGTGACAGCGAGGATCAGGCAGCTTTCCCTAGAGATGAACTGCATAATCATGTCTCGAATCTGGTGCTCGATGTCTGGCGGCTGGTCGCCCACAGCAACCTTAGTCATACCGGGCAAATCGATGAGAGTCAGATTCAATACTGTTGAACAGAGAAAGAGACGAGTGACATTTTAACAATGGCTGCCAAGTGTGGACTGAGGAAAGCAGAGGTCTTAGGTAGCCTTGTGCTGTATTACCGTGTGGCGAGTAAACCCTCAGGTTGATGGGAATAGGAGAGATGCCCTTATTGGACCCGGTAATCCTGTCGGTCTCTGCTTCAATTTCCTGCCGGACTTCATCAAAGTCCACGAACTTCCTTCCTTTGCAGTGCAAGAATTCCGCATATTCTACAAACAGAGCGATGGAGTGTGTGTGGTTTAGAGCGATGACATTTCAGCATCAAGGCAAACAAGACATGAAAACCACACAGTAATATTATCACCTAAAGGCTAAACTATATCACTGTCATAAAGCATGAGAGATAGCATTACACAGGTTCTTATAATTAACTAAAAAAAATTATAATAATAAAATTCCATACTTGAATTAAAATAAATGTAACCTGAAACCTCTTTTTTAGGTGCCAAAACAGCATTACTGATTTTCTTTTAGCTAAATTTTAGTAGTAATATAACTAAAACTGAAATTCATAAAATTATATTATATTGACATTAAAAAAATATATATATATATAAAAATAGTAAAACACCACAAAATTACTATTTTAATTAAAATGAAAATGGGAAATATATAAAAAAAATATATATATTCAAAATATTAATAAATATTTTTCTAAATATTTTTTTAAAATGCAATAGCATTTCAGTGAGACTAAAATAACACTGTTCCACATACATTTTCAATACAAAGGTCCAAAAACAAAAACTGAGGGCCATGGGTCAAATGCAAATGCATTACATAACTACACACACACACACACACACACACACACGCACAATTGAATTGAATTGAACTTATATTTTCATATCAATGTAAAAAATCTAAAATTAGAAATGAAGACATGCTTCAATTAATTAGTTTTTTTCCCTTTTCCTATTTTCCCTCCTCTGCATTATCAGAACCAAACTTCATTCCGTTCTAGTATTAATTCAAAATGGAACTGGCCGGGAATAAAAACTGTTTTTCAATTCCCAATGATGTGAATGATCCACAGATAATGTGCATATACAAGCAGACAACATCAGTTCAGCTTTGTTATGCTCAACTTTATGGTCAATTGCACTCATTTGGAAGATAATTTGTTCGGTAATGTCTTTCTGTCGGGAATTAATTCTCCATCTGCACGTTCTTGTTCTCGCTACATTACAGTGCCTCGTGCTGAAAACAATATAAATGATAATTGCTTTAAAGTGGCTGAGAGATGTAAATGTTAGAAGGGGAATTTTCAGAGGGGAACTTTTTTTATGTATGGAAACAGAATAAGATGACGTTATTATAGCTGAAGTGTCATTTCTGTGCCACTAGTAAGAGGAATTGCAATAAATAAGTATATACATTTTGTTGACTGATATAGAGCCCAATAATTTCTGTGTTGCAGATCCAGTCATAAAACTACAATTGATTTACTTTATAACACAGAATTTGACAAAATTTGGATGAATAAATTATCTATTGTGTAAACTCTATTGTGTAGCACTTCATCAAAAAAAAAGAATGAAATTGTTCAAATTTCATTTAATTAGAATAAACCTCTATTGTGTAGCGCTTTCTCTGTCAAAAAAAAAAAAATGAAAGGAATTGTTCAAATTTCATTTGATTACATTTTAAGATGTAGTTAAGGTTTTATGCATTCATTTGATAACCACCATATTTTTTATTATAAATTCATATCAAAATCATAAAACACTGGCTGCAGAAAAAATAAAACAGACAAAACATTTCAAAGGGCTCTATTATTGTTAAAATTTCAATCAATTATTAAATGATCAAAGTTTTATGAATTCAACCGATTTTTGATTATTAAAATGTATTTAAACCATTAAAATGTTAAAACAACTAAACAAAACAATTATATACATGCATTATACAATTATATACATATACATATATTATTTCAAAGGGCCCTCGATGTGTCATTTGATGTGACATTTGTTTTACACCCAATTTAATGTCACACCTCTTTAGCTCCAGCATAAACACTATGGGCACTGAGTATGAATACACATGAAAGCATGTGGTTTCAACCTTCCGCATACATACATACTAAAAATACCTGAGAAGGCTTTGTTTGGTTGTGCTGTGCTCATCAACACACTCACCAGCTTTGTTGTTAACTAGCTGCAGAATGAGAGGCCTGCGGGTGACGATGCCGGAGCCTCGGGGAAGGAAATCCCTATAAAAAGAGAGAGAATGTGATGGAGGAGAGACAAACACTCTTGAGTCATTCATAGCAATCAAGCTCAATTTTCAGGGGTGACAAGACTGATCAAATTATTCATGAGTAAGGGGGCGAATGTTTAGGAGCAACCTCTTTGCATTCATATCAGAACACACACACACACACACACACACACACACACACACACAAAGACGCTATCTGGCCCCTTGTAGCAATGAATATTAAAACATGGTGGCATCTTTTGAAGGCCCGAGATTCCTAAGAGGCTGCGGCGCCTTTGCAAATGAATGGCCACTGCTGTATCTCGCAGCCAAATCAGGGTGCATTTAATAACACTGTGGCGCATTATAAACACCCTCTGAGATCAAACTGTGAGCTGAGAGCAGGGCAATTTCGGCCCTTATACGCCAATATATTTGCAGATCTAATAAGCAGCACAGAGGACAAAAAAGGCACATTTTTAATAATATCAGTGAAAATGAGGCAGACTTTCAATCAAAAATGTTCTCTTGCCAAGTATGTGAAAACAGACACAAATACACGGCCCGCTGTACATGAGTAATGTTCTCCGGTACTCAAGGGGGCGATAGAGCTACCTTCAAATATCTGTTCTATATGTTATTATTTAGTTAGCTAGCTATAAACATAAAATAGTAGTGTTATTATATAGTGCATTAAAATGACCCAACAAATTTTCAGTGGATTTGAATCGACCTATTTTTCCAATTAATTGAATTTTAAAAAATAATAATAAAATAAAAATGAAGCGTTTTAACTGATCGGTATCGGCTCTCCTCAGCCCAATCCTTATTTTACGTCAGCTGTAATGCCGGTGTCATGCAGTAGGTGGCGGTATGCACCTAAGTGGGTTTATCAACGGCCATTAAACGGAAAAGAACATGCTCAAATGTGCGTGCTCAGCTGCCATTAAAACCAAAAGAAGAAATATACGCGTGACATGAAAAAACCAGTAAGGTCTGTCTCTAGCGCGTCACACACATTTGAGCTTCCGCGTTCAGTGTATTTGATGCCACTTTTGTTACGATCACTCATTCATTTATTGTTTACTTTTATCTGCCGCCAGACTATCTGAGATGCCATAACGCGTTGCAATGGGTTGCGTCTTCAAATTCTTCGGATTTGACTGATAGACTGGCGTTCTGACACCACAAGCTTCATGCTTTATAACCATATGTTGCAATTATTCTGCTTATTGTACATGAAAAATACAAGATTATATCAGTACAGTAGTCCCATATTCATAATTGTGACTACACAGTCTGTTTACAGTGTCTACCATTGTAACATGTTTACATCTACCAATGTCTTTACAGTGTGTGCATAGAGAGATCTTATAATATTTTATTATTTATTATATTCTAATTCTATTCTTAAAAAAAAACACTTGTCCCTTTTAGACTTGCACTCTATTCATTTGCTGATTGTACTTGTAATTGGGGATGTAACGATTCACTCAACTCATGCTTCGATTCGATTCACGATTTTTTTTTTTACAAAATGAGATTTAAGACAAATTATAAATTAAATGTGTCCTTTTATTATTGCTTAACAAAGCAGAGCTGCACATATGAACTTTAATATGCAGGGCTCCAGACTGCGACCATTTTTTCTGCCTGTGCGACTCAATTTTGTGTGCGGTCGCACTGGTGCGACCACCGCATTGGTCAACTCATAAGAGCTGCAATTTCTGTTGCATATGAGAAACATCAAAGGGCAAACGAAACTGAAAGCATAACGAAACAGCGCTTAGAGCCCCTCAGACATACATTCATATAAACTTCCCCTAATTGAATCGCGATTTGTTTAGCATCTCAACCGATTTGAATCGTCACATATTTGAATCGATTTTCAACCGGCTCGCGGTTAGTCGTTACATCCCTACTTGTAATATATTACCTGTGCTCTCTGCTCAACTTTGCATACATTGGATTGATTTGAATAACTTTAATGTACTTGAATTGTGAAACAAACACTAGGAATATATGATTATCGGATCGGGACTCGGTATCAGCAGATACTCAATTGCCGCTTTTCCACTGCATGGTACGGTACGGTATGGCTCACTTTTGGGGAGTTTTCCACTGTGTACAGTATCTGGTACTATTTTCAGTACCACCTCGGCTGAGGTACCAAGCGAGCCATACCGTTACCAAAATGTGACGCGTAAACCCTGCTGATCACTGATTGGCCGGAGAGAATCGTCACTACCTGCGTCACTGAACTTGCTACACAAGACAGAGAGTATACCTACTCAGCTACAGCAAAAATTACGCACATATTGAGGAAACGATGGATGGTTTTCAAGCGAAAGTCAAGTAAAAGACCGCTTCTTAAACTAGAGAAGGTGAACATGCTGGTATTCTTGCGGGGGGAAAAAAACATGCAAGCACTGTCACCGTTAGTTTTATTTTTCTTTTTGTTTTCATTTTTGAAAAACTTATCTTTGCTGTTTACCTTAAGCTATGGAGGCTCTCTTTTATTTATTTATTTATTTGATTCCTCAGTGTTTGCTAAAC
>NW_015551047.1:292888-299954 GCF_001515605.1 Sinocyclocheilus anshuiensis
ATCGCGATTTGTTTAGCATCTCAACCGATTTGAATCGTCACATATTTGAATCGATTTTCAACCGGCTCGCGGTTAGTCGTTACATCCCTACTTGTAATATATTACCTGTGCTCTCTGCTCAACTTTGCATACATTGGATTGATTTGAATAACTTTAATGTACTTGAATTGTGAAACAAACACTAGGAATATATGATTATCGGATCGGGACTCGGTATCAGCAGATACTCAATTGCCGCTTTTCCACTGCATGGTACGGTACGGTATGGCTCACTTTTGGGGAGTTTTCCACTGTGTACAGTATCTGGTACTATTTTCAGTACCACCTCGGCTGAGGTACCAAGCGAGCCATACCGTTACCAAAATGTGACGCGTAAACCCTGCTGATCACTGATTGGCCGGAGAGAATCGTCACTACCTGCGTCACTGAACTTGCTACACAAGACACCAGACCCACTAGATTTAAATCAGCACAGCCAGCGAAGGATTGAACGCAACTTTTTTTTTTTTACGAATGCAACGGTTTCAAAAACACGTTGCGTGTGAACGTCCCTTATTCATGACATGACTGGCAAATGTATTCCATGCACACGATTAATCCAGATATTTTGAGAAATTAAAGTGTTTTTATTATCCACACAATGGAAGTCAGTAGTTAACAATACTATTTGGTTACTAAGATTCTTCAAAATATCTTCTTGGAAGATAACAAGTCTTGATGACAAGACTTCTATTTTTGGGTGAACTAACTAAATTTACCACACTCCTTAGATAATAGCAGCTGTGTCTTACATGTTAACGTAACACAAACTTCATGCAAAAAAGCATGGGATTTTACCTTCAATAAACTGTCATCAACCATGACAACAGTCATCCAGAAATATAAAACTGGCCATAGACAACATTGTTTAAACTATGAACAATTGCCTTAATTTACTTGTGTCCAGTATGTTTCAGACTTTTGGGACAGTTTAAAAACACATGATGAAATGCCAATGATGTGTCTTTTTCCACATGGGAAGCTTTGATGGCATCCCACATGCTGTGGGTGGGTTGAAAGCATGTCTGCGGGTTCAAGGAGTCCAATCACAGTCTGTCTTAATGAGTAAGCCTGCCTCTCCAGGAGATCCTGCTCTACATCTGGTCCTGATCAAAGCTGGTGCAGTCAGCTGTGAATACAGCCGGTCCTTTCCCCGAAATCACCAGCCCACCTAATGCACAATGCAGCAGAGCCCGAGGGGAAAGACAGACCATGCTTTAAAAACACACACACAGCGACACAATAAAAGAAGGCCCATACACAAAGAGATGCTCGGCTCGGCTCTGTGTGTTCAATTCGAATGGTTCGATTCACAGTAAATGAACCAAGCCGTTCTCAGACACTTGAACATTGTGTCACAAACTATAATGCGTGTTAAAACTACGCTTAAAGCCATTAATATACATATATTTAAATTGAAGCCTGCACCATCATTTGACAGTCACCTTACGCCATACCACAATATTTTATTTTTAATATATCATGCAGCCATATGCAGAGCTTTAAAGTGTGGCCCATGAAGACGGCACCGTCTGGCTGCATGAAGCACGTGGCTGTACGACAACGGCCAAAGTCTGGAGGGGGAGAAGGGCGAATGAAAACAGGCCACAGAGAGCCGTGTGCCCCCTCCACTTACTCCCACTCTGCCAGCAAAGCCCAACAACTACACATACACACATGCACTCATTTAAATGGAAAAAGATGTCAGGTAAATATGTATTCATTTGACTGCTTCATTTGACTAATATTTATATCATTATTCATTACTAGTATAATTTGTAATATATTATTTTTACACTGAGGGTCAACAGTTTGGAATAATAAGATTTTTAATGTTTGCAAAAGTAGTCTCTTATGCCCACCAAGGCTGCATTTATTTGATCAAAAATACAGAAAAACAGCAATATTGTAAAATATTATTACAATGTTTTCTGTTCGAATACATTTTAAAATGTGATTTTTTTTTTCTGATCTCAAAAGCTAAATTTTCAGCATAATTACTCCAGTCTTCATTGTCACATGATCCTTCAGAAATCATTCTAATATGCGGATTTGCTGAGCAAGAAACATTTATTATTGTTATCAATATATAGTTCAACGTCCAGTTTGACAGTGGAAAACTCTTTCATATTTTTGTGGAAACCGTAAACATATCATATATATTTTTCCAGGTTTCTTGGATGAGAGCAGCATATATATATATATATATATATACCAAACTTTTGTGTATTATTATTAATTTGTGTTATTTATTTTTGTTTATGGCTGCTGTTTTTGCTTATACTGTATTAGGGCTGGGCGATAATTAGATAACGATAATTATCGCGATATAATTTTCCTCGATAAAACGATATGAAGAGTTTGATAAATGTTCGATATAATGTTTATGCGCCAAAAGCGGAACGAAACAGCGCGACTCATTTGAATCGTGCCACTCGGACCGTTTATCCGCTCAGATCACAGTTCAAACTGCCGCGCGGCGCGAGCTCACTACAGTAGAGCAGATGCGTTTACTCGGTCACGTGAGCACTAAACAGCGCTGAGAGATCCAGTGTGAAGCGCTTGAATTCAGCGATGAACACAAATGACTCTGTGATTTAAACTAGTTTAGAGCCAAACAGGAGAAACACTGTGTGCTAGCGTCACGTGTTCATGAGGATTAGGCTAATCATTCCATATAGAAAACATCACAAGTAAAATTAATCATGTTTATAAAGATAAACATGGGTTTATTATAGCACACTTACTATTTACATTTCAGAGATCATTACAAATAAATTATTAAATGCTAAAACTGAATAAATTTAAATGAACAAACCTGGCGTTGCATTTGCAACCATGTGAAAACAGGGGGTGCTGCAGTCCCCTCAGCACCCCTACTTCCCGCGTCCCTGGGCAAAATTGAAATATATTAAACATATACTTAATAAAAACAACAAAATATATGCCAATATTTTCTGTAAGATAAGTAAATTAGCCAATTTTGTTTAAATGAAGGATTGCAGAAATGAGTACACCCTAGATTTAATTCAGAAAATGTATAATATTCTAGTACTTAGTATGTCCTCCAGAACTTAAAGTATACTGCTCTGACACTTCTTGGCACTGAGTGTACAAGTTCATGACAAATGTTCACATCTGTGCTGTTTAACTCCTGGAGGACGACCTCCTTGAATGCCCTGGTCTTTAATGGGGAGTGTTGCTCAGTTAGTCTCTATAGAATCTCTCACAGCAGCTCAAGAGTGTTAAGATTGAGTGAAATACATGTCCACTGAAGGATTTTCAACTCAGGAGAATTAATACCTTCATTGTCATGCTGAAAAAATGCCCAATAATGCAGGGAATGAGGGGAGGGTAGCATCTTCAGTTTCAGGGTTTTGTATTACAACATTTTATCACCCTCTAGCAACACCAGAACATTTTGGATGCTGTTAGATCCGAAATGCTAAGAAAATGATTCTTTATGCTAAGAAATAAGTCACCTGGCAGTTCTCTCCCAAGTGGTTCCACTGCTGCCAGCATTAAGTCTGAGTATGATTCAGTGGGCTATATAACACTTCTAATTGTCAGGAAATTACTTGTCTTTAAAATTTTGGTTCAATATACTTACCTGTTGATCAAAAATAGCCTTAAACCTATAAACTTTATTTTTTTTTAGTAACTTTCAGGAGGGTGTACTCATTTTTGCAACACAAAATTGTATCACTTTGATAAGAAAATCTTATTTTGCTGAATAATTTTGGGCATTCTTCTTTGGTAATTGATCAAGCATGCTTGTTGGAACATTACATCTCCAAAGAACCCTAACATGTCTTCTAAGTAAAGAGTAATAGCTGAAATTGTTAAGTTTTAGAGGGGGTGTACTCATTTATGCTGTGCACTGTAGTTGTATTTTTACCATGGTATTGAGGTGCTATATGTGTGGTTTTAACTGTGTTTATCATGATTTAAATGTATGCTACTATGGGAGACCAATGCTTAATAAAAAAAAAATTAAAAAAACTTGGTCAGAAAGAATACATATAAAATGGAGATTGCTACATTTTATACAGATGTTACTTAATTTGATAATGAACAAAAATTTACCTCCGCATCCTAACTCAAGCTACTATCAAATGTATAGTAAAAAGAGACAAAAAAAGTGATATTATTATTATTAATATCATCAGGCAACCAAAACCTGTTTCTTTAATTGAAACAATATCACTCATTAGAACATGCAGAAACTAAGAAATTTATTTTTCTATTTAGATATTTAATTTGCTAAATCATTATAATGAGTCCAAATTAATGGTCTGGTTTCTACAACTTTCACTTTGGAACAAAAATCTGGCTTTAAACTTGAAAGAAATAAAGATTTGACATTTATCGTGATAATTATCGATATCGACTGATGTGAAAAAAATTATCGTGATAATGTTTTTGGCCATATCGCCCAGCCCTATACTGTATGTACTCCACATATTATTTACATTTTCTTTTATTTTTATTTCCTAATTCTCTCCATGTATAAATTTCATTGTATGATGGATCCAGTATTGTATAACCTCGGCATACTTTACTTGGAAATAACCTTGTTCTGTTTCGATTGCCGCATGAATCTTTTCATTAATAAGAGACACAGAATACATATTAATGGTGATATCTGTATATACAGCTAACGATATCAATAAATGGTATCTTTAACTATAAATCCAATCTGTTCCATCTTTAGAAAATCTAAATAGATGAAGGAAAAAAAGATGGCTTGTAAATTCACACATGCGCAGTGGACTGAAGTGCTTTCCAAATAGTCAAGTCAAGTCAAGTCACCTGTATTTATATGAGCTTTTAACAATACAGATTGTGTACAGCATTAATTAGGAAAATAGTGTGTCAATAATGCAAAATGACAATAGTAAACACTCATTTTTCAGTTAAAGGCAGTTCATCATTGAATTCAGTGATGTCATCATCCAGCTCAGTTCAGTTTAAATAGTCTCAGCAGAAAGGAACCAAAACTCCATCGGTGACAGGATGGAGAATAAACCTTGGTAGAAACCAGGCTCAGTCGGGGGGCCAGTTCTCCTCTGGCCAAATAAGAACACATATCCACACTGCAGGAAGCAATATGCTACGAGCGCTTCAGAAGACTCATGGCTTCGTTTCTCACGTCTTTCCAGTGCAAACAGGCAGGTGGGCTGCTGTCCATTATTCATGGCCTTTAAATGACAGAGGAGGCTGAGCAGATTGTGTATCATTTCATCCATTATGCATGCAAAACCACAGAGCGGCGCAGAGAGAGTGGAAAGAGAGCGGGAGAGACAGACTTCAGCTACACCCAGTGTGAGTCTCACTCCACCAGCGGGAGAAGAGGCCTAATCGCCTGCTCTCATTAGCCAAAATACGAGCGCACCTTGGCGGAGTTCACTCATTAAATACGATGGAGCATGGAAAAATGGATTTTGCTTGTTTATTTGACAAAAAGACTGGGTAAATCGCACAAAACCTGTTGAGAATGTGTCATATATTCAGCTCAAAATCAAAAGAAAAGACGGATTTTTTAGATCATGATGTTTAAAGGTGTTGGAACACCTGCTATGAAATGTGCCTGCCACATCAGTGATCACATCTGTCTTTGTGACAGCATGGGTTAGGTTGGGAGTTAGCCAATCAGAAAATTATGTCTAGAAATGGGTCAGTGTGTAGTGGCGGTGCTTTACAGGGGATAAATTTAAAGATGGGAGTGTTTTACCAGTGTTAGTCTAGCTAAAGCATGGTTATTTGCGAAAAAAAAAGTGCTTTGTGTTTCTAAATTCATTCATTTTAAAGGCACAATATTTAAGATTTTTTTATTAAAATATCCAAAAAACAGTGTTATATATTTTGCTGACTTTACATTATCCCAAATGTTTCAAAGAATGTTTAATGTTCAGAGAAGAATGTTCCAGAGAAATAAGCAATTTTAACTAGTGACACGGACCGTGTCTGAATGTCATTGTGTCACCTGCCAATGACGTCATAACCCCTCGATTTCCGGTTTTGTTTTGTAGAAAACATGGAAACAAGATGCTTTAAAGAGGTCATATGATGCGATTTCAATTTTTCCTTTCTCTTTGGAGTGTTACAAGCTCTTGGTTCAGAAAGAAGATCTGTAAAGTTGCAAAGACTTAAGTCTCAAATCCAAAGAGATATTCTTTATAAAAGTTAAGAGTCAACCACGCCTACCTAAAATGGCTCGTTCTAACATGCCCCCACATGTCTACGTCGCTCTGTGGGAAGATTTGCATAACGCCGCCCAAATGTTCACGCAAAGAAAGAAGGCGTAACTTTTATTCTCATGATGTTCCGTACAGATGACTAAATAAATAAATACTTATATAAATAAATATTCGCTAAATAAATACTTCCAGGTCGTACATAAACTATATATCTGTGTCATCTTCATTTCTCCCTCTTTCATACCCAATCAAGACAGAGACCCACCCACCGTCGAACATGTCTCCAAAAAACCTTGTTGAGCTGCAGGTTTAATAACTGCATTTTTAATTTATTTTTGAATTTTTAATTTTTTTACAGGAATTATGTTTTGATTATATTTTTGATTATTGAGCTGCAGGTTTAGGCTCACTTAAGTAACTGCATTTTTTTTAAAAACCTTGTTGAGCATTTATTTTTGTTCTGATTGATTATTGTTGAGCTGCAGGTTTAGGCTGACTTAAGTGATTGCACTTAATTTAATTATATAATTATTTATTTTAATTATTTAGCCTGACATGTTTACTGTTCCAAAATGTTCTATATGTTTCTTAAAAACAAAATATATTGTGTTCAGTGGGGAAAAAAAAGTTTTTTTTTTTTTTACCCAGACATTTAAAAATAACATATTTTAGAGCTGTAATCGCAATACCGTGAGACCGGGATATTTTTATCTAAGGGTATCATACCGTCAGAATCTCATACTGGACCATGCCTAGTGAACAATAGCCTTTAAAATGACTTAAAATACATATATAATAGCAATGAGGCAATAATAATTAGTTCAAAT
>NW_015551047.1:300061-304974 GCF_001515605.1 Sinocyclocheilus anshuiensis
AAAAAGACAGTATAAGTCATTATAATCCGTAATTATGTCCCCACTGGATGCAACAAATGCCTCATTTATAATGGGTTTAAATGTTTTTGTCTCGCCGCTCCGGCCGGACAGGGCTTCACAGAATGGTAAGGGCGTAACATTTCCATCACACGCTTGAGGTATTCGGCCAATCACAACGCACTGGATAGCTGGCCAATCAGAGCACACCTCGCTTTTCAGAACGATGAGCATGGAAACACCAAAGATGCTTTAATATGTTATGAGCTTTATTAGACAGGTGACGACCGCACAGAGTAGCATTATAACAGAACGTTCAAATGTATCTAGTATGATAAAACAGCGCTGCTTTTTTTTCCCCACATACGCATGACCGGAAGGAGCGGAAGCGGTCAACTGTGGCATAATAAAAGCTCCGCTTCTTTCGAGCCGTGTGTCACGCTCGTTCAGCGGCCTCGTTTCGCTTCAACGGCTTTCAGCCTCACCCCGTTTCATTCTACTACATTAATAAATCATTAGCTCATCCATGAACATGATTTCTGCCCGAGTCCCGTCGGATTGCATCGGCTGTGGAGATAAAGACGACAACTCCCATGATTCCACACTCAGTCACGGCGTCATCAAACTACGCCTTTGTCTATTTGTTTATTTTGAATACGCGCCCTCTATCGGCAAAAAAATTACATATTGTGCCTTTAAGAAATCACCATTTAAATATCACAGCTAAAAAAACTTGTATGAATTTCTGTTCCAAAGTTTTGGGTTGGCAAGATTTTTTTTTAATGTTTTTGAAAAAAGTCTTATGCTCAACAAGGATGCATTTTGTTTTATTAAAAATACATTAAAAACTATAATATTGTGAAATATTATTACAATTTAAATGAACAGTTTTCTATTGTAATATATTTTCAAATGTAATTTATTCATGTGATTCAAAGCTGAATTGTCAGCATCATCACTTCACACTCCACATATATATGGAACTAGGCAAACATCTTTACCACGGTTTTCCTGCAATTAAAATTTTGCCACTTCTGACTCTTTTAATTCCGTGTTGAACACTCATGATAACCACAAAATGCACTTCCCAAATGCTGATTTTCTCCATTAAAGAGCTAAGGAGGAAGCCAAACATCTCTGACGGCATTATAAACAGAACTGAAAACAAAAAGAAGAGAAAACATTGTGCTATTTTTTAGGTGTTATTTCTATTATTACGGCTGCAACCAACAGTGGTAGTTAGGGCAATAGGTTATAGACTCATGTTAAATTAGCTGTTAAGGGAGTGAAAAAGTATAGAAAACTTCAAACAAATTTTGTTAGCAACCAAAGTTATTGACCTAACAATGGTAATGAGGAGCCATTGGTACCCTGGTTACGGTCTTATTACTACAAATGATACACTTAAACTACAGAGGAAATATGTTAAATATTCATAAATGCAAGTACACAGTAGAATCAAGAGCTTTAGAGCTCGACCTCCATGAATTATGGACCAAACTATCAGTTTCCTCCTGTGTATGCTCTCTGATTGAAGGGAACAAATCAGGCCTTGTGTGCCTTTAGATATTCCACGAGATGACTTAAATCATTAAACGCTGGATGAAAGCACATCTATATTTGTGAGGAAGGAGGAAACACACTGAAGTGATGAACAACAGCATGAACTTCATACAGAGGTCAGCCAATCAAAACAAAGACATTTACAAATAGTAGTCTTAAAGGTACAGTTGCAAAAACAGGCTGTGTGAGAGGCTGGAAAATGGTCATGTAAAGTGCAATATCTTTTGGACATGGGATTTTGGACAGGGTTCTGTAGTTTTCAATGGTAAGCTGTTTGTTTGTGAAGCGTCTCTCACTATAAACAACATATGGAATGACAAAAAACAACAACTTCCTTTGTCTCCTCCAATTTATAATTAATAACTGATGGGTTCAGTTTCCTCAACACGTTTGTCACAAAACAGCCCGTGGCATTATCTGCATGACCTGCCTGCCTTTCACAAGGTTCAAGCTGTGTTCTCGCTCCAGTTTTATACTCCTCCCGTAGTGAGCGCAGCAAACTGAACAACAGCCCCTCCTAAAACAGCCGGCAGAGCCAGATAGCAGAAGTCACACAGAACAATGATATCAGCCCCGCAATAAACACCCAAGATGTAGGCGCTGGCCTGCGATTGGATCAAACAACCAGATCTGGAGAAAGATCTTGAAAATCCAGTTCGGGAGGATGAAATTTGACCAAGAACCTCAACGTTGGTCTCGTTCTACTTGGCATGTTGTATAACGGCAGATACGACGTGGATTGGGCTAATTAATATGTGCAACTTACTAATGTTTACTGAGCTCTGATTGTGTCCGTGAGATGAATAGTGCTTTTGTTTGTTAATTCCCAGCCGTCTAAATGTTAGTATGGTGGTTAAAGGCCTGACAGAAGGTTAGAGAGCATGCTAAAGCACTAAGGTATCACTGCGCTCATGATGTGTCATGCGGTTTTTATCATTATATTTGAACAGCCATTGTTTATCAGACATGTCATCTGTGTTCCAGTGGCAATTTATTCAAATATGGTTCTCAAACGAGCTCTCTCTTCCTCTCTACACATTCAGTAGACTCTGCATGGGGCTAGTGTGAGAGAATTTCGAGCTGACAGAACTGTCACTTGCCTTACTGGGCCAATAAGTTATAACATGTGCATCTCCAAGTGATTTTATGAAACAAAATTAATGTAAGCACAGTCAGTTACAGAATGTCTAAAGGATGGGACAAAACATCTAGGGATGCATGATATTATCGGAACGTTATCGAAATCGGCTGATAAAGGCTTAAAATGTAAACATCAGCATCGGCTGATTTGAAAAAATTACCAATATGCCTTGCCGATAAGGCAAATAACTCACATGTGTGCAAGATGTGTTAGCGATAAGATCATGTCAGCAGTGTGGTCATTCTTGAAGCGAACTTTTGCCTGAATGATTGGATCTCTGCATTTAATTTTAGATTCTATGTAACAGTCAACAGAGAGTCAACAGTCACTAGCGCGTGCAGTAGCAGCAGCCTCCCCCAGATGCTAACGTCCATCTTGTAAGGCATTTTTTTATTAATCTAGGGGGCGCTGTTGGCCTACTGCTAATTTGTTTCAAAACAATATATATCGGTATTGGCATCAACAACAAGCAAATATCGGCATATCGAATATCGGCAAAATCTAATATTGTGCATCCCTAATCTGGGAATTGTTGTGAACGCAGGCTATTTGACCCGTCGCTGTCTAACAGTTAATAACACTTATTATAGAATTGTTTTGATTTTTTATTCATTTGTAATTATTATTAAAAAGTACTTATAGTTAAAAAAGTAATTAAATAAAAAACACATACATTTGATATTCAAAACTGGTAAAAGCCAAGTAATCTAGCTGATTTTTGTTGAAATTGTGAGAATTATTTGTGATAATCTTTGAAACATAACTTAGATTGGGTTGAAAATCAGTAAAATAAAACATGTATGCTAATTGTTTTTATAAAGAGGGTATATGAATTAGTAGTAGGGCTGGGGGTATTTACACAAATTTCAAAACAACAAAATAAGTCAGTCTGGATGTGTACAGCTGCGGTGCTGGTGCATAAATAAAGAGGACGCATTTAATATATAAATTTTATATATTGATTACATTGATAATAATAAGAAATGTTTCTTGAAAAGCAAATCAGTATATTAGAATGATTTCTGAAGGATCGTGTGACTCTGAAGACTGGAGTAATGATGCTGAAAATTCAGCTTTACATCACAGGAATAAATTACATTTTATATTATATTAAAATAGAAAACAGTTCTTTTAAATATATTTTTCAACTCATTTTGGCCAATACCGATATATTTCCTTTTGTTTGGAAACAACACCAAGTCTCTACCGTGCAGAAATTATAAGCAAAATATTTTTAATTTTGGTTAGTTTTTAACAAGAACTTATTTGTTAGAATTAAATAAACAATAATGAAGGTTTTTGACAGTACACTGAAGCTTAGAAAATAACTATAAACTATATATATCAATCGCTGCATTTTTTTCTCAGAAAGATGCAGTGTTAACCCAAATATTTTATTTTAAGATTTAACATTTGTATGGTCTAAAGCAGGGGTGTCCAACCCTGCTCCTGGAGAGTTACCATCCTGCAGATTTCAGCTCTAACCCCAATCAAACACACCTGAACCAGCTAATCAAGGTGTTCAGGGTTGCTTGATAATTACAGACAGGTGTGCTGGAGCAGGGTTGGAACTAGGGATGCACCGATACCGATACCGATACCTGTCTGTAATTATCAGGCAACCCTGAACACCTTGATTCGATACCCGATACTGGTCTCCTGTACTCGTACTCGTTAAAATGCTCCAATACCAAACGCCGATACTACACAGCATGTGATAAGCGCCATATTCAGACAAAGAAATACCAACAACAGAACAACAGACAGCAGAATGGAGTTAAGGATGTCTACTACGAAGTATATGTATGCAATTAATATAATGTTAAACATTCAGTATTAACGGCTGTAGAGAGAGAGAGACAGAGCGCGCAATTCTGTTGTGTGATCTTTATTGATGTTCACTCACTTAGTGCACGCATCATTTGGATTAAAACGAAATTGTAAAAATAAAACCATTCATTTATTTCAAAAAATGAAACGTATTACACATTAATGAATAAATTATTTAATTTACAAGTGTCATGTTTGTGATTTTTTTTCATGTAAGCTATAGCTTCTGACCTTTAAATCAAAACATACTTTTATGACATCAATTACTATTTTATTTAATCAGAAACACAGTCTAAATATTATTTATGTAGGCTATTTTACTTTTAATTTAATTAGAAGTAGGCCAACAGTGCCCCCTACAGATTAAAACTCCTTACTGAGC
>NW_015551047.1:304996-324164 GCF_001515605.1 Sinocyclocheilus anshuiensis
TGCCGCTGTACGTGCTATTACTGTTTACTCTATCACACACCGAACCCGTCATTCTGTAAGCGCTTTCACAGATTAAACGCAGCGATCCAAAAAACAGGGCTCTAAGCTTACTTTTCTTTTTAGCGCTTGTGCTCCTAATTTAAAACATTTAGGAGCACAGTCAAAAATGTAGGAGCACCTTCTAATCAGTAATCAAAAATTCTGATAAAAAATTAACCTTCCCATTACGAGGTGATATTTGACTCCTTAAAGTGATTTACATGGAATTTTGTTTTTACCTTTGTAATGGCATCACTGAATCATTCATTCAATTGATTCGTTCAAACAGCTGATTCCTTCAGGAACGAAGTACGTGACTGTCTTTATGAATGGGTAATTGAATCATTGCAGTTCATTCATAAACGAAACACCGCTGCGTTTGAATGGAGATGCACATCGGCTCAGCTGTTACTTTGTTTGAAACTATTTTCGTTGACGAAATGGAGCAAAATAAGGCAATTGTGTTGTTGTCAGACAATATAAGTCACTTAATATTAACTTCTTGTTTAATGAACTGTTGTATTAAATCAATATCACATTTGCAAACTCGCTAGCACACCCTGAGCACATGTGAGTTAATGTATTAACTCATTTGAGTTACAATAGCCTTTTAGATTAAATAGATGAATACTGGAACGCTTGACAAAGTCTGTGAATAGAAACGAGAGCTTCCAGAAATTCCTGATGAGCAGACAGGTGTCAGGTGAACGTTAGCAGTGTGATTACATTTGGCCTCCCTGGAGCACGGCCCAGCCCTGCCCTGCCTCAATCACAACCACCGCAGTCACACACAAACTGTTAACCTCATAAAACTCCCTTACTGGGAAGTCCCCAAAAAGAAAACGGTTAAAAATGGGTCAAATAACGTCCTGATTAAAATGTAAAAGAAAAACAGGGTTAGTATTTAAAATGATCATTTTTTCAATTTTCAGTTTTCTTTGGTTGGAGAATATTTCAAAATCTTTATATTTCAGACAGATTTCACTAATTATCCATTTGTGAGACTGCCCAACTAATTAATTCAAAATTTGCAAAATAAATAAATAAAATTTAAAAAAAATAATAATAAAAAATTATTTTGTGAGAATAAGTGAGACTGATCACTTATCTAATTAAATATTTTAGAGCAAATAATTACTTTAAAGGGGTACAATTTTTCCTTTCTCTCTTGAGTGGGGGGAGAAGGTTCTGTTTTTTTTTTCTGGACTCCTTTTTAATGGTTAAATTACATTTTATTAATCAAAAAGCATGTCTAATGAATTAAAACCATGAAACTTAAACAATTTAACAATAGTAATGTATTTCTGCCAATGCCCTCAAGTTAAACCAAACTTTTATTTTGACGGGTTGCCGTGAATACCTTTACATTTTTGTGTGTGTATGATATGATGATAGTTTTACTCAAATGAAACGGTCAAATGCTCATGAAGTGACTCTCAGAGCAGTTCTGGAGATGTTGTTCATGTATTTATGTCCTAGAGACGGCAGAGGTTAATATCACCGGAAGCGTCACGAGCGTTTCAGTACGAGTACTACACAAAACCGCGTTTTGCATAACACCGCCCAAATGTTCACGCAAAGAAAGAAGGTGTAACTTTAATTCTAGCTGCAGCATTGTTGCCGCTGCCATGTCGTGGAGACGCTGTCTGTTTCGTTGTGAAAGCGAAGCTACTTTGTTTGGTCTTCCAAAAGAGGACACAACTAGAAATCAGTGGTTAAGTTGTATTTACAACACTGTTCCAGAACAGTTCAATCCAAATAAAGTCGCACTCGTGTGTGTGAGACGCGGGAGCTGATGGCAGGAGGCGGTGGATTGCCATTGCAATTTCTGAAATGAAATTAACACAAAATTCACCAAAAAAATATATAATCCATCAACAAGACTATCGGCAGATTTCAGAACGACAAACAGAAGAAATTGTATGTTAATAATCTCAAAATGGAGACATACTCTGGTCAAAAAAAAGACTAATCAGCTTCACTGATGAAAATTAATACATGCATTCACAAGCTCTCCAGAGATGAACATCCGCATCCATCCATGGGCAATGAAAACTAAATTTCAGCCAATCGGTCTGATTCATACTTCTTCCTCTGCTAAACATCAAAACAAAATTCATTCAAACTGGACCGGAGACAGAGCAGCCGCATCAAGAAGACTGTGGTGAGGAAATGAATGCAGGAAGGTACAGGTCACAAACTAATCTGATGCCAAAGGAAAACCGACAGTAACAAACATCATCTGTCCAAGCATGACTTCCTCTCCCAGATGAGACTGAACAGGGTTTCATGAGAGGCCTGTCAGTGCTGGAGTCTGCTGTGGCACTGGCCTATGAATACTGCAAAACAGGTGGTTACAGCAACCTGCGGCACACAAAACTCAAGGTCAAGTGGAACAGGATGGGTGATTTCACTCTCACCTGTATACACACAGTTCATTCTACTTATTTTTCAGAAGATAAGTACCTGTAGACAGTACTGAGTACTGATTTGAAATGTGCAGATATTACTACATTAAGAATAATAGTATGTGTTCCTTTTATAAATCTAAAGTATTATACTATGTAGGTAGGAACGAACAGTTCGTATATAGGATATTATAATCAGTTTTTTTTAGTGCAACATTTTTTACAGTATTCGTATTATTATAATGTGGAAATAATATTAATGTTTCATTTAAATTGCAAAAGGTCTTTACATGTGATTGTACAGCCTACAAATTATTCTGATATGTGTGTGTGTGTGTGTGTGAACAGAGAGAGAGACTGTAATGCATTATTGCAGTGTTTACTTTTGAAGGATTTTTTTAATTATTTTTTATTTTAAAACACTTATTTTTTTCTATGAGAAGAATCTCATTACTGTAATGTGGAAATAATATTGATATTTTATTTAAATTGCAAAGTATTTATATGTGGTTGTACAGACTACAAATTATTTGGATTAAAGAAGAAAAAATAGAAGTGTATTACAATAATGATAATCTAATTTAATAACCTTCAAAAGTGAACATTACCAGGAGGATTATGCAAATATCACGATACATGTATCATTTAGTAGCACATTATATATTAAACTACAGTGCTCTTTCCATTTCCATGGCAGAGTTTTCTATAAGGACGTGTACACAAAACGTCCAGAGAAGTGTCAGTGTATTCGCTGCTTGAACGAGGAAATGACTTAAACGCCTTAAGCACAGCAGATGAATATCTTATTGGTTTTGATTCCCCTATATGGAACAATACAACTCCCAAGGACACTACGACTTTAACTTCATCTGTCTGTGTCTGTCTGTGTGTGTGTGTGTGTGTGTGTGTGTGTGTGTCTATCTGTGTGGGTGTGTGTTGTCTGTCTGTCTGTCTGTCTGTCTGTCTGTCTGTCTGTCTGTCTGTCTGTCTGTCTGTCTGTCTGTCTGTCTGTCTGTCTGTCTGTCTGTCTGTCTGTCTGTCTGTCTGTCTGTCTGTCTGTCTGTCTGTCTGTCTGTCTGTCTGTCTGTCTGTCTGTCTGTCTGTCTGTCTGTCTGTCTGTCTGTCTGTCTGTCTGTCTGTCTGTCTGTCTGTCTGTCTGTCTGTCTGTCTGTCTGTCTGTCTGTCTGTCTGTCTGTCTGTCTGTCTGTCTGTCTGTCTGTCTGTCTGTCTGTCTGTCTGTCTGTCTGTCTGTCTGTCTGTCTGGGTGTGGGTGCAGTGCACTGTGCCGCCAACTTCCCCATTTTGCGCTGCGCTCTCACTTTACGCCCATTTCACTTCAATGAGTGACGGCGAGCGGCGGCTTACGTCAACTGCGTAACTCCCGTTTGTGAATGACAACCCAAACGAGTGAATCGATCGAGCAGCGAGTATAAAAACAAAGCTGGGAAGTAACAAATAAGTAAAAATTTGTCTTCTTATTAAGGTAGATAAACATAAATACAGCGAGCTGGGCTTTTGCAAGCGATCGAAGAGAAATGGGTAACATAGTAACCAACCTGCCGACGAAATTTTCCAGCACCGAGCTTTTTCCGGCGCTCTGTCCTCCGACCACGGCTATCTGCGGCAGATCCAAGTTACAACTTTGGCCAATGGAACTGAAAGCATCTTGGAGTTTATTGATCAGGGGGATCAAATCCTCCATCCCCCGGTTGCCCATGGTTTCTGACCGTCTCTCAGCGCGCAGGAACGGGCTCGGGTTACTTCCAAGTGTTCAGTTTGCACCCTTCAAACGCTTCCAGATCAGTCCGTCAAAGACAAACAACTGATCAAACACTCGCTGACGGGCAGATGCCGCGTATTAGGGCGCACTCGTTAAGATCCGTGCGCTGATCTGAGGATCAATCATTCGTAAACTCACAAAACAAAACTTCTCGCTATCATCCGGTCAGGCGACATCCGACCTCCACCGGTGACGCGAGTCCCGCCTCCTGTCAACCGATGTCGTGAAATCCGATTGGTCGGACAGAACGCTTCCTGGTGTGTTCTGTCTTTTGATTGGCTCGATCTTCGTTTCTGCCGCAAACGACCGAGGGAGTGCTATTGGTCGGCTCACGTGTCAATTTCGTTTCAATGAAAAGACTTGAACTTAGGGGTATAGAGACAATAAAAATTATAATTCTGATTTTAATAACAATATGCATGTATAATTACTGCAAGATCAACATGAGTAAATTAAACGTATTTCAATTTTATACATTTTAATCATAATTTTCTAAGTATTAGAGCATTATTAAGACATTGTTTGGGCTCTCCAGTTTGTTATACTGTATATCGACTAGTAGAAAAATGCGATATTTAAGCAGAATCGTGCAACATTAGACCTATTTTAGAACGATGAACTGGGGCAAGTTCAAGCTCAAACTGGTGCACAACGTTTTGCTACGGTTTCCGGTTTGAACGACATGTTTCCTGGAAACGGTGCAACGGGGTTTGAGATGCGTTTTCTCTTGTTTGGTGGGTGTGTCAAACATGTCAGCCCAATCAGCAGCAACATGTATATAAACCACGCGGTATTAAAGAGACAGCTTGCACAATGTAATTAACATCAAATAAATTCACAAGAGCAAGAATATTGTTTGCACATGTTTATTTACATTAAAGGCAAAATAACTGAAATAATAAGGGCACAAGTATAGATCTGGAACTTCTTTAAGTCTGTCTAAATATCATTTAGTAATTGCGATGTCTTCTGGTCCATATCCTTTCCTTGGGAAGGTGTGCTAGACACTGATTAATGTAACATAAAAATACTATTTATATATTTTGCTATTGTATTATGGAGTGACACTTTCAAGAACTTTTCTATACTCCTCTGATTATATAATGGTAAATTGTACAATATCATAGCACAACAACAGTGATCAGCAATAATGATAAGCCTAATACTCACAATAAAAATAATAAGGTACTAAATGATATTTAGACAGACTTAAAGAAGTTCCAGATCTATACTTGTGCCCTTATTATTTCAGTTATTTTGCCTTTAATGTAAATAAACACGTGCAAACAATATACTTGCTCTTGTGAATTTATTTGGATGTTAATTACATTGTGCAAGCTGTCTCTTTAATACCGCGTGGTTTATATACATGTTGCTGCTGATTGGGCTGACATGTTTGACACACCCACCAAACAAGAGAAAACGCATCTCAAACCCCGTTGCACACCATTGCACACCGTTTCCAGGAAACATGTCGTTCAAACCGGAAAATGTAGCAAAACACTGCACACCGGTTTGAGCTTGAACTTGCCCCAGGTTTCAGAAATACTGAGAGACTTTTGAGTCATGTGACGGGAAGTCCGACTCATTTCCGCGAATCGGTTCTTTTAAACAGTTCGTTCAAAACAGCCATTCAGTAATTCTTTTATTTTTCTTCTTTTATTCTCGTTACTTTTGTCCCTGATATCTCGACGTGACTTATTATGTCCTAGGACGTTTAAAATAAAGTAATGTGTAAGAATAACGCATTTACCGTTTTTTATTATTCATAAAATGTTATTAACAACGTGTTGTGGTCATTTTTTGCACGATTCAGTTTATAAAACTGACTAACTAACAATTTGAAATCTAAATGTCTGATACTTACAAATTATAAATTTGAAATCTATGAGTTGAATGCATCAGACATTTGTGACCCTGGAGCACAAAACCAGTCTTAAGTCACTGGGGTATTTGTAGCAATAGCCAAAAATACATTGTATGGGTCAAAATGATCGATTTTTCTTTTATGCCAAAAATCATAAGTAAAGATAATGTTCCGTGAAGATATTTAGTAAATTTCCAACTGTAAATATATCAAAACTTAATTTTTTGATTAGTGATATGCATTGCTAAGAACGTCATTTGGACAACTTTAAAGGCGATTTTCTCAATATTTTTATTTATTTTTTTTGCACCCTCAGATTCCAGATTTTCAAATAGCCTAGTTGTATCTCAGCCAAATATTGTCCTATCATAACAAGCCATACATAAATGGAAAGCTGATTTATTCAGCTTTCAGATTATGCATAAATATTGACCCTTATGACTGGTTTTGTGGTCCAGGGTCACATTTATGAAAGAGATCATGAGTCAGAGACTGGAGAATCGTTTGGATCGATTCAGTCCGATTCGTGAACTGTTCAAGGGTGCGTTTCCCAAAAGCATCGTTCGCTAACTATGGTCGTAAGTTCCATTGAACTCTATCGGTAACGACGGAACTTGCGACCATAGTTGCTTTTGGTAAACGCACCCCTGAGCGGTTTTTGTATTAGTTCATCCGGTTCATCAAAAAGATCCGACTCAAATTAACGAGTCCCAAGTGAATCGGACATCTTTATTCAAAATGGCTGCGCCCATACCCAGCAGCACACATGAGTGTGAAGACAGTATGGCATCAGTGAAGGCTGTGTCCTCTGCTGCTCCTCTCGCTCTTCGTATCGTGGCGGAGTGCCCCGTGAGTAAGGCGAGAGCCTGCACTCTTACTCTCCCGCACTGCGCTGTCTACGCCCCGGTGTTCATGCCCGTGGGCACTCAGGGTACCCTGAAAGGCATCACTGTGGACCAGCTGGAGGATCTGGACTGTCAGATATGCCTGGGAAACACGTATCATCTGGGCATGAGGCCGGTATGAGCGAAGAAACGCTTTAAATTGTCAAAGTGTTTAATCAATGCACAATGTTTTAAACTTACCTAACTGTGATTGTGTTTTAACAGGGTCCCGAGTTAATAGAGAAAGCCAATGGATTGCATGGATTTATGATGTGGAATAGAAATCTCTTAACGGTAATTCTTCTTCTCCTTCTTTTTCTTCTTTTCAAACTATTCCCAAAACACCAGAAGAAGTAGTAATAGTAAAATGTAGGATACGATTATTTGTGTATTTCACGTGCTTCTTATGCAGATTTCGCAGAGTGTCCGTTTGATGGATAGAGCAGATTGGAATAGTTATGAAAATGACTAAAGTCTTAAAACATATTCTCAGTTTTTATTGTAAATATTATCAAGCCAGCATGAAACACCAGTCTGTCCAGTTGAAGTCTCATTGGAAATATTTACATACTACTACAACTACTACTAGTAAAAATAAAAAAAATTTGCCCCAACGGTTTCTATAAAATAATGTACACATATCTTCTCTAGTAATAATGACTTCCTGGAAAGGTCTTGGAAATTAACAAGACAAGTGGTTCTCAACTTTTTGATGTGATGACCCCAGTATTTCTAATGCAATTGTGACAAAGTTGTTTGTTTTCAAACTTTTTTTTTGTTTTAATGGGCAGAAACAGAGTATTGATATTTTAATTTAATGAGCCGTGATTAATTTTCATTGCTGAATAGTAACTGTTTACATGTAATATGGGTAATCAGATTCCAAAAATGAAATGCTTGTAATTAGATTACATTTTAAAATGCATATAATCAGCTTAGTTTTTATACAGTATGATTACTTTTTATTCACACATTATTTTGACCTAAAATATTTATTTAAAAAAAGTTACTATTTGAATAGTAAATACTTAAAATAGATTTTAAGTTACTAGTACAATAATTTAACAACACATTTGCATGTTCACTGTTCTCTGATGTTAATAGTCACACTGATATGCAGGTAAACAGATAAAATATTAGTGTTCATTAGTGTAATTTCTTTAGGTTTACAGTTTTACCAGTTAATTAATTCATTTTTCAACAACTCACGAACCCCTTGCAGTTCCTTCACAAACCCCAGTTTGGAAAACCCTGATGTTTAATGCACTTCATCTTGTTCATAATAAAGAAGAGAATATAATTTTTGTATCAACATGGTTCAAAATATTCTCATTCGAACAAGTTGTCAAAAGTAAAAAAGCAGTCAGAATATATTACCTAAATTATGTAATCTAATAGATCAGGTTACTAACTAAAATTCTCATCATGTAATCAGTAACAGACTACAATTTGTAAGTAATACACTCAGCACTGTTCATTTTGTCCAGGAATTTCAAGAACCGCAAGTTCTGTGTTTCACCTGTGTTTCTTGTAATAGGACAGTGGCGGGTTTCAGATGGTGTCTCTAGTGGAGCTGTCGGAGGTGACGGAGGAGGGCGTCAAGTTCTGTTCCCCTTATGATGGGAAGGAAATCCTGCTCACTCCTGAGCAGTCCATCGCCATACAGAACAGCCTGGGTATGAATCATGTTACAGATCTCTTAACATGAGCATTCAACAAATGCTCATTGAAATCTCTGTGACTCTGCAACGTGTGCAGGTTCAGACATCATGATGCAGCTGGATGACGTGGTCAGCAGTACTGTGAAAGGGCCGCGGGTGGAGGAGGCCATGCACCGCTCTGTGCGCTGGCTGGACCGCTGCATCGCAGCAAATAAGAATCCAGATCGACAGAACCTGTTCGCCATTATTCAAGGGGGGCTTGATGCCAAACTGCGCAAGGCCTGTTTAGACGGTAAGCGCTGTGTGACTGCATGTGATCACTGGACATCAAAAGTGTGTCTGTTATGATGTGGCAGTATTGCATTAGCAGTGTAAAATCCTATTAAAATTCCATTCAAATGCACGACCGTTCAACTGAGTTTCAGGTCAGTACGATTTTATTTTTTAAACTTTTATTTAACAAGGACACATTAAGTTGATCAAAAGTGAGAGTAAAGACATACATTACCGGTCAAAAGTTTGGGATCAGAACGATTTTTAATGTTTTTTACAGTATGCTCATCAGGAAAAAATGTAATATTGTGAAATATTATTATGATGTAAAATAACATTTTTCTATTTTAATATACATTAAAATCTAATTTATTTCTGTGATGCAGCGCTGTATTTTCAGCATCATTACTCCAGTCTTCAGTGTCACGTGATCTTCAGAAATCATTCTAATATGCTGATTTATTATCAGTGCTGGAAACTGTTGTGATGCTTAATATTTTTTTGGAACCTGTGATACTTTTTTCCAGGATTCTTTGATGAATAAAAAGTTTAAAAGAAGAGCATTTATTTATCTTTTCTAACAATATCCACTACAGTTCAAAAGTTTGGGGTCAGTACATTTTTATTCTTTCTTTTTTTGAAAGAAATTAAAACTTTTATTCAGCAAGGATGTGTTAAATTGTTAAGAAGTGATAGCAAAGATTGATATTGTTAGAAAAGATTTCTATTTTGAATAAATGCTGTTCTTTTTAACTTTTTATTCATCAAAGAATCCTGACAAAAGTATCGCAGTTTCCCAAAAAATATTTGGCAGCACAACTGTAGCCAACATTGATAATTCTAATAATAAATCAGCATATTAGAATGATTTCTGAAGGATCATGTGACACTTCACACTGGAGTAATGATGCTGAAAATTCAGATTTGTCATCACAGGAAGAAATTTCAATATATGCAAATAGACAACAGCTTAAACCTTAATATTTCACAGAATTACTGTTTTACTCTATTTTTGATCAAATAAATGCAGCCTTGGTGAGCATAAAAGATTTTCCAAAAACATTAAAAATCCCCAAACTTTTGAACTTAAGTCACACGATTTATTTCAGAATAGCATTACGACATTATTAGAGACAAAATATCAAACTGAAAAAAAAATGCTTCTCAGAACAAACTTTAATTTTCGGAACCCTTTTTGCAAAGACTTTTAACCAGCTGGTGTCACAGTGATTTTTAGTGGATGTATGAAGTCAGTTCTCCTCACAGATGTAGTCTTCACATTAATGATGAACATGATCCATTAACAAGTGACAAACGCAAAACCTGAAGCATTAATCATAATTACGATACACCTTACTAGAACCTTTCGGTTCCGTTTCCTCACTCAGAAATGACCAAGCGTGATGTGCCAGGCTTCGCCATTGGAGGCTTGAGTGGGGGAGAAGAAAAGGATGACTTCTGGAAGATGGTGACTCTGAGCACAGACCACCTCCCCAGAGAAAAGCCCCGCTACCTCATGGGAGTCGGGTAAGCCCCACTTCCTCTGAAACTCTGCTTTTTCATCATTATTCGCAAGTATTAAGTCTGTTTATGTGTTTTAGCTATGCACTAGACCTGGTGGTCTGCGTTGCCTTGGGCTGTGATATGTTCGACTGTGTTTTCCCGACTCGAACAGCAGTAAGTGATGGATTTCTGTTGACATCCCTTTCTATTACAGTGTACATACAAAACTGTCTATTGTAATATACCTGCACATACAATTGTCAATTTATATATTGTTATTCCTTATTTACTTGTTCTATTTATTTTTTTATTCTTTTATTATCTGTGTTTTTGTTCTGTCGCTGTCATTCTGTTGCACTGCGGAAGCTTCTGTCATGAAAACAAATTCCTCGTATGTGAAAACATACCTGGCAATAAAGCTCATTCTGATTCTGATTCTGATTATTAGATCTACCGTTCAAAGGTTTGGGTTAGTAAGATTTTGAAAGAAGTCTCTTATGCTCACCAAGGCTGCATTTATTTGATCAATTGTTACAATTTAAAATCATTTGAATATATTTAAAAAATGTATTTTATTCCTGTTATGCAGAACGCTGAAATTAGCTCCATCTTCTAGCCCTGCTTATGCCTGTCAGGATAAACCTGCAAGAGTTTTAACAATTTTTCATAGAAAAGCTACAATGAAACCAGTGATGCTTATAGTAATCTTGTATTTTGCCATCTTTAATGAGGCGGTGTGTGATTTGTTTCAGAGATTTGGCTCGGCTTTAGTTCCCTGGGGATCTCTGCAGCTCAAACAGAAACAATATGCTAAAGACTTTCAGCCGATTGATCCTGACTGCCAGTGTCCCACCTGCAGGAGGTACATCTGTCTGGCGTTTAACTGGCTAAACTGCTGCTTCAGTATGCTGATGTTCAGCTGCCTGCTGTGCTTAAAAGAATAATTCACCCCCCAAAAATGAATATTTTACCATTTACTCACCCAGCAGAGAACTTTGATTCGGAAACTCGTATTATCCCATAAACCTAAAGATGATTGTGAATCTTTTTTCTTTGTCTTGACGTTGACAGACACAGTCGGGCGTACCTTCACGCGCTGTTCAAGAGCGACACCGCAGCCTTGCATCACATCACCATCCATAACATCTCTTACCAGGTAACTATATCAACTGCGTGTTTTGAATCCAGTATTTATTATTGTTGTTGTCACTTCATCTCCTCCTGTCCTCACCGTATCATTCCTCAGCTCACCCTCATGCGGTCAGTGCGTCAGAGCATCATAGAGCAGAGGTTTCCTGAGTTTGTGAAAGCGTTTATGAAGAGGATGTTCGCGTCCAGGGAGCAGTACCCCAGCTGGGCTGTAGAGGCTCTACAATCAGTGAACATCCACGTCAGCTGAGTATCCTACATGAGGAAGATGATGACGACTGCATTTTAAGACTTGCTGTTGTTTGTTTCTTTTTTTAGATACTAACATTTTTAACATATAATATGTGAAATATCCCTGTTTTGTAAATAAAATCGTCTTTTCATTTTTATTGCACATTGCTACATTCTTTCACCAAAATTATCAGAGTAATGTGAAAGTTTTTTGTCGTCATTTTTTTTTTTCCAGGATTTATATATATATATTTTTTATTGCACCTTTATGCTTTAATATAATGCCAAGTGGCAGCATGAATGTTAATATTAACTCAACTAAAGGAAATTTTATTATTTGCCATTCACTATACCAATCAAGTCTTATTTGTTCAACCATGAATACAATCATGGGATTTTGCAACTTTTAACCCATGATAGATTTTAAAGTAATAATAAACACATACATTCACATACCATTCAAATGTCTGGGTCATTAAATTTTAATGTTTTTGAAAGACGTGTCTTATGCTCACCAAATTTGCATTTATTTGGTCAAAAATAGAGTACAAACAGTAATATTGTAAAAAGAAAGAAAATTGCAATTTAAATGAACTGTTTTCTATTTGAATATATTTTAAAATGTTACGTCCAGTGATGTAAAGCTGAATTTTCAGCATCATTACTCCAGTCTTCAGTGTTACATGATCCTTCAGAAATCATTCTAATATGTTGATCTGATTAAGCTTTTCTTATTATTATTAATGTTGAAACCATTTGCACTTTTGTTTCTGGAAACCTTGATACATTTTTTCAGCATCTCATAATGAACAGACAGTTCAAAATAACAGCATTAAAATATAAATCTTTTATAACATTATAATTGTATTTACTGTCATTTTTGATCAATTTAATGCATCCTTGCTGAATAGGAGTATTTAAAAATGCTCAAACATTTGAATGGTAGTGTATGGAAGTCGTGGCCTAATGGTTAGAGAGTTAGACTCGCAACGGTTCGAGTCTCGTACAGGCAGGGATTGTTGGTGGGGGGAGTGAATGTACAGCGCTCTCTCCCAGCTTCAATGCCACGACTGAGGTTCCCTTGAGCAAGGTACCGAACCCCCAACTGCTCCCCGGGCGCCGCAGCAAAAATGGCCGCCCACTGCTCCGGGTGTGTGTTCACGGTGTGTGTTAACTGCTGTGTGTGTGCACTTTGGATGGGTTAAATGCAGAGCACTAATTCCAAGTATGGGTCACCATACTTGGTCACATTTCACTTCACTTTCACTTGTTTTTCAGTTTCATATGTGTACCATGGTATTATCTGATAACATCACCTTAGCCTTTCCCTGAATGTTCTTTTACTGTGTTGTTTGATGAGAATCTCTCTAACGCCACAACTGAACAGATGTGCCTGTAAAAAGCCCATCAAAACCTTTAACCGCGATTGATGTATTGGTCTTCTCCCGCAGGCAGCCGCTAGGGGGCAGAGCGCTCAAAATCTCCCTGTATTACAGCATCAGAGCTGCACAGAAGGCTGGATTCTGTTCCAGGGGTTGAAATCGGATGTGACAACACAATTTCACTTCTTTGATTATAATTACATTATTGTGCAAACTGCATATGCATGCGGATCAAGCATGTCAAACACAGCTGCTTATTTGCGAACCTATCCCATTCTCCAGTTTGAGTAATTCACTGCAGTATACTTGGTAAAGTCTTGTAGATAATTTATGGCAGTAACAAAAATGAGGTTTCTCATCACCTGCATGCTTTTTTGATTGACAGCGAGTTTTGATTTGACAAATCAGGCAAAAAGCGGAGTTGTCGACTTTTCTCATGCATTTTCCAACAATGCAGCAGACGAAATGACTGCAAGCGGGTTGCAAGTACTAGCTGCATTATAAAAAATGAACTCTCCCACCCCTCAAAATAGCACATGCCTCAATCAATACAGGACAATGGTGAAATAATGCACTGCAGCAATAACTGGCAACTGTTATAGCTGATGTGAAACCGCTTGTGTCGGCAGTGGACGGGATGTCCAGGCAAGCTCTGTGTCTCTCTCGTCTCAGCCGCTGAGCTCAGGGAGGCACCAGTTGCTCAGTCGCTGCTTTGATGGTGGATCTAGACCCGTGTCCCTCGTTCCTGAGTGATGACAACACTTTCTATACGCGAGCGACCTGAAACAATCACGGCGGAGGGATAAACGAGGGCGAAGGCGTTTGCATTTCCACGCCGCGTCGGTTTGTGCGCTTTGCTGAGTGACTATGGTGGAGCTGGAGAAGGAGGTTCTGCCGCTGCCGCCACGGTACCGGTTCCGAGACCTGTTGCTCGGGGACTGGCAGACCGACGACAGGTAGAGCAACTTCAACTCCTCAGCTTATGTTTGCATGCGTGCTTTAAAAACGACACACGCTTAAATAACTGCATATGAGCACTGCACAGGGAATCACATTAGTATCAGCAATAGCATAACTGTGAGTATTAGTAATAGCCATAGTAATAGCATAATAGTACGTAGTATGAGTATACATTAAGTATTACAATTTGCATTAATAATAGCCATAGTATATTAGTATAGGAGCATTTGTAACCTACTGGTATTGGTTATATCAATTCGTAAGACAATTTAAATGCTGTTAGTACTGGTAGTAGTTTTAGTAATATATCACTAGTATTATAATGAGCATTAGTAGCTATTAATAGTGTTAGTATCAGTGTGAGCATTAGTGTGATGATGAGTATGTATTGTACATCCTGGCTGTGTCTTAAAACGTATTAAATGCTGTCTAGCTAGGCAGCACACTAGGTTTTTAAACAGCCTCTGTTTATCCTGCCTTGCGTAGTTGTTTTAGGCAGTCTGGTCACATTTTGATCTCTTTGACTTGAACAGCCCTTTTGCCAACAGCAAAAGCGTACTATTATTAGTATTAGTGTGCGAATACACTGTTCCAAATTATGTTAGAAATAGCAATAGTTTTAGTGTGTGTATAACGACAGTATAGTATACATTAGTAACCTAATGGTATTGGTTCTATCACTAGTCTACATTGATGTTAATAAGATTGGAATACTATTAGTTTTTATATTTGTTTTAGTAATATCATTAGAATTATGATGAGCACCCTGTTGAAAAAGCTGGTCCTTTGCTGGTTTATGCGGGTCCTTTGCTGGTTTATGCTGGTCCTTTGCCAGCACATGACCAGCATAAACCAGCAAAAGGACCAGCTTAAACCAGCAAAGGACCAGCATAAACCAGCAAAGGACCAGCTTAAACCAGCATCCCAGCGTCAAAACATACCTAACCAGCATATGCTGGTTTTTCAGTAGCTACTAGTGTTATTAGGATTATTAGTAGACTGTTACCATGTAGTATTAGAATCAACCTGAGCATTAGTATAATTCTGGCAGTCTTAAAACGTATTAAGCATCTTGTGATGCCCACAAATAGTGTCTTGCTAGGCAGCACACTAGATTTTGAGACACAGACTGTGTTTATCCTGTCTTGTGTGGTTGTTTCATGCAGTCTGGTCACACTTTGATCTCTTTGACTTCAACAGCCTTTTTACAGACAGTATTGATATTAATAAAAGCCAGAGTATTAGCATTAGATTGAGTAAGAGTGTATTAGTATGCTGTTAGTATTAGTATGAACATATAGTAAGTATTCCAGTTGGTATAAAATAGTATTAGTATGCATGTTAGTATGGACATTGGTAGGCTAACTACATTTATAATACAATACCACATACTTATTCATCTATTCACTGTTAAACAGAAAATGTGATGCATTAAAACGCATAACAAACAACCAATTTCAGATATAACAAATGTGAAAATAAAATGCATTTTAACCTACAACTACAATGAAAATAGATAATGCATTACAGCATTTACATGAATATTAAAATGCATTACACATAAAGGTTGCAAGTAAAGTGTTAACAAACATTTATATGAGCATTTATTAGTGTTGGTGTCTGTGTGATTAGTAAACTGTTACCATAGTGCTAGTATTATTGTTAGTATGAGAAGTGAGCATTAGTATTGTACATTTTGGCTGTGTTTTAAAACTCTTTGTGATGCCCACAAATGCTGTCTTTCTAGGCAGCACGCCACGTTTTAAGACAGTCTCTGTTTTGCATAGTTGTTTTATGCAGTCTGGTCACATTTTGATCTCTTTGACTCCAACAGCCATTTTACAGACAGCAAAAGATGAAGTGACAAGTGTTTGGGTTTGTGCATGCTTGTGTTCTGTCTATCTCATGTGTTGATGTTTTTACACCTCAGATGGTATTACTGCCTGTCTGTCTGTTTTTCATGCCATGTGCATTTCCTGCAGAAAACTGCTGGATCGAATATTTGTAACTGATCATTTGAAAGAGTGTTCAGTGCTTTCTTTAATGATGTTGACTGCAAAACCAAAGTACATTGTGAATGCTGCAGCACCTAAATGTACACATGAGCTAAATACGCCATTTAGACAGACAGTGGAAAATAAAATCAGCATTTTATGCTTGACACTCCGTTACTAGGCGAGGACTGAGGACCAAAACACTTTAGTCCTTTAGAAAGATAAGAATGAGTTTCTCCCTCACTTCTGGTCTTCCTGAGTGGGCGTTTAAAATGCACTAATTGGTGAGCGCTCATTCGTAAGGGGGTTAAAAGTAGGGGACATGTCTTGGTAAATGGTGCGACTACTTCAGGCGATAATTCCTCGTATGAAACAGCCTCCATTTGACAGTTTCAAAGGGATCTCATTACCGAAATCATATCTAATCACTCTCACCTACTGGGGATTGATTATGCTATTTGCCTATCAGAGAGCGTGCGGGGGTGGCTAACACCGTCGTTTTTCGCTCTCCCTGTGGATGCGTTTTGTAGTACAGCTGATTAAGATAGAGAAGCTTGTTTCCTGTACCGACAACCCACTGAACACTGCCACTGAATACAGCTTACAATCCAATTCTGTGTGTGTGTGTGTGTGTGTGTGTGTGTGTGTGTGTGTGCGACATTAGCCTGCTCAACCTGGCTCCCTGAGGACTTCACATAAGGACGTATGGCTCCTTCGGCTCTGAATTAAACAGGAAGACCTCAGAAAGGTCCAAGTAGGCAAATCACTTTATGCCAATTTAAACGGAATGTGGGCATTAAAGGACTCCAAATTCTGTCATCATTTACTGGCTCTTCAAACTCATATGCTCTTATATTTTCATGCAGCATAAAAGGAGACTTTTTGAAGAATCATCATGCTGCTCTTTTCCATCTGATGACTGTTTATAGCGATAACTATGATGATTCAAAAAGCATCATTAGAGTAGTCCGTATGACTTGTGTACTATATTTCAAGTCTTCTGAATCTATATGTTAGTTTTGTTTGAGAAATAGACCAAAACATTATTGTTTCGTAAAAGCCTTTAGCTTCGGCTCTCAAACAAATATGGGGTTGTTAGACATGTCAAATCTCACGTCAGTGTGGTTTGGTAATAAAGCATGCGAGAACTATAACTAGGCCTGTCGCAATAATCAATATATCGACTTATCACGCAATGTCGCACAACAAAAAGTTGTTATCGTGACAGGCCTAACTATAACATATTTGATTTTCTAGTTACTTTTAAGGGTTTTTATGCTGTTCTCTTTACAAGAACCAACTGTTTCAGTGATCAAACTGAGTATAGTTTACATTGACTTTTTTGTCTGGACTATAGAGTGCACTTATATCTCTTTTTAACTGCGTTAGTATCTCAGTCCAATTATATCAATAGCAACAACAACAACCATGTTTTTAATATTTATTCTACACTACAATAGTGAAGTTAGAATACTAATAGTTATGCCTAAACCCTCAAGCCTTTATTTTGGTGGAAAACTGAAGTGAGTGTTTTGTTAACAGGTTATAAAATAACAGGTTTATTAAAGCTTTTCATTGTAAATCTGATGCTGTTAACATTTGCCCAAAACGTCAGAAATTATGCAAGTGTGAAGATGTGAACATGGCACATGTTCCCAAATATTTGTTAAACCTGCTTAATTATGTCACCTAAATCCCCTAAATTATGGCTTAGGGACTTAATGATGTTTCTAAAAACATATAAAAAAAAATATTTTCTCGGGATCAACTATAAATTTTGATAAAATATGGGACCCTTAATTAACCTATGTTGATAAAAATGTATTCTTCCATCTTTAAAGGCACTTAAGTAATCCCCCACCCTCCAATTTATTGAAATAATAATTTTTATTCTATTTTTTTGTTATTTTTTCTTTTCCTCTCTTTCTTCCCTGATTTACATTTTACTTTTATTGTTGCATGAATACTTGTATATTTGTGTACATTGCATGTTTGTATCATCATTAATTCTTTATTCTGCTTTGTATATGCTTTTGTCACCGAATAATTTCTATAATTATAATTACTAATAATAATTAAAAAAAATTACTTAATTACTGCTCTGAGATGCTAAAACGGTGAATCGTGCTTGTAGAAGAACACAGTGACATGCATGAAACCTTCACCTTTTGCAATTTGATAATCCCACTAAGCCATATTGCAATTGTAATTTCATATCAATCAATTATGAAGCCCCACTTTAATAAAGAATTTGATCTTTATTCCAGTGGGCCACCTTTTATTTCAGGGATGTGCTCTATGAACTGCTGTTTGTATGAAAAACATCAAAAGAGCTGCATGAAGATTTTTCAGGAATGATTCTTTTAGTTTTTTTTAATGGACCAAAATAACAGCATACTGGTTTGAAATGACATCAGGGTGAGTAAATAATGAATTTTCGTTCATTGGTTAAACTATTTATTTAAACAACGTATGGCCCCAGTAGTTGTTGTTGAAGCCCAGTGGAGAGCCATTGGAGTTTGGCAGCAGCGCATGAAGTGTGTGTGTGTGTGTGTACCTACTTATCTGCCATATTTGTACCCAAAAGTGAGCAGAATCTGACAAAATATGCTTTTGGGGTTGTCCTCATTTGTATAAACAAAGTGTGTGTGTGTGTGTGTCAGAGGCAGTAATTCCTCGTCCCTGGAGATCCCGTGGCATTGTGTTCCACACTGTGTGCTGTCACTATCACCTCCTTACATGAATAACAAATGTCTGGATAGCTAAATAGATAGACAATACACAGTGGCCTTCTGCAATTCTTAGGGATTCCCTGTGATCCATAAAATGGTGTCATGGTGCGTGGAAAGGGTATTTTGTGCAGTTGTCCTTCTTTTAAGAAGCAAATAATGCCCATGCAAACAAATGGTTTGTAGAACTGAGCTTCATTTTAGAATCTCAGAATTGCTTCACTCTTTCAAGAACAAATGTTAAAGGGGTCATATGATGCGATTTTAATTTTTCCTTTCTCTTTGGAGTGTTACAAGCTCTTGGTGCA
>NW_015551047.1:324209-330780 GCF_001515605.1 Sinocyclocheilus anshuiensis
GTAGGCCTAATTGAACGGAGGAATTATGGTATTCTTCTGTAGCCTGACGACTAGTAACTGTAACCGTTGTTCATGTGAACTCAGACAGCCGGATGCTTTGTTTATAGACTATTTGTGGGTGGCTGTTTGTTGTTTCACCTATCAATTCGTGTCGATAAAGTATAATAGGGTAAATCCTGTATAGTGATTTATCAGTGCTTGCATAAAGCAAGTAGTGCATACACTTGTAGCTGTTATGTATCTTTGTAAGTCAGCCCTCTTTTGAGGCACGCGCAAGCGTTTTGCTATGACAATCTGGCGCTTCTGAATCAGCTACTGTTTTGTTATTAGTTTAAGTATTTGCTATTGACTGTTCAAATACGGAGTTTTGCGCATCGTGTGTGTGTGTGTGCGCACGCGTGTGAGAGAGAGAGAGAGAGAGAGAGAGAGAGAGAGTGACATCACAGTGGAGTCAGCTGTCTTAACCGTGGCTTGTGTACTGCATCATCACTGTGTCTGTCACGCAACTCTGTTGCCCTTTCGGGCTTGAACTGATGGTAAAACTAACGACATTATTTAACCGTCTTGATATTTACTTTGAAAGCTTGAAGCTCGCCATTATGGTAAGGGGCGTGAAATTTCCAACGTGTGCTTGTGGTGTTCGGCCAATCACAATGCACTGGGTCAGCTGGCCAATCAGAGCAGACTGCGCTTGTCAAAGGAGGGGGCTTTGTTGAAAACCAGTGTTTGAGAGAGGCGGGGCATAGAGGACCTACAATAATGTACAGTATTTGAAAAATAATGTGTTTTTTGAACATTAAAGCATGTCAAAATATTCTGTTACACCAAATACACAAAATAATGATCTTTAAAATAGCATCATATGACCCCTTTAACTAAGTTGTTAGAAGCAGTAGATTTCCAGCACTTTCTAAATGACAAAAACCTAGAAGGATGAGCAGAAAATGTTGAAGAGAAGCTTGTTTAAAGTGATAATTCACTCACAAATGTAAAATCTGTAATTATTTATCCATAATTGTATGACCTTATTTCTTCAGTGTGACATGATTAAAAAATAAAAGATATTTTGAAGAGCGCTGGGGTTCCAAACAACTCCACTGACTTTGTTCATGAGGGTGAGTAAATGATAGAACATTTTAATTAAGATATTTTGTAGAATCTTGGTAACCAAATAGTTTCTGGTCCCCATTAACTTCCATAGTATTTTCCCCATTTGGTTACCAACATTCTTCAAAATAATTTTTATGTTCAGCAGAAGAAATTAACTCATACAGGTTTGTAACAACTTGAGGGTGAGTAATGATGACATTTGGACAACATTTAGACAACATTTGAAGAAATACTTGAGTATCTAAGTAAGGCCAATAAAACTTATTTGTTAAAAACGTGTTTAGCAAATTATTTTTCGATTCACACAAAATAGACTGACTCCTAATAAAAAAACTATTTGTTCAAGTTACTTTTTGTTAGAAGAATTTTTGCAGGTTGGATTTCTTATAGCATATAATTACATCAAATGCCAGTGACAACACAACATCGCATTGGCTGTCTGACAGGAAATGGAGCATTGCCACTAATGTCAGGTTGTATTTACTCTTCTAAAAGTGGCAGAAGGTACAGAGACGTTAGGGAAAAGCAAGTAGCTATTTGAGGGAAATACGTGACAAACATTGTGTCATAAGGACTTGATTAGGTTCGAGCAGAAGGCATTAAGTTCCGGGGAATGAAGTGCGGGAGAAAGCAGAGCGGCGATTAATAGTGACAGACAGGTTAATTCAGCAGCCAACTCCGCCAAAGCTTGTCCTACATGTCTCACACCTCTCACTTCTATTAATCTCCCACGCAAGTCTCTAGTGCACACACACACGGAAACACACGTATGCCTACACATATACATGCAACAACACTCTGCCAGCCACTTCTATCCTCTTGATTTTTGCTAAACACACTTGTGTTTTTAACTTTTGTTTTGAACTGTTTCCCCTGCTGTGTTCTCATTCCCTGAACTCTGCGTGTGTTTGTTCAGATTACTTGAGTGCCTCTTCACATATAACGCATATAGCCAACCCCCTTACTTTGCCAAAGATTTACCTACCGCACCCAACAATGGAGGCTCAAGAGGTGTTATCTGAGCTGTGGTTGTACCAGAAATTGAATCTGCAATTTCCTCTAAAGCATGTCAGTTTAATCGAAAGCATGTTGGTTTGAAAAAAGACTAAATCATTTCATTTCAAAAGATAAACAGGACTGTGGCTTTAATTACTTATATGGATTCCCTGCAATAATTAACAAAATACTTGACTAAAAGCACATTTGTTCTCTTTATGGCAGCATGTGACTTTCCATGATTTTCCAGAGCTCTGATTCATTATTTCATTTCAAAAGATAAACAGGACTGTGGCTTTAATGACTTATATGGATTCCCTGCAATAATTAACAAAATACTTGACTAAAAGCACATTTGTTCTCTTTATGGCAGCATGTGACTTTCCATGATTTTCCAGAGCTCTGATTCTGAGCAACGAATGCAGGAACTGTGCCTTCCAGACAGCCTCATCTCCTCCACACTCTTAAAAATGAAGGTTTTAATTAGTGGTCGACCGATATATCGCCAAGGCCGATATATCGGCCGATATTTGGCATTTTTCAAATATAGGCATTGGCCGATAAGTTTTCTCTTTGGCCGATGTGTTTGAGGCAGGACTTTTATTTTGACGGCATTGAAAACGGTAGCGCTTGAGCACATGGTGCTCTCATTCTCCTTCTTGTTCGTTGTCATCATTTAACAGTTCTGTCTAATACGGATAGAAGTCTGTCTAATAATCAGATAGAACGGTTTTTATATTGTAGTAATAGAAAGGCAAACATTATAATACTTTCTTGTTTGCAGTCAGCATTCAGCAAATACGCATTTATATCATTTAAACAAATCTTTGCGAGGCGGGACTTTTATTTTGACGGCACTGAGAACGGCAGCGACTGAGCACACAATGCTCACTTTCTCCCTCTTGTTCGCTGTCATCGTTTAACAGTTCTTTCTAATACGGATAGAAGTCTGTCTAATAATCAGATAGAACGGTTTTTATATTGTAGTAATAGAAAGGCAAACATTATAATACTTTCTTGTTTGCAGTCAGCATTCAGCAAATACGCATTTATATCATTTAAACAAATCTTTGAATGACTAATGAACATTTAATTTCACAAACCTTGTCAACTTAGTCGAATTCAGCTGTGAGATCTTGTGAAGTGTGCATTTGTATTCTGCACGATCGCGTTTACTCTGCATGACGGTCGGTCCGTGCGAATTGAATGCGGACAGGAGGAGAGTTCAATCAACCCTGTGGTTTTTTAAAAATCCCTATTTTAAAGTCCCCTTTCTCAAATCAGGTTGTTTTGAGATTCCTGTCAGAATGACGTAGTTCTGCACAGGCCCCTCCCACGATAGTTGATTGACAAGGCCGTCTTAAGGCTGCAGTGTCTTTTAGTACAGCCAGCTGGATCATATTAGACTCGGATGATCAATTTTAAAACATTTGAAAAGCAAGTCACATAAAGATTGCTTTCAGTTTATGATGTTAATACTATCTCCAACCAGGAGAGGTCGCTATTTCCAGCCGCTCCCCTGTTAATTTCAGTGTAGTAGGACGTGCACTCTAATGTAAACATTCACTAACATTAGCAAATAATAAATGAAAAACTGACCATGAAAACAGTATTTTCAAGTCAAGATGGTAAACAGATTATCTTTTTACCAAGTTCAAGGGGATACCCATATGTTTGGATTGTTTGGAAATCTGTATTTTATTTAAATCGCCATCACACCACTGCTCACAAACAACGGGGACGCCAGAGTTGCACTTGCCTCAAATTTCAAAGGTAAAATTCATAGTCAACAAAAGCTTTTTGCCAAATGCATGACATTTTAAAGATATCTGAGTATTCCAAACAAGAGGAGGGCAATACACCCAGCAAGCACATGAGTGGGGATGCTGTAACCTTCTGTTTACATATTATAGATAGTTTATCACAAACACCATTCCAAAAATCAACAACCAAAGGGCATTTCCAGAGACAATGGAAGAATGTTCCAATACTATTATTGCATTTAGGACATTGGGGAGATACAGTAGTATTTATTTTGCTATATTTATTTGGAGACATATAGGCTCTATGTACAATATTAAATTGCATTTCTTTAAATCTATTGCAGACTGAGATATTTAATGGTAGTCTAATAATATCTTCCCAGACATTTTCGTCAATGTCACATTTTAAATTCTTACTCCATGCCTTCTGCAACAAAATCAGATTGTCTGCTTTGTGATGGCTTATCATAGAGTAAAAGTTGGATATGCAGTGTTTAACTTCAGTATCCTTAAGAAAAAATCTATCCAAAAAGATATCAGAGCTATTCAGTGTAAGACTAGCATGTCTAGTCTGGACGAAATGTCTTATCTGCAAGTATTTAAAAATCCTTTTGGGGGATATTATACTTTAAGCGTAACTCATTAAACGACATAAAAACACCCTTGTGGAATAAGTCGTATATGCTGTATATTCCCACATGAATCCAGCTACTAAATTGAGAGCCCATATTAGTATGGTGAAAATTTGTGTTACCAGTCAGTGTGGATAGGATGGGCAAGCTCTGATTATACTTGAGAGACCTTCTGATCTGTGACCATGTTTTGACAACTCTAATAATGAGTGGGTTTCCTTTTACCTTGTCAGGGATTTGGGTTTTCTGGTCTAATAAGTTAACCAAAGAGACTGGATTACAGAATTGTTGTTCTGCATCTACCCACAGAGCATCTTCAGTGTTTATATGTTTAGTGATCCTAACGGCATTATCTCTGACTTGTGGAAATTAACTTTATATCCGGAAATGACTCCAAATTGCTTAATACAGTCCATTAATTCAGGTAATGACATTTGTGGGTTAGTTATAGTTAACAAAATATCATCAGCATAAAGCAGTATCTTTTGATGTCTATTACCGATACTAACTTTTTCGAATGTAAATTGCCAAGGGTTCTATTGCTATGGCGAATAGTAAAGGGGACAAGGGGCAGCCCTGACGAGTTCCCCTATGAAACACAAAGGAGTCAGAGAGAATGTCGTTAGTTAATACAGCAGCCTTAGGTGACGTATAGAGCAATCTGACCCATTTTATAAAGTTTTCGCCAATTCCAAATCTGGTCATAACATCAAACATATAACTCCACTCCACCCTGTTGAATGCTTTTTCGGCATCCATCGCTAGTAAGATTCCAGGTATGGAGTTTTGATCAATATGGCATATTATATTAAATAATCTTCTAGTATTACAATAGGAGTGGCAGCCTTTTATAAACCCTGTCTGGTCTGGGTCTATGATGTCGGGAATTACATGTTCAAGACGTTTAGCAAGGATTTTAGTTAGAAACTTTAAATCTACATTTAACAAACTGATTGGCCTGTAAGAGCTGCATTCCTCTGGATCCTTTTCTTTTTTATGTATTACAGTGATATTAGCTACATTCATATAATTAGGCAGTTTAGATTCGTGAAATGAGGTATTGATAGCTTTCAAGAGCTTTCACTTATTTTATCATTCCTAATCTTAAAAAATTCCACTGGGTAGCCATCAGGCCCTGGAGATTTTCCTGACTGTAAAGGATTTATTGCACTTTTAATTTCCAATAGGGAAATGGGGGCTTCTAAGAGTTCTTGTTGTTTATTGTTTATTATAGGAATGCGAAGATCTTTGAAAAAAGTATTTTCTAATGTACTTTGTGTATCTATATCTGAGCTATATAGTTTTCGTAATATTGTCTAAACATCTCATTTATTTTTTTTGTTTTCTGTTATTCTGCATCCAGAGGGATCTTTAATTGCTGGAATATATCCTTTTATGGACATCTTTTTAACTAACCTAGCGAGAAGGCGATTGGGTGTATTACCCATTTCAAAAAATCTTTGTCTTGCAAATAATATGTCCCTATCTGCCTTCCTAGTAAGTAATTGGTTTAATTGAGCTCTCAGAGATTTAAGTTCAACAAGAATTTGGGTTGATTTTGAGGAGTGAAACTGTTTTTCTATTGTGATAATTCTCTTTTCTAGTTTCATTTGCTCGAATAACAAGTCCTTTTTCTTTTTACTAGTGTAGGCAATTATCATTCCTCTCAGAAAAGCCTTGTAAGCTTCCCATATTGTTCTAGGGTCCATTCCGTTTGAATCGTTGCACTGAAAATATGCATCTGTCTGTTCTTTTAAGTAATCAACAAATTTCTCATCTAGGAGATGGAAGAGATTAAGTTTCATTATCCATGATTGGTAAATAGGTTGAGGTGGTAACATAGTAACGGTTACAGGTGCATGGTCTGATGCCTTTATCAGATTTCTCAGCTAATCTTATCATCTGATTTGAAAAGAATATATAATCAATACGTGAAGCAGTTTGATGTGGGTAGGAATCAAATGTATAAGCCTTAACAGTAAGATTTAAAAATCTCCATATATCATTCAGACCAAGCTCCTGACATGAGGTTTTGATAATATTAGCAATTTTCGGGGCTATGCTAGCTGC
>NW_015551047.1:331247-335333 GCF_001515605.1 Sinocyclocheilus anshuiensis
ACTTTAAACCCCCCCCCCCCCCCCAGGATTACATTGTTACAGTCTAGGCACGCTATTTTATTATAAACCTGGGAAAAGTAATCTTCATCGTATGTATTTGGAGCGTATATATTTGCTATCACAACCTCCTCTCCATACAACAGGCCCTTTATTATGTCCATTCTACCATCTTTATCAGAATAGCTCGTTTGTAGTTGAAATGGTACATTTTTATGGATCAGTATTATTACGCCCCGCTTTTTGGTGGAGAAAGATGAATAATAAAGTTGGCCAACCCAGTCTCTGCTAAATTTTTGGTGCTCAAGATCATTCAAATGGGTTTCTTGTAATAGAGCAATATGAATTTTGTCCCTTTTCAAAATATTTAGGATCTTCTTTCGTTTAACAACATTGTTGACACCCTTTACATTCCAAGTACGTATCCTTATGCCTGAGCTATTTGTACTACTCATTGATAGTTAGTATACCAATTAGATGTGTATGTATTAACTGTTTTAAAATGCACACACTGTAAGAGAAAATAAAAAGCATAACATTAAATGGATAAAAAGGAAAACCACAACAGCTTGAAACACAAAAAAATAAAAAAAACTCCTGCATGAAAACAGAACTGTGCAGGTGGACAAAAAGCTTTTAGCCCCAAACATGAACGGGGGATGTAACATTGTGAGAACACAAAAAAAAAACTAAACTTGTGAACCTCTCACATTCGCCGGCTGAAACTGTTAAGGGTAGCCAGAAATACAGTAGGCAGAGAGGTAACAGCGTGGGAGTCTTATGCTCATAATTTCGTGGCATGAAGATGTTTTCTCTGCGTGTCATAAGTTAACTGTTCGTGTCAACGTTGCTCCAAGCCAAACAGGCTAACGTGTATCACAGTTGTCCGCATTAGTTGCAGAATATATTGAATAGTGCTTTGCACGTTTCGTACGTCATAAGTACCTGCGAGGGGATATTATAGGCCTAGTTGTTGAGTCGATTCCAAGAAGGCGTTCACCTCCGCGGTCGTAGACAGGTATGTGTCTTTGACGGCTGCATTGAACACTCTTATAGTGGCGGGGTAGATGAAGGCATATTTGAATCCTGCTTCCCGCAGTCATCTTCGGGCCTCTGGCGTCTCCGCTCTCTTCTTCTGCACGGCAACTGAGAAATCTTCCCCTCAATACGAAGGTCACCCAAACGTCTCGCTGCTTCTAAAATCAGTATCTTGTCGAACGATCACAGGTCTCGCTCTCGGATGTTCACCTTTGTTTCTCAGTGGTCCAGTACGATGCGCTCTTTCCAATTTTATCCGTCCGTCCTTTGCATTCAAAGTGGCTGAGATCCAAGTTTCAAAAAAAGCTGTCGGGTCGCTCCCCTCTGTGCCCTCTTTGAGACCAACGATTCTGATATTCTGACGCCGACTTCGGTTTTCAAGGTCTTCTACATGTTCGAGTGTTTTTTGCAGGGACGACTCGACAGATGCCAGGCGCGCTGAGCTGTTAGCTTGTTATCCTCGAGGCCTCTTTAACTCTCTTAATCATGCTATCCAACTTGCCTGAAATTTCAGAGATTGGGTCGCGTATCGCCTGCAACTTCTTTTCAAGAACAATCGATACTTTTTCGACGATGCAGTTTACTGCATCTCCCGATAACGTAGTCTCATTAGAGGCAGCTGGGCCTGGGTTGTCGCCATCTTGCTCAGCGACCGCACTCTTTTTCTGGCGTGTATTTCTTTTTGCTTGTTTACTTGTTGAATCCTGACCACTTAATCCTCAATTCTATGCACTTTTGAAACAAGTAGGACGACTTTTTTATAACAAATTTCAGATTAACGCTGAAGAGCTCGGTCAGACACGTCTTGCCACTCTCAGAGCATCACGTGAACCCCGGAATCATTATTTTTAAGAGTGCAGCTGTTATGGAAAACCAGCATAATTAGTATCTACAGATCTAATTTACTGTATTATTGTTTTTTTAAACCTTTTTTTTTTTCCTGAGGTTTAAATAGCACTAATCAAGCAAAACACCATTCAAAATCCATTTAGCTTCAAATATATATAAGAAAAAATGTAGGGAGGGACTAGTCATTGGATGAGGAACATTTAGTGTCAGCGTTAATACACCCACAGGAAATTAACGTGGCCTTTGATGGCTTCTGAAAAACGAAAATGATATAAAATATGAAAAGCATTCAAATTAGAAACTTCAATAAATTTCATCTAAAAAATAAAAAAAACTCACAATGATACCAAATGTTACACTGGACACCCCAGTGGGGGCTGTTTTTGGGGTTAGTGGATATTCAAAGCTTAGCAAAGACATATGGACATGTATGGGACCACTGTTTTTATGAAATATTAGAATATGATACACAGTAAACTCTTTAAAATTAATTTTACATCAGCAAGGGGTCCTTTTATGAAGTAGATCTTTATTCAATATGTAGACAGCATTTGAAGTCATGACACAGGTTTCCGACGGAAAGGTTGGTCTTAAGGTTAGGCCATGGTTGCATTTATTTGATAAAAAATGCAGTACAAACTGATTTTTTAAGTAATTTATTCTTGCAATGACAAAGTTTACATTTCAGCGTCATTACTCCAGTCTTGAGTGTCACATGATCCTTCAGAAATCATTCTAATATGATGATTTGCTGCTCAAGGAATTTTTAAATTCATTGGATAGCGAAAAGTATTGATAAATATAGTTTTCATCAAATATGTAATTTCATCAATATTTACGTAAGCTGTGTATCTTATGCTCATTAGTGTATCATGTTGTTAGCTTAGCAACATGCTAACACCAAACTCTAACAAAATCAAGAGAGGCTTCACATAAGGTTTCACATTTTCTGGATTCATACAAAATTGCCACTTTATGCGTTTTCCTGCGAGATCAGGTTGAACATTGGTGCGAACAACTACAGCTGTATTGAGTGCATTTGGCCACGTTATTGGAAAACTAGCTTGTTACAGAAAAACCTACAGTACATTGTGAAAACCGAAAGAAGAATTACACTACTAAAAACATAGCAGCAGTTACTCACTCTAGGCAGTAAGAAAAGATCCAAACATAATATTCTTTAGTGAGCTGTCCTTTTTTTGTATTCACCTTGCCTTGATCAGACAGTGTCGAGTACATAATGGGAGGCCCAAATTAAACTGCCTTACCAGTCTATTAAACCAAGAGCATTTCTGTTTCTGACAATAACCCATGACTCAGAAATATTACATGACTAGCTGTAGAATTTCAGATCTGGTGTGGGTTGATGCTTCACTTCTCACAGTGAAAGGAGCAGTCTGGCCTTTTGCTTTGAACTGGACTTAAAATAAAGCTTCAGGCATTAAGATTGAGAGAGAACATGAATGCCACTCTTTATCTCTGATTTACTCCTAAGTCATGCCCTTGCAGAAACACCATCCAATCACATATAAAATGATAAAATAAACATCTCTGGCCTCAGAGGAATGTGTTGCCTTGCACATAAACACACACTCCATCCATCATGCTCAGTCACACAGCTTTTTGCAGAACGTGCTTCACTAGCAGCGCTGTTCGTCTAAACCGGTAGACTGGGACTGGTGCGGCCCGCAGCTCAGCAGTGATGGTACTCGGCTCTCGATTATCATACAAATAAGCCTTCAGTCTTACAGGCCAAATTTTTTATTGACTTTGCCACTGTGTCTCCCACTTCACAGACTTCCCCCTGCAGCCCCATTATTCCTCTTTAAGCTCCTTGTCTAGCATCGACCTTGATAAACTATAGCTTATACAGCTCACAGGCAGGAAATCTCTGGATTAGTTCAACAAGTCACTTGTTGTGTACACAATCTGAAAACACTTTAAGTGAAACTGAAATTGACCTGAATCGTTTGGCAAAATGACCAAAAACATATATCAAAGTTAGACTTGTGCCGGTATTCGGTAATGCGATATATCACGGTAATGGATATGCACGATATTGTTATCGTGGGCACTTCTAAATACCGTGAATAATTATATATTACAAATTATTCAGAATTTTGAATGCATTTTAAGAATACTTTTCCCATCAACTGGTCAAAATGCACAACACCGCTGTATGCTGCGTGAAAGACGCATGCG
>NW_015551047.1:335448-337644 GCF_001515605.1 Sinocyclocheilus anshuiensis
ATTTGTGTATTTGCTATGATGTTCATCACAGCGCCAAATACTTAAATATTTAGGCTTAATAGGCTATTTTCAAACTTTTTTTTACTTTTGAATCTGGACTACAACATGCCCTAGATATTGTTTGAAAGTGTTTTGATTCTTTATTGTTCGGTCACACTTTACATTAGGGCTTCATTAGTTAACATTATTTAATTCATTAGTTAACATAAACTGCCAATGAAAAATTATTCTGAGCATTCATTAATCTTAGGTATTCCAATATTTAATAACACGTTGTTAAAATCGAAAGTTGCAACTGTGTTATTTAATGAGCTAACATGAACTAAGACTTAATAACTAATAATTAATAACTTCTGTAGCAAATGTAGCTATTGCTCATTGTGAATGTTAATGCATTAACTAAGGTTAACTAATGAGGTCTTATTGTAAAGTGATACCTATTGGTCTTTATAGTTATTTTGCACTTTAATCTGTGTAAAACTTTTAACTTTATACATTTTTCTGTATTGCTTTATTGCATTTAAATGTTCAGTTATTTTTGTTATAAGAAAAAAGTTATTAAACCTGTTATACTGTATTATGACAGCACTTTTTTAAAACTAAATTTCAACATCGTGATAATACCGTATACCGTGATAAAAGCATGAGCAATTAATCGCAACATGAAAATTTGATATCGGCATATCCCTAATCACGGTATATAAATAACTTTATGTGTAACAGTAGTGATGCACTGAAAAAAAAAATCAAGCAACACACTGAAGTAAATGTGAAATTTTGAAGTAAAAAGACTTAAATAGTATTTTCTTCTAATCTAAAACATTATTTACAACTACAAGGGGAAAAAAAATCAGTGTATACTGTAAAATTCTGGTAACTTTCAGAGGAGCGTACTATGTACTACGGTTACGGTGTAGCATTAATATGAGTAGCCTATATATAAAATGTAACCAAATGAAACCTAAAAATAATTTTACAAGTTATTGTTATCATTAACCTTATCATTGACCAAGCAAATGCAGAGAAACATTAAACAAAACATTAGGGGCATTTCCTCACTATTCATTCATGATATATTTAGCAAACTTAAACATCTGTACAAACATTGCATTTACCCAGTTGACTTGTGTGTTGAAAATTTTACAAGCACAATTACCTCTCATGATAAAATAATCAGGTATCAAATTGAAGAAAAGGCACTCATTCCTGCAGAGGACCCTAATTAATTAGCTAATCAAGGTCTTCTGACTCACTAGGGTTCCTCAAATCTTACGCTGGAGGGCCAATGCTCTGCAGAGTTTTGCTCCAACTAGGCATGGGCCGGTATGAGATTCTGACGGTATGATAACTTTAGATAAACATATCACGGTTTCACGGTATCACGGTATTGCGGTTACAGCTCTAAAATATGTTGTTATTTTTTTTCCACTGAACACATTTTATTTTTAAGAAACATATAGAACATTTTGGAACAGTAAACATGTCAGGCTAAATAATTAGAATAAATAATAAAATTATTCTTAATTAAATGCAGTCACTTAAGTGAGCTTAAACCTGCAGCTCAACAATAATCAGAACATAAATAAATTATTTTCTGTAAAAAAAAATCCCTATAAATGAAAAAAGTGCAGTCACTTAAGTGAGCCTAAACCTGCAGCTCAATAATCAAAAATATAATCAAAACATAATTTCTGTAAAAAATAAAATTAAAAAAATTAATAAAAAATGCATGCATAAACCTGCAGCTCAACAAGGTTTTTGGAGACATGCTCGCTTTCTACACATTCATCTTTCAGTCCAAGTTATGATGCAGGAATGTTCACCTTTCCCAGATTAAGTTTGGAGCTATGGTTTGGAGCGGTGAGGTACGAGGATGTGTGCACATACACACATAAGGAAAGAGAGAGCGCGAGTGTCACACACACACACACACACACGCACGGCGCGCGCGGTCTCTCCGTACAACACTCAAACAGTGGCAAAGTTTTTTTTGTTTTTTAAATGCGTGATTTTGAACAGATGTAAACAATGGCAGGAGGCTTAAAAGTATAGACGTGATACCAGCTAAATTTAATTATTGTACTACATCGCAGAAAAGTACAGTATGTACTTTAGTCTGCTATTCCCCGCTCTGTGAAGTAACGTGAGGGAGGAAACTAGTTGACGTTAGCTAGTTAATTAGCCATGTTATCTGCC